>NC_060950.1:46513011-46532567 GCF_022045245.1 Lucilia cuprina | reverse complement strand
TACAAAGAGAATGGTAACAATATTAACAATTAAAACAATGATATAAGCAAAATCACTATAAATTAAGCAACATTTATAAATTTTAACAAAATATTCAACAATAATCGAGTAAAATCATAAAATATAATTGATAAATAACAATTTAAAGAATTTATATCATCTTTTATACAGAATCGTATTAAATCTTTAAGTTTTGTTTTTGTTTGTTTTATTCTAATATAGGACTATTTATACCTTCATATACATATAAGTATATAATGTGAAATGTAAAATTATAAAATATAATATATATTTTATAATTTTTAATTTTAATATTATTGTATATGAATATGAAGGTGTAAATAGTCCTATATTAGAATAAAACACACAAAAACAAAACTTAAAGATTTAATACGATTCTGTATAAAAGATGATATAAATTCTTAAAATTGTTATTTATCAATTATATTTTATGATTTTATTCGATTATTGTTGAATATTTTGTTAAAATTTATAAATGTTGCTTAATTTATAGTGATTTTGCTTATATCATTGTTTTAATTGTTAATATTGTTACCATTCTCTTTGTACTTCCTTATCATCTAATACTTTTTTTTGTAAAATAAAAGCAATGTATATATTTACTACTGAAGTTTGAAAAGTTTGATTTATACGATCATGGAGAACTAAAAGCTAAACAGGTAATGATGTGAATTGGACTAAGGTAAGGTGAGTGTGATTAAGGGGCTTCCAGAACATATCAGGAAGGTGACCGGGAGCCAAGGATGACAAAAAAGTCATACTAGGGGAGGGCAACCTACGAAGACCAGTCCAGCTTCGTCTTCATAAGGGATCTTAACCTTCTATTGCATACGGATTAATATTCGCAGTTGCAAGTCCTTCCGCTAATTTAGTTATTCCAGTCCAAGTGTTTCGTCCAATGTTCTATGTTTCTTCCCGGCACGAAATCATCTATATGTGGACAAACTTAGTGGAAAGAACCACCCCATTCCGACGAGCTCAAGCCGTGCTAAGACCAGCGTGCCACGTTCCACTATCCCAACGGTTTGCCACATTTTGGCGCCCAACGTATGAGCATTTTTAAAATGCCATACAATTCAATATCTAAAACTTCAAGGAACTAACGCATGTCCCGGAAGATGTTTAATATAATACGTATTGCCTGCGTAGTGGCGATTTTTCCGAAAAGTTTGAAATATTGAGGAACAGATTAGTTTAAATCGAATTGCATCAATTGGAGTAAGTCATAAAATTATGATTATAAAGTCAAAAATTTATTTGCGACTCCAATATGTACAATGAGAGGAGATCTATGAAGTTCAGTAAATGTAGTATTGTCCTGTGTTTTGTATCAGTCATGCGTCCGCATACAATTCAATAATAGAATTAAAACACCTTTTCACGTATGCGAAAATTTTAATTAGTTTTCTTGAAAGAAAACAAACTTTTGAAAATTTTATAGAAACAAAAGAATTAGGTTTACATGGCATTTACCTTATGAATAATATCATAACAACTTAAAATGCACTAAAATACTTAATGACATTTGTTGACATGGAGGTTACGAACATAATCCACAGCTTACCAATCCCTTATCGATTCACATCATCCTGCATCCTGAAAATAGAAATTCAAGAACATCAATCTAAAACATAATTATTACACTTCAATAATAATAAAATATATACACTTTATAAAATAACAATTCTGATACTATCTAACTAACTAATCTGATACTATTTTTCAAAAATTCACTAAGCAGGTCAACGCCAGCTAGAACAACAACCGCAACAACGACTACAAATACAATTCCTACTTTAATGTCGCTAGCATTCCCACAAATTCCTGTGACAAGCCAACAAACAACTACATCACCTGACACGGACTGTACATTAACATCCCCACAGTATAGTAGCTCCATAGCTCAGGAGATTAGGCAACAGTTCAATGCTGAATTAGGATTAAACCAAAATTTAGGAAACGGAAATGAAACCTTGATAAACAATGACGGCCTAACCCTGCGGGATTACGTCAGTGCATCAGTCGGAGCATCTCAACAGTGATTATGAACCAAGTGAAGGAAACGCTACAACAATTGGTACAACAAATTTTGCGAGAAGTTGTGAGGACAGAGCGAAATTATTCGTTCGAATCCGCAAACATAACTCCAAGTCAGCCAACACAGAGACGAAATATTGAAGATAATTTCGAAAGCAGATCACACGGGTTTCATAATCCACCTCTCCAGCAACAACAACAACCTTTTACATGGCAAAATATCCACTACAGTCAGCGCAATAATACCCCACTAGATTTAGAGAAATGGGGTATAAAGTTCGATGGGAGTAGAAAATCGTTCACCGTGGAAGATTTCGTTTTTCGAGTGGAATCCTTACAAATGGATTACAATTGTCCCACGGCAACCTTGATGAAAGGTTTTCACCACCTCTTATCCGGAAACGCGTACGAATGGTGCTGGACTTTTCGTCGTGAGAATCCTTATTGCGAATGGAGCCAGTTAAAATATAATTTAATCCGCAAGTTCCGCAGATTTGAAAGCGACTCAGAGATGCATCATGGAGAGACGGCAACATCCCTCAGAGTCTTCGAAATCGTTCATCGGAGAAATTATAGCGTTGAAAAACCAACTAAGCAGAGGTGTTAGAGAGCAAGAATTAGTGAAAATCGTCAAAGACAACCTAAAGGATGGAATTTACCAACTAATTTATCCAATCAACATCAACAGTTTTGACCATTTGTTAGAAGAGTGTAGGAGAGCAGAAAGAAATATACACCAACAGACGGGCAAACGAAGTGGAATATGACGAAACAATGGAAACTAAACTAACCGATGTGGAGGCAATAAAGTTAAACCCACCCAGACAGTTGATCTGCTGGAATTGTAAGGTAGTTGGACACTCATTTGTAGACTGCAATTCCGAACAAAGAAATCTATTTTGCTACAAATGTCGGTTCGAGAACGTAATAACTCCCAAATGTCCAAGATGCTCGGGAAACAAGTAGAAGAGCATGGTGAGAGCTGGGACGGCATGTTCATAACGAAACCAGTACTTAATATTCAACAACAAACACCATCGAACAACAATAACGACGTCAGCAATAAAATCAAAACAATAAACCAGGATTTAAATGATACCATAGCTGAAAAAACAACAAAACAACTGACGACAATACATTTGAACATTTGAGTCTGAAAATTCAAATCTTGGCTTAAATAACATACCTGATCCTAAAGTAACGACCAAGAGATTACAAAGCTACGAGCAACGTCTAGCTAACTACGAGAAGGTTCGTGAGAAGATATTTGAAGATTTTATCCCGAAAAGAAACGATAGAATCCATAAGACCAGGGACAGATATAAAAGTAGAAAAGCGGAGAGAAGAGAGATAGCTTCTGCTCGATTAGAATTGGACACAGGCATACGACCGTACATGGACTTAGACATCAACGGGGTAAAGTTAAAAGGACTCATGGACAGTGGAGCCTCGATAAGTTGTCTGGGGAGAAATTGTTTAGAAAACGTTAGGAAAATGAAGTGTAAAATACAAGATTTTAAATCCTCAATCAGAATAGCTGATGGTAATGGTCATCAGATTATAGGAAAAGTAAAGGTTGTGGCTAAAATAGGTTCGGAAAGGAAGGAAATATTGTTATACTTGGTACCCAATTTGCAACAAGAACTTATTTTAGGATATGACTTTTGGAAACAAATTGGAATAAAAATTTGTGCCGGAAGTGAATATATTAGCGAAATCACAGCGGATATAGAAGAAAACAGCAAAATTCATCGATTGAGCACACTTCAACTAAAAGTTTTGGAGAAAGTTAAAAGCTATTTTAAATGTTACACTAAATATGGTCTAGGAAAAACGAATTTGGAAACACATGTCATAGAAACAGGAGATGCAACACCAAAGAAGATGCGTTACTATCCAGTAAGCCCAGCGTACAGAAACTAACTTATGCTTAACTGGATAGAATGTTAGAACTGGACGTTATAGAAGTTGCTAAAGAAGCGGAATGGAACAATAGAACTACCCTGGTGATAAAACCGAATAAGAACAGGTTATGTTTGGATGCGAGAGAGCTCAACAAAGTGACTAAAAAAGACGCGTATCCGCTTCCAAACATCGATGGGTTACTGGCACGATTAGGAGATACGCACTACATATCAGCCATAGATATAAAGGACGCATTTTGGCAGATTCCATTAGAGGAATCAAGCCGACCCAAAACAGCGTTTACAGTCCAAGGTAGACCACACTACCAATTTAAGGTAATGCCATTCGGCTTGTGCAACGCTGCACAACGCCTGTGCCGACTGATGGACAAAGTTGTACCATCTGAATTGAAGGACAAGATTTTCGTCTACTTAGACGATCTCCTAGTTGTGTCAAGTGATTTCGAAAGCCATATGGAATTGTTAAAAATTGTAGTACTTAGAAAGGCTAACAGCAGCAGGTTTGACAATCAACATGGAAAAATCTAAATTTTGTCACAAGGAATTAAAATACTTAGGTTACTTAGGTTACTTAGGTGGAGGAACATTGAAACCAGATAGAGGTAAAATTGAAGCCATTCTAAATATAAATCCACCAAAAACCGCTAAAGAAGTGAGAAAATTCCTTGGTACAATAGGTTGGTACCGTAGATTCCTGCATGATTTCTCTACAATTACAGCACCATTAACAGATACACTTAAGAAGTCGACAAAGTTTGTACTAACGCCAGAAGCTAAAACCGCATTCGAAGATCTAAAGCAACGCTTGGTATCCAGTCCAATACTATCCAGTCCAGATTTCGAAAAACATTTCTATGTACAATGCGACGCTTCAAATGTTGGAATAGGAGCGGTCTTATTTCAGAAGGATGAAGATGGAGGAGAACATCCAATTGAGTATTTTTCAAAGAAACTCAATAGTGCACAAAAGAACTACTCGACGACAGAGAAAGAGTGTTTAGCTGTCGTGTTAGCTATCGAAAAATTTCGACAATATATCGAGTTGATGGACTTCACGGTCATAACAGATCACTCATCGTTAAAATGACTAATGAGACAACTGGCCAGATAGAGCTTAAAACTCCAAGGATTTAAGTTCAACATTGAGCACCGAAAAGGCAGCAAAAACGTTGTACCTGATATGTTGTCTAGGCTTGACATGGAGGAAATCTGTTCGCAACAAACCAAAATCTTAAACTTTGATTCAGAAGAGTTTAAAAGTCCTCAATACATGTCTCTTATAGAAACTATACTTCAAAATCAAGAGAGATTACCAGATCTGAAAATTTTAGACGATGTTATCTACAAGAAAATCTTGTTCAATCGTGAGGATGAGGAAGATGATAATAATTGTTGGAAAATATGGCTACCGGAAGGATTAAAAGACGAAATTGTAAGAAAATCTCACATCGATAACACATCTCACGGAGGAACTACGAAAACTTTATATAACGTCAGAGAATTCTTCTATTGGCCCGGTATGGTGAAAGATATACGCTTGTACGTGAAATCGTGTGAAGTATGTAAAGAGATTAAGCACCCCAAGCAAACCCTAAGACCTTTGATGGGTAAGTAAATTATTACTCAACGTTCCTTCCAGAAAGTTTACATAGACTTTCTAGGCTCATACCCAAGAACAAAATCTGGCAATACTTATATCTTTATTGTTTTAGATCATAACACAAAATTCGTTTTATTGAAAGCAATGGCCAAAGTTACAACGAGAGCAGTTACCAAATTTCTTAACGACGAAGTGTTTTACAAATTTGGAGTGCCAGAACAACTTCACTCGGACAACGGCAAGCAGTTTACTTCCGAAGGTTTCAGAGAGTTAATGCAAATGTTCGGCATCAAATATATAAGGACACCTATACACGCACCACAAGCAAATGCCAGTGAAATGGTAAATCAATCGATTTTGGCAAGCATAAGGAGCTTCCTACAGGATGACCAATCTAGATGGGACGAAAGCCTTAGTAAAATTGAAAACTCGTTAAGAACAAGCGTACATGCTTCAACAGGTGTAACGCCATATTTTGCCTTAACATGATACATTATGGTCACGCATGCTGATGCCTACGAAATCATGCGGAGACTTAACTGTATAGAAGATGGTGAAACTCTAATATTACCTAAGTCTGGACAGATGCAAATAATCCACCAAAAAATGAAAGAGAAGATGCATCAAGCCTATAAACGAAATACCAAATCATACAATAAACGTTCTAAATGTGTAAACTACAAAGATGGTCAAGAAGTTTACCGAAAAAACTTCATACAAAATAATTTTTCTAAAGCAATTAATGCCAAATTTATGCAAACCATGGCTAAAATGTCGAATCCGTAAAAAATCGATCAAAACCAATACGAAGTTGAAAACCTTAGGGGACAATTAATCGGGATTGTCCCCGCCCAACATCTTAAACAATAAATTAGAAAAATAGGTAAGCACATTAACGACAAAACGTAAAATCAAAGTCCAAATATGTTGAAACGGAAATCCGTCTTCGTCGAAGTTGGGATGTTTTTTAATTTGAGGTATTTCACCGCTAGTTGAAGTCTAGAATTTTGAGATTAGCTGTACATAATAGTTATCGTAAACATATTGTAAAATGGAAACTGATTATGACGAAACGATAGTGATTCTATAAAGTAATGTTTTCTATTACTTTTTTTTAGAATAGTGAAGATAACAACTGACAACTATTTCAGAATAGAATTCAAGATTTCAGCAAATCGTATCTGTTATTGAAGTGAATCTAAAATAATGTCTGGAACACATTTGATTGTCAACTACGAATAACACTTTTTCCTAATCCTCCTCGTTCTACTCTTAAGTAAAGAAAGAGAGCACTAACGTACATTAACACTATGAAACTAGATGTAAACTAAATCCTACAATAGTATAATATCATAGCCTTACTCACCCGAAAACTCTCTGATATACACCTCTACACTTAGCATATGGATAGATGTCTCTTCTGACAGACGGCATAAACCAACTGCAAACTAAATTTATAGATGTCACCGATATGATATGTTCTGAAAAATGGATTAATATTAATAATGTGTTTGAACAATAGTTGTGAATTTGTAAGAAAAGTGATACGTATGCTCATGAAACTTAGACCTCTTGTTGTTTTTTTTTTTTTTTTTTCTTTACAATATATCCCCTTTTATTTGTAATTGTCCGATAGATCTGAACGGGACATGAGTTATGTAGACCACTATATTTGAACAAGGAAAGTTATGAATATGCTTTGGATTTTGTTAAAATATAAATTTTTAATAGAAATTAGTACTTACAAGTCGTTGTTAGCCTTTTATTTATGCTGACCTTGGCATGCACAGATGTTTCTGTTTACAAAAATTTCAAGTTCAAGGTCATCATCATATTTGTTTTGGTCATTATTTTTTTAATAAACAATAACTCACGTTCCCGGACTGCGTTTGATTCCCTACTTTTGTCACTCCACAGGCTTTGTGACGGTAACGTTTATCATTTTCACTTTTTTTACTTCCTTATTTTTTCTGTTTATCTGTTTTAATTTGCAAATTTCTGCAGCTCTATTTCGAGCCTGCTGTTTTCACTTCAATTGTCTTTGTTTTGATTATGTTCTTCGTAGTTTGTTCTTAGGGTAAAATTTACATGTAAGTTTCGCTCCTTGACACCAGAGGACAGATATGTCCTTAGATCTGGACATTTCATTCACAATAACCATACAGTGAAAGAAATGGATTAGGACACGCAATAATGACCTTAGCTTGAACTTGACATTCCGATCGAGAACAACAAATATATGGTTTTGTAACGATCGTTTTTGGTGGCCATGATGCTAAAGATCGTATGATCAGCTTCAAACGATCACAAACAAGAACATAATAGATCCAAGATCAAAAGTGCGTTATATACTTAGGGGAGATATTATTTTAATGAAAAAAATTAAAATTTTACACAAAACATAACTTTTGTCTGATCTTATCATTCATTTAATGCACAGCACTGAATATAAGATCAAAATATTTGATAAGGTTTTGTTAGAAAGGAAAACAAAAAGTTTTTTTTACTATAAACTCTCCCAAGTTAAAATGTACATATTATATTTAATTTTTATCCTAAGATCGAGGGATTGAAAGTTAAATATGATATATACAAACTATTTTTTGTGAATTCAGATAAGTGTATAAAGATTACAATGAGATGCTTTTTTTATTAATAGAAACAAATAAAACGGAAACTAAATTAACGCCACCTATTCAGGAAAATTGAGGCTTAGATATTCTAGCGAAGCCACATTAGCAGAATTCACTGAATTCGAAGGTCACAATAGACGACTGCCAGATTATACCGTAAAAGGCACTTGAAATTTGGCCAAAAAATAAACAGGTCTGGGTAAGCCTATATAGATCATAATCAGGCTAAGTACAAGAACTGCGTCTACATACGACCAAACGCAGGAAAAAAACCGTTATAAATACCTTCAGAAACGTACCGTTACTTTATATGCATGTTGTTTCGTATCTAAGCTCTAACTAACCTTCTTTTGCCTCCTGTCGTTATATAAAAATAAGTCACATTAATATGACAAATACGTACATAAAAACCTTATTGTGCAAATTCTAAATCGGGGACTTATTTAAAAAAAAAAATTTTAATTTTTTTGCTTATATGCTAACGTTGTTAAAATTCAAAATTTAACCTTCCTAATATTAATTAATTTATATATATACATATATAAAAAAATAAAGATATTAGTTTTAAGACTATCTATGTAAATGCATTCACACTTGACAATAAAAAAAATATATACGTGTATATATAAACAATTCAAAAATCATTTACATGAATACATATACATAGATAAAACATCATTAGGGTAATTCTTATAATTAAACCATATACTAACTTCTATAGTTAAATAAGTCAAATTATCGAAAACTAACAAATACTTAAATATTTCTCGATACTTAAATAAATAAATAAATATATATATATATATATATATATATATATATATATATATATATATATATTATATATATATATATATATATATATATATATATATATATATATATATATATATATATATATATCTATATATATATATATATATATATATATATATATCGTGGTAACCAGAGTAAAGGTGATAAAATGCCACCCTGTGGTATACGCGAAATACCTTTTCCTGATAGTTATATCGTACATGTGGTTGATCCAGTTACGGAGCACCCGGTCAACATATATATATATATATATATAATATATATATATATATATATTATATATTATATATATATATATATATATATATATATATATATATATATATATATATATCTATATATATATATATATTATATATTATATATATATCTTATATATATTATATATATATATATATATATATATATATATATATATATATATATATATTATATTATATATATATATTATATATATATATATATATATATATATATATATATATATATATATATACCTCTACACTTAGCATATGGATAGATGTCTCTTCTGACAGACGGCAAACTAAATTTATAGATGTCACCGATATGATATGTTCTGAAAAAATGGATTAATATTAATAATGTGTTTGAACAATAGTTGTGAATTTGTAAGAAAAGTGATACGTATGCTCATGAAACTTAGACCTCTTGTTGTTTTTTTTTTTTTTTCCTTTACAATATATCCCCTTTTATTTGTAATTGTCCGATAGATCTGAACGGGACATGAGTTATGTAGACCACTATATTGAACAAGGAAAGTTATGAATATGCTTTGGATTTTGTTAAAATAATAAATTTTTAATAGAAATTAGTACTTACAAGTCGTTGTTAGCCTTTTATTTATGCTGACCTTGGCATGCACAGATGTTTGTGTTTACAAAAATTTCAAGTTCAAGGTCATCATCATATTTGTTTTGGTCATTATTTTTTTTAATAAACAATAACTCACGTTCCCGGACTGCGTTTGATTCCCTACTTTTGTCACTCCACAGGCTTTGTGACGGTAACGTTTATCATTTTCACTTTTTTTACTTCCTTATTTTTTCTGATTATCTGTTTTAATTTGCAAATTTCTGCAGCTACATGCTTCAACAGGTGTAACGCCATATTTTGCCTTAACATGATACATTATGGTCACGCATGCTGATGCCTACGAAATCATGCGGAGACTTAACTGTATAGAAGATGGTGAAACTCTAATATTACCTAAGTCTGGACAGATGCAAATAATCCACCAAAAAATGAAAGAGAAGATGCATCAAGCCTATAAACGAAATACCAAATCATACAATAAACGTTCTAAATGTGTAAACTACAAAGATGGTCAAGAAGTTTACCGAAAAAACTTCATACAAAATAATTTTTCTAAAGCAATTAATGCCAAATTATGCAAACCATGGCTAAAATGTCGAATCCGTAAAAAATCGATCAAAACCAATACGAAGTTGAAAACCTTAGGGGACAATTAATCGGGATTGTCCCCGCCCAACATCTTAAACAATAAATTAGAAAAATAGGTAAGCACATTAACGACAAAACGTAAAATCAAAGTCCAAATATGTTGAAACGGAAATCCGTCTTCGTCGAAGTTGGGATGTTTTTTAATTTGAGGTATTTCACCGCTAGTTGAAGTCTAGAATTTTGAGATTAGCTGTACATAATAGTTATCGTAAACATATTGTAAAATGGAAACTGATTATGACGAAACGATAGTGATTCTATAAAGTAATGTTTTCTATTACTTTTTTTTAGAAAATAGTGAAGATAACAACTGACAACTATTTCAGAATAGAATTCAAGATTTCAGCAAATCGTATCTGTTATTGAAGTGAATCTAAAATAATGTCTGGAACACATTTGATTGTCAACTACGAATAACACTTTTTCCTAATCCTCCTCGTTCTACTCTTAAGTAAAGAAAGAGAGCACTAACGTACATTAACACTATGAAACTAGATGTAAACTAAATCCTACAATAGTATAATATCATAGCCTTACTCACCCGAAAACTCTCTGATATACACCTCTACACTTAGCATATGGATAGATGTCTCTTCTGACAGACGGCAATAAACCAACTGCAAACTAAATTTATAGATGTCACCGATATGATATGTTCTGAAAAAATGGATTAATATTAATAATGTGTTTGAACAATAGTTGTGAATTTGTAAGAAAAGTGATACGTATGCTCATGAAACTTAGACCTCTTGTTGTTTTTTTTTTTTTTTTTTCTTTACAATATATCCCCTTTTATTTGTAATTGTCCGATAGATCTGAACGGGACATGAGTTATGTAGACCACTATATTGAACAAGGAAAGTTATGAATATGCTTTGGATTTTGTTAAAATAATAAATTTTTAATAGAAATTAGTACTTACAAGTCGTTGTTAGCCTTTTATTTATGCTGACCTTGGCATGCACAGATGTTTCTGTTTACAAAAATTTCAAGTTCAAGGTCATCATCATATTTGTTTTGGTCATTATTTTTTTTAATAAACAATAACTCACGTTCCCGGACTGCGTTTGATTCCCTACTTTTGTCACTCCACAGGCTTTGTGACGGTAACGTTTATCATTTTCACTTTTTTTTACTTCCTTATTTTTTCTGATTATCTGTTTTAATTTGCAAATTTCTGCAGCTCTATTTCGAGCCTGCTGTTTTCACTTCAATTGTCTTTGTTTTGATTATGTTCTTCGTAGTTTGTTCTTAGGGTAAATTTACATGTAAGTTTCGCTCCTTGACACCAGAGGACAGATATGTCCTTAGATCTGGACATTTCATTCACAATAACCATACAGTGAAAGAAATGGAATTAGGACACGCAATAATGACCTTAGCTTGAACTTGACATTCCGATCGAGAACAACAAATATATGGTTTTGTAACGATCGTATTTTGGTGGCCATGATGCTAAAGATCGTATGATCAGCTTCAACGATCACAAACAAGAACATAATAGATCAAAGATCAAAAGTGCGTTATATACTTAGGGAGATATTATTTTAATGAAAAAAATTAAAATTTTACACAAAACATAACTTTTGTCTGATCTTATCATTCATTTAATGCACAGCACTGAATATAAGATCAAATATTTGATAAGGTTTTGTATAGAAAGAAAACAAAAAGTTTTTTTTTACTATAAACTCTCCCAAGTTAAAAATGTACATATTATATTTAAATTTTTATCCTAAGATCGAGGGATTGAAAGTTAAATATGATATATACAAACTATTTTTTTGTGAATTCAGATAAGTGTATAAAGATTACAATGAGATGCCTTTTTTATTAATAGAAACAAATAAAACGGAAACTAAATTAACGCCACCTATTCAGGGAAAATTGAGGCTTAGATATTCTAGCGAAGCCACATTAGCAGAATTCACTGAATTCGAAGGTCACAATAGACGACTGCCAGATTATACCGTAAAAGGCACTTGAAATTTGGCCAAAAAAATAAACCAGGTCTGGGTAAGCCTATATAGATCATAATCAGGCTAAGTACAAGAACTGCGTCTACATACGACCAAACGCAAGGAAAAAAAACGTTATAAATACCTTCAGAAACGTACCGTTACTTTTATATGCATGTTGTTTCGTATCTAAGCTCTAACTAACCTTCTTTTGCCTCCTGTCGTTATATAAAAATAAGTCACATTAATATGACAAATACGTACATAAAAACCTTATTGTGCAAATTCTAAATCGGGGACTTATTTAAAAAAAAATTTAATTTTTTTGCTTATATTCTAACGTTGTTAAAATTCAAAATTTAACCTTCCTAATATTAATTAATTTATATATATACATATATAAAAAAATAAAGATATTAGTTTTAAGACTATCTATGTAAATGCATTCACACTTGACAATAAAAAAAATATATACGTGTATATATAAACAATTCAAAAATCATTTACATGAATACATATACATAGATAAAACATCATTAGGGTAATTCTTATAATTAAACCATATACTAACTTCTATAGTTAAATAACTCAAATTATCGAAAACTAACAAACAAAACAAATAAAAAAACAAATAAATAAATAAATATACATTTTAATAAATCAACAAACAAACAATTAAAAAACTAACTTAATAGAATTTCAAACGTAATTATCAATAGTAGAATATCATAAAGATAAAAAAATATAATAATAAAAATCACGGAAATAATTAAAGCTAAACATATACACTAAAAACTTATTTTAATAGTTATTGAACTAGAATTTGAAATGATGATAAGTTAAGTTAATTATATTACATTTAACGAAAACACATGCATTAATTCATAAATAATATAGTTCAATAATTATCTTAACAAACTGAAAACTATAATACAAAGAAAAGAACATATGTATATAACACGATTATACAATAGTATTAAAATTAAAAATTATAAAATATATATTATATTTTATAATTTTACATTTCACATTATATATATGTATATGAAGATATAAATAGTCCTATATTAGAATAAAACAAACAAAAACAAAACTTAAAGATTTAATACGATTCTGTATAAAAGATGATATAAATTCTTTAAATTGTTATTTATCAATTATATTTTATAATTTTACTCGATTATTGTTGAATATTTTGTTAAAATTTATAAATGTTGCTTAATTTATAGTGATTGTGTTTATATCATTGTTTTTATTGTTAATATTGTTACCATTCACTTTGTACTTCTTATCATCTAATACTTTTTTTTGTAAAATAAAAACAATGTATATATTTACTATTGAAGTTTGAAAAGTTTGATTTATACGATCATGGAGACCTAAAAGCTGAACAGGTAATGATGTGAATTGGACTAAGGTAAGGTGAGTGTGATTAAGGGGCTTCCAGAACATATCAGGAAGGTGACCGGGAGCCAAGGATGACAAAAAAGTCATACTAGGGGAGGGCAACCTACGAAGACCAGTCCAGCTTCGTCTTCATAAGGGATCTTAACCTTCTATTGCATATGGATCAATATTCGCAGTCGCAAGTCCGTCCGCTAATTAAGTTATTCCAGTCCAAGTGTTTCGTCCAATGTTCTATGTTTCTTCCCGGCACGACATCATCTATATGTGGACAAACTTAGTGGAAAGAACAACGAGCTCAAGCCGTGCTAAGACCAGCGTGCCACATTCCACTATCCCAACGGTTTGTCACATTTCCATGCTTTGACAGTCATTTATGCATCATTTTAGAGCATTATGATTGCACTTTAATTTGGTATATCATTTGTGGCATAATCTTTTCGTCTAAAGAATGGTCAATTTGATGGATCGGTAGAATTATTGTTTTGTGTTTAAAAACGCGGTAATTTGAGGTTCCGATATGGTTGTGAATAACTTTGACAGTTTTCATGCTATTACAGTCATTTATGCATCATTTTAAAGCATTATGATTGCACTTTAATTTGGTATATCATTTGAAGCATAATGTGTTCGTATAAAAAATGGTCAATTTGAAGGATCAGTAGAATTGTTTTTCTATGTTTAAAAACGCTGTGATTTGAGGTTCCGATATGGCTGTAAATAACTTTGACAGTTTTTATACCAGGACAATCGTTTATGTATCATTTTAAAGCATTACAGTTGCACTTTGTTTTGGTGTATAATTTGTGGCATAATGAGTTTTTACAAAAATAGGACAGATCGGTATATTTGTTGGTACAGGTTTAGAAATGCGGTAATTTAAGATTCCGATATGGTTGCAAATATCATTTATAGTTTTCATGTTATAGCAGTCGTTTATATATCTTTTTATTACATTATAGTTGCCTTTTGTTATGGTATATAATTTATTGCATAATATATTTTTAGAAAATGGCAAATTGGATAGAATTATTTTCACAGCTTTAAATACGCGGTAGTTTGAGGTTCAGATATGGCTGCAAATAATATTGACAGTTTTCACGCTATGAAAGTCATTTATGAATCATTTTAAAGCATTATGATTGTACTTTAATATGGTATATCATTTGTAGCATAATGTGTATTTTTAGAAGTTGGTCAATTTGATAGATCGGTACATTTATTGTTCTATGTTTAATAAACGCAGTAATCTGAGGTTCCGATATGATTGCAATTAACTTTGGCAGTTTTCGTGCTAGGACAGTCGTTTATGCATCATTTTAAAGCATTATCATTGCACTTTTATTTAGTATATCATTTGTGGCATAATCTTTTCGTCTAAAAAATGGTCAATTTGAAGGATCGGTAGAATTGTCTATGTTGAAAACTATGTTTAAAAACGCCGTGATTTGAGGTTCCGATATGGTTGCAAATAACTTTTACAGTTTTCATGCCAGTCGTTTATACACCATTTTAAAGCGTTACAGTTGCACTTTGTTTTGGTGTATAATTTGTGGCATAATGAATTTTTACAAAAATTGGATAGATCGGTATATTTATTGGTATAGGTTTAGAAATGCGGTAATTTATGGCTCCGATATGGTTGCAAATATCATTCATATTTTTCGTGTTATAGCAGTCGTTTATATATCATTTTATTGCATTATAGTTGCCATTTGTGTTGGTATATAATTTATTGCATAATATATTTTTAGAAAATGGCCAATTGGATAGATCGGTAGTATTATTTTCCCAGGTTTAAAAAGGCGGTAATTTGAGGTTCCGATATGGTTGTGAATAACATTGACAGTTTTCATGCTATAACAGTCTGTATGAACGTACTGTTCGAATGAATGTTTGTAAGACATTAAGAGTTTATTTAAAATCAATGATCTTAAGAGCTAAATACAAAAATCTTAAAACTAACTAGAACTATGATAAGACATCTTGTACACATGTGTACTTTCAGTCTTATCAGTGTAATGTTTCTATCTTAGCATGGGGTAATAACTGCATCAGTGATATAAATATATTTCACGCCTCATTATTAACTCTAACATATGGTTTATGCGTCACATAAACAACAGAATTAATGTGCATCTTAGAACTACAGTTCTTATCACTGCTACGGCTTGTCCTAAAAACAAAGCGATAATACATATTTATTTGTAGTACAAACAAACGTATATAATATTTTTTTATGACCTAGCCCATGCACTTGAACTTATAATTTATGATCTTTCTTATTTTACTTAAACAAAATTAAACATAAATAAATGCGTGTTCAATTCTGAACATTCTGCCGGGCCCGCAATGGCAATGGTGTAGAAAAATCTATCTTAACTACTTCTTTTTGTTTACAACATTTGTTCTTCAGAACTAGACCAATAAATATAAATATAATTATAATAATTAAAATTAGAGATGTGTGTCCAGATAACATGTGAAAATGAATCTTTTATATTAAGCACTTTCTTCATTAGATGGTTGATATCTTTGGCGTTATTTATAATTGTAACATCAAACGGTTTTACCAACTTAGCTTCTATTTTATCTGGATCTACACCCATGTTGATACCTGAATATCTGAATTTACTTTAGATTCGAAGTGTCGAGAAACTGACAGAGTTATTCCTTCATAAGTTGCTGTACATCCTTCTGCTAGTTTTAGTACACCTTTTGTTGGTAAATTAACCCAGCTTCGATTATTTGGACCACAATCTACTGTTAATACTAGATTGTCGAATACTGTAAATATCCATTGATTTTCTGTAGAAAGGTGCTTCCACACACTTTTCCTTGGGACAGCTTCAAATTCACATTCAGCATGCCGGGATTGTTTTAGCGCTGATACTTCACAAGACCGCTCTATGGCTTGTTTCCAGGGTATATTTCCAATACAGTTGTACTGACCTTGAAGACTCTTCTCACACATATTTAATTTTGATTGTGACATTAGGAAGTACATATTAGTTGCGAAGTTATACACTATGAACTCATCCTTTACTCTTGGCATAACGGCGCTATTGTTAACTTCCACAGGAAGTGTAATTATTTCGTATACCTCAGAATTATGTTTCTGTATTAAAGGTATTTCTATCTGAACCACTAGTCGATCATCAATTATAATACCTTTCGCCTTCATTCCATGATATACTTCTTTTAGTTTAGTACTAGTTGCCTTTCCAGGAAGAACTAAATTATATATTAAATTTATATGTGCAATAGTTCTTTTTGTAGTTGGGATGGTGTAAGAAGGTCAGTATTTATATGACCGTGATTGATATCAATCAGCATATTTATTACAGAAAATTGTTTCTTCTGACACTCATCAATCATTAAATTTAATTGGGTGGTCAATACGGAAAACAGCAATGTTAAACGCTCTTCACTCGTTTCATTTTTCGTTTGATCGTAGAATAACTTTAATTGGCCGTACATTTGTTTAAAGTTGTTATTGACATCTTCTGTTGTCTTTTTCAGCACATTTACTGTCGAATCAATAACGGAAGTTTGTTGTTTTATTAATTTATCTAAGTCATCTTGGTTACTGTTTTTCATGTTTTCCTCCATCTGCTTTCGATCGTCTACGTCCATCATTCCAAAGAGAATATGATAAATAGATCCTACGAACTCAAAGGGTGCTCTTTTCTTGCGGCTTTTATTTATTAGAAGTTCGTTATTTTGATCAAGTAACTTATATCTCCTTTCCATCACTGACATCACCATTTCACAGGAGTCCTTAAATAAATTTAATTTCGGACATTCTTCTCTTACTTTCCCCATTAGTTTACCAATCCTCCCCAGTTCTTGGTAATACAAGGATAAATCATAGTAAACTACTAGATTCCACTTCGAATTTATGGCGTTTAGTTGTCCAACCTTATCCAGATACAGTGCTGTATTTGCTGCATTGTTTTATTGTTAATATTGTTACCATTCACTTTGTACTTCTTATCATCTAATACTTTTTTTTGTAAATAAAAAACAATGTATATATTTAATATAATATTTTTTATGACCTAACCCATGCACTTGAACTTATAATTTATGATCTTTCTTATTTTACTTAAACAAAATTAAACATAAATAAATGCGTGTTCAATTCTGATTCATTATAATTTGTGGCATAATGAGTTTTTACAAAAATAGGATAGATCGGTATATTTATTGGTACAGGTTTAGAAATGCGGTAATTTAAGGCTCCGATATGGTTGCAAATATCATTTCTAGTTTTCATGTTATTGCAGTCGTTTATATATCTTTTTATTGCATTATAGTTGCCATTTGTTTTGGTATATAATTTATTGCATTATATAATTTTAGAAAATGGCCAATTGGATAGATCGGTAGAATTATTTTCCCAGGTTTAAAAAGGCGGTAATTTGAGGTTCCGATATGGTTGTGAATAACTTTGAAAGTTTTCATACTATGACAGTCATTTATACATCATTTTAGAGCATTATGATTGCACTTTAATTTGGTATATCATTTGTGGCATAATCCTTTCGTCTAAAAAATGGTCAATTTGATGGATCTGTAGAATTATTGTTCTATATTTAAAAACGCGGTAATTTCAGGTTCCGATATGGTTGTGAATAACTTTGACAGTTTTCATGCTATGATAGTCATTTATGCATCATTTTAAAGCATTATGATTGCACTTTAGTTTGGTATATCATTTGTGGCATAATGTGTTCGTCTAAAAAATGGTCAATTTGAAGGATCAGTAGAATTGTTTTTCTATGTTTAAAAACGCTGTGATTTGAGGTTCCGATATGGCTGCAAACAACTTTGACAGTTTTCATGCCA
Source organism: Lucilia cuprina (assembly GCF_022045245.1). Taxonomy (NCBI): domain Eukaryota; kingdom Metazoa; phylum Arthropoda; class Insecta; order Diptera; family Calliphoridae; genus Lucilia; species Lucilia cuprina. The sequence goes on along the minus strand of NC_060950.1, from coordinate 46,513,840 downwards.
GGACAATCGTTAATGTATCATTCTAAAGTATTACTGTTGCACTTTGTTTTGGTGTATAATTTGTGGCATAATGAAGTTTTAGAAAAATTAGATAGATCGGTACCAATGTACCAATGCACAGGTTTGGAAATGCGGTAATTTAAGGCTCCAATATGGTTGCAAATATCTTTTATAGTTTTCATGTTATAGCAGTCGTTTATATATCTTTTTATTGCATTATAGTTGCCATTTGTTTTGGTATATAATTTGTTGCATAATATATTTTTAAAAAAATGGCTAATTGGATAGATCGCTAAAATTATTTGCCCAGCTTTAAAAACGCGGTAATTTAAGGTTCCAAAACGGCTGCAAATAACATAGACAGTTTTCACGCTATGACAGTCATTTAGGCATCATTTTAAAGCATTATGATTGCACTTTAATATGGTATATCATTTGTAGCATAATGTGTGTTTTTACAAATTGGTCAATTTGATAGATCGGTAGAATTATTGTTCTATGTATAATAAACGCTGTAATCTAAGGTTATGATATGGTTGCAATTAACTATGGCAGTTTTCGTGCTAGGACAGTCGTTTTTGCACCATTTTAAAACATTAAAATTGCCATTTGTTTTGGTATATAATTTATTGCATAATGTTTTTAGAAAATGGCCAATTGAATAAATCGAAAGAATTATTTTCCCAGGTTTAAAAAGGCGGTAATTTGAGGTTCCGATATAGTTGTGAGTAACTTTGAAAGTTTTCATGCTATGACAGTTATTTATGCATCATTTTAGAGCATTATGATTGCACTTTAATTTGGTATATCATTTGTGGCATAATGTGTT
>NC_060950.1:46376323-46512911 GCF_022045245.1 Lucilia cuprina | reverse complement strand
GGAGCATTAAATTACCGCATTTCTAAACCTGTACCAATAAATATACCGATCTATCCTATTTTTGTAAAAATTCGTTATGCCACAAATTATGCACCAAAACAAAGTGCACTGTAATGCTTGAACATGATGCATAAACGATTGTCCTGGCATGAAAACTGTCAAAGTTATTTGCAACAATATCGGAACCTCAAATCACAGCGTTTTTAAACATAGTTTTTAACATAGACAATTCTACCTATCCTTCAAATTGACCATTTTTTAGACAAACACATTTTGCCACAAATGTTATACCAAATTAAAGTGCAATCATAATGCCTTAAAATGATGCATAAATGACTGTCATAGTATGAAAACTTTCAAAGCTATTCACAACCATATCGAAACCTCAAATTACCGCCTTTTTAAACCTGGGAAAATAATTCTATCGATTTATCCAATTGGCCATTTTCTAAAAATACATTATGCAATAAATTATATACCAAAACAAATGGCAATTTTAATGCTTTAAAATGGTGCACAAACGACTGCCGTAGCACGAAAACTGCCAAAGTTAACTGCAGCCATATCGGAACCTCAGATTACTGCATTTGATATATAGAACAATAATTCTACCGATCTATCAAATTGACCAATTTGTAAAAACACACATTATGCTACAAATGATATACCATATTAAAGTGCAATCCTAATGCTTTAAAATGATGGATAAATGACTGTCATAGCATGAAAACTGTCAATGTTATTTGTAACCATATGGGAACCTCAAATTACCGCGTTTTTAAACAAAGAACAATAATTCTACCGATCCATCAAATTGACAATTTTTTAAAAGAAGAGAAGATTATGCCACAAATGATATACCAAATTAAAGTGCAATCATAATGCTTTAAAATGATGCATAAATAACTGTCATAGTATGAAAACTTTCAAAATTATTCACAACCATATCGGAACCTCAAATTACCGCCTTTTTAAACCTGGGAATATATTTCTATCGATTTATTCAATTGGCCATTTTCTAAAAATACATTATGCAATAAATTATATACCAAAACAAATGGCAATTTTAATGCTTTAAAATGGTGCATAAACGACTGTCCTAGCATTAACTGTCAAAGTTAATTGCAACTATATCTTAACCTCAGATTACAGCGTTTATTAAACATAGAACAATAATTCTACCGATCTATCAAATTGACAAATTTGTAAAAAAAAACATTATGCCGCAAATGATATACCAAATTGAAGTGCAATCATAATTCTTTAAAATGATGCATAAATGACTGTCATAGCATGAAAACTGTCAAAGTTATTCACAACCATATTGGAACCTCAAATTACCGCGATTTTAAACCTGGGAAAATAATTCTACCGATCTATCCAATTGACCATTTTCTAAAAATATATTATGCAATAAATTATATACCAAAACAAATGGCAATTTTAATGCAATAAAAAGATATATAAACGACTGCAATAACATGAAAACTATAAAAGATATTTGCAACCATATCGGAGCCTTAGATTACCGCATTTCTAAACCTGTACCAATAAATATACCGATCTATCCTATTTTTGTAGAAACTCATTATGCCACAAATTATACACCAAAACAAAGTGCAATCATAATGCTTTAAAATGATGGATAAATGACTGTTATAGCATGAAAACTGTCAATGTTATTCACAACCATACCGGAACCTCAAATTACCGCGTTTTTAAACATAGAACAATAATTCTACCGATCCATCAAATTGACAATTTTTTAGACGAAAAGATTATGCCACAAATGATATACCAAATTAAAGTGCTATCATAATGCTCTAAAATGATGCATAAATGACTGTCATAGCATGAAAACTGTCAAAGTTATTCACAACGATATCGGAACCTCAAATTACCTCCTTTTTAAACCTGGGAAAATAATTCTACCGATCTATCCAATTGGCCATTTTCTAAATATATATTATGCAATAAATTATATACCAAAACAAATGGCAACTATAATGCAATAAAAATATATATAAACGACTGCAATAATATGAATACTATAAAAGATATTTGCAACCATATTGGAGCATTAAATTACCGCATTTCTAAACCTGTACCAATAAATATACCGATCTATCCTATTTTTGTAAAAATTCGTTATGCCACAAATTATGCACCAAAACAAAGTGCGAGTTTTTATAAAATTAGGATAGATCAGTATATTTACTGGTACAGGTTTAGAAATGCGGTAATTTAAGGCTCCGATATGGTTGCAAATATCTTTTATAGTTTTCATGTTATAGCAGTCGTTTATATATCTTTTTATTGCATTATAGTTGCCATTTGTTTTGGTATATAATTTGTTGCATAATATATTTTTAGAAAATGGCTAATTGGATAGATCGGTAGAATTATTTTCACAGCTTTAAAAACGCGGTAATTTAAGGTTCCAAAACGGCTGCAAATAACAAAGATAGTTTTTACGCTTTGACAGTCATTTAGGCATCATTTTAAAGCATTATGATTGCACTTTAATATTGTATATCATTTGTAGCATAATGTGTGTTTTTACAAATTGGTCAATTTGATAGATCGGTAGAATTATTGTTCTATGTTTAATAAACGCTGTAATCTGAGGTTCCGATATGATTGCAATTAACTTTGGCAGTTTTCGTGCTAGGACAGTCGTTTATTGCATAATGTATTTTCAGAAAATGGCCAATTGAATAAATCGATAGAATTATTTTCCCAGGTTTAAAAAGGCGGTAATTTGAGGTTCCGATATGGTTGTGAATAACTTTGAAAGTTTTCATGCTATGACAGTCATTTAAGCATCATTTTACAGCATTATGATAGCACTTTAATTTGGTATATCATTTGTGGCATAATCTATTCGTCTAAAAAATTGTCAATTTGATGGATCGGTAGAATTATTGTTCTATATTTAAAACCGCGGTAATTTGAGGTTCCGATATGGTTACAAATAACATTGACAGTTTTCATGCCAGGACAGTCGTTTATGCACCATTTTAAAGCATTACAGTTGCACTTGGTTTTGGTGTATAATTTGTGGCATAATGAATTTTTACAAAAATTGGATTGATCGGAATACTTATTGGTACAGGTTTAGAAATGCGGTAATTTATGGCTCCGATATGGTTGCAAATATCATTTATATTTTTCGTGTTATAGCAGTAGTTTATATATCTTTTTATTGCATTATAGTTGCCATTTGTTTTGGTATATAATTTCTTGCATAATGTATTTTTAGAAAATGGCCAATTGGATAGATCGGTAGTATTATTTTCCCAGGTTTAAAAAGGCGGTAATTTGAGGTTCCGATATCGTTGTGAATAGCTTTGACAGTTTTCATGCTATGACAGTCATTTATGCATCATTTTAGAGCATTATGATTGCACTTTAATTTGGTGTATAATTTATGGCATAATGAGTTTTTACAAAAATAGGATAGATCGGTATATTCATTGGTACAGGTTTAGAAATGCGGTAATTTAAGGCTCCGATATGGTTGCAAATATCTTTTGTAGTTTTCATGTTACTGCAGTCGTTTATATATCTTTTTATTGCATTATAGTTGCCTTTTGTTTTTTATATATTTTTAGAAAATGGCCAATTGGATGGATCAGTAGAATTATTTTCCTAGGTTTAAAAAGGCGGTAATTTGAGGTTCCGATATGGTTGTGAATAACTTTGAAAGTTTTCACGCTATGACAGTCATTTATGCATCATTTTAGAGCATTATGATTGCACTTTAATTTGGTATATCAATTGTGGCATAATCTTTTCGTATAAAAAATGGTCAATTTGATGGATCGGAAAAATTATTGTTCTATGTTTAAAAACGCGGTAATTTGAGGTTCCGATATGGTTGTGAATAACTTTGACAGTTTTCATGCCAGGACAGTCGTTTATGCACCATTTTAAAGCATTACAGTTGCACTTTGTTTTGGTGTATAATTTGTGGCATAATGAATTTTTACTAAAATTGGATAGATCGGTATAGTTATTGGTACAGGTTTAGAAATGCGGTAATTTATGGCTCCGATATGGTTGCAAATATCATTAATAGTTTTCATGTTATAGCAGTCGTTTATATATCTTTTTATTGCATTATAGTTGCCATTTGTTTTGGTATATAATTTCTTGCATAAAGTATTTTTAGAAAATGGCCAATTGGATAAATCGGTAGTATTATTTTCCCAGGTCTAAAAAGGCGGTAATTTGAGGTTCCGATATCGTTGTGAATAACATTGACAGTTTTCATGCTATAACAGTCATTTATCCATCATTTTAAAGCATTATGATTGCACTTTGTTTTGGTGTATAATTTGTGGCATAATGAGTTTTTACAAAAATAGGATAGATCGGTATATTTATTGGTACAGGTTTAGAAATGCGGTAATTTAAGGCTCCGATATGGTTGCAAATATCTTTTATAGTTTTCATGTTATTGCAGTCGTTTATATATCTTTTTATTGCATTATAGTTGCCTTTTGTTTTGGTATATAATTTATTGCATAATATATTTTTAGAAAATGGCCAATTCGATGGATCGGTAGAATTATTTTCCCAGGTTTAAAAAGGCGGTAATTTGAGGTTCCGATATGGTTGTAAATAACTTTGACAGTTTTCATGCTATGACAGTCATTTAGGCATCATTTTAAAGCATTATGATTGCACTTTAATATGGTATATCATTTGTGGCATAATGTGTTCGTATATGGTTATTGGTATATAATTTGTGGCATAATGAGTTTTTAAAAAAATAGGATAGATCGGTATATTTATTGCTACAGGTTTAGAAATGCGGTAATTTAAGGCTCCGATATGGTTGCAAATATCTTTTATAGTTTTCATGTTATTGCAGTAGTTTATATATCTTTTTATTGCATTATAGTTGCCATTTGTTTTGGTATATAATTTCTTGCATAATATATTTTAAGAAAATGGCCAATTGGATAGATCGATCGAATTATTTTCCCAGGTTTAAAAAGGCAGTAATTTGAGGTTCCGATATGGTTGTGAATAACTTTGAAAGTTTTCATGCTATGACAGTCATTTATGCATCATTTTAGAGCATTATGATTGCACTTTAATTTGGTACTTATATCTTTTTTAGCATATTATTTTCCTCTAAAAAATGGTCAATTTGATGGATCGGTAGAATTATTGTTCTATGTTTAAAATGCGGTAATTTGAGGTTCCGATATGGTTGTGAATAACTTTGACAGTTTTCATGCTATGCATCATTTTAAAGCATTATGATTGCACTTTAATTTGGTATATCATTTGTGGCATAATGTGTTCGTCTAAAAAATGGTCAATTTGAAGGATCAGTAGAATTGTTTTTCTATGTTTAAAAACGCTGTGTTTTGAGGTTCCGATATGGCTGCAAATAACGTTGACAGTTTTCATGCCAGGACAATCGTTTATGTATCTTTTTAAAGCATTACTGTTGCACTTTGTTTTGGTGTATAATTTGTGGCATAATGAAGTTTTAGAAAAATTAGATAGATCGGTATATTCATTGGTACAGGTTTGGAAATGCGGTAATTTAAGGCTCCAATATGGTTGCAAATATCTTTTGTAGTTTTCATGTTATAGCAGTCGTTTATATATCTTTTTATTGCATTATAGATGCCATTTGTTTTATTTATTTATTTTTTTATTTATTTGCCTATGGAAAAGTTCCTTTCAGGCATATTTAAAAAATAATATAAAAATGGTTTACATAGTTATGAATTTAGCTTAAATAATAAATTATTTTTAATAACATGTGAAGACAATGAGAAATCAATATACAAATAATATTTATTAAATTCATGAGACATCCTCCTTAATGGATCTGCACTTGCATAGTTAGCTCTAAAAAATTGTATTGATATCGGAGAAAAATATCGGGACGAACGTCGAGGAACATTAAACGCGATGTTGTTAATTAGAAAACTGGAACATACATCGCCAGTAATAATTTTAAAATGAACGAAATATTTAACATTGTTCTGCGGCTTTTGAGTGTTGGGAGTTTAATTAAAGCAAGTCTAGCGGAATACGAAGGCAAATTTAATGGATTAAAATTTAGTCCACGAAGGCAAAAAAGCAGGAATTGCTTTTGGACAGATTCAATGGCGTCGGAATATTTTTTGTACAAAGGGTCCCATATAATGGATCCATACTCTAGAATAGGCCTTACCAATGATGTATAAAGTGTTTTTGTAACATAAGGATCATTGAATTCCTTTGACCACATTTTTATGAAACCAAGTACACCTCTGGCTTTATTAACTGTCATCGTTATATGGGGAATAAAGTTTAGTTTGGAATCAAGTAAAACTCCAAGATCAAGGAAATTATCAACAAGTTCTAGCTCATATCCATCGAAGACATACTTAGCAGGGATAGGACTTTTTCTTGCAAATCGCATGTATTTACATTTTTTTAGGTTTAGTTCCATCAGATTTATGTTACACCACGTAAGAAACGAATTAAGGTCATCTTGAAGATATTTATGATCACACAATTGGCGATAACTAAGGAAGATTTTTACATCATCAGCATACATCAGGATATTGGAATATCGAATAATTTGAGGCAAGTCATTTATAAACAGCGAAAATAGAAGAGGTCCAAGATGACTTCCTTGTGGAATACCGGAAAGAACGTCAATTCTTCTGGAACGGGAGTTTTTAAATATTACGATCTGTTTTCTGTTGGTTTAATATGAATATATCCATTTTATACTCAGATCAGAGAACCCCATTAAATAAAGTTTATTTCTCAAAAGTACATGGTTAACTTTATCAAATGCTTTACTGAAATCAGTATAGATTGCATCAGTCTGTCGCTGTTGAAGAAATCCACGATAAATAACGGTTGAAAGATGAAGAAGATTTGTGGTAGTGGAACACTTCTTTTGAAACCCATGCTGACAAGGGGATATTAAACTTGAAACTTGGAAACATAAGTGATCGGTAACAATTTTCTCAAATAATTTTGGTATTATACTAAGTTTTGCAATACAACGATAATTTGAAACATCTGATTTATTTCCAGATTTATACAAAGGAATTAGGAACGAATCCTTCCAAACATTGGGAAAAGAGCCACTTTTTATTGAAGTATTAAATAAATATGCTAGCGGAGTAGCAATAGCGTCTGCACAATTAATTAAAATACTGCTGGGAATATTGTCTGGGCCAAAGTTATAGGAAAACTTGAGTTTTTTTATTTCCTTAGAAATGGTACAAATATCAATTAAAGGTAATGATACTAGTTGATTCGCAGTTATTTTAAAAGGATAGTCTAATGAATCATTATAAGTTGCATCAGAATATGTAGTTGAAAAGAAGTTAGCAAACAAATTACTAATATAAGCCTCATCGCTGGATTCATATTGTTGAAATTTCATGGATAAAGGAAAACAAGTAGTTTTCTTCTTAGAATTAACAAATTTGAAAAATGATTTTGGATTTCGTTTAAAGTTGATCTTCATTGTGTTAAGGTAATTATTATAACATGATTTATTAAGGATATTGTATTCAGCACGGGTAATAGAGTATCTCATATAATCAATGTAAGAACCGGATTGTCTAAATTTTTTATAGCATTTATTCTTCCTATTTTTTGCGTAAGCCAGTTGTTTATTGTTCCATGGTGGACCGGATAGATTTTCAGATTTTCGCAAAGGAACACATAAATTGAGGAAATTATTTAGCTTCATATAAAAAGGCTTTTAACTTATCATCACATTTGTATGACATGAAAATAAGTATTGCCAATTTGTATCGAGTAGTAGTTCATTTAACTTATTATAGTTGGCATGTTTAAATGAAAATACTTTTTCATTTTTGCTGGACGAAGGCGTTGAAAAATTTAGTGGAATGGATGTTCTTAATTCAATTGTTGGATGATAACGATCTTCTGGACATGAAATAGGAGATGAGCGTTTAATAAAACTATTTGACACATCATTTACGAATATTAAGTCCAATATTTTTGAATATTCGTTACGAATGCCATTAATTTGGAATAGACCCATATCATATAGGATATTAAAAAAATCATCAAAATTAGAATTCTGCCTCGTCTGAATGAGATATCCATCATCTGGTAAGAATTTCCACTTTGTTGAGGGCAGATTGAAGTCTCCAAAGATAAAAAGAGAGTCTCCATCTTTTGAAGAACGAGCTACAGATCTGATAGCTTCAGCATGCTTACCGTATAAAGATTGATGAGAGGAAGGAGGAATATACGAACAAGAAATAAATAATTGATAACCATTAATTTTAATAGAAACGGATAAGTATAAATTCAATATCATCATGAGGAGATTCCATGACTACGAGTTCAGATGATAAATTACATGAAACAGCAATTAGGACACCACCTCCTGTAGTATTGTTACCACGATCACGACGGTAGATATTAAATTTATTGCAAAGAATTTCAGTATTCAGAAAATTTTTATTTAGCCATGTTTCCGTAAATATTAATATTTGTTGATCAATATTGAAACTATTCATATACAACGTTGTTAACTTTGTTCTTAATCCTCGAACATTTTGATAGACGATGGACAAGTAATCATTAATTAGTTTTTTGGAATAAAAGATTCACGCTGTGGAAGAGCAGCAATGGTTTGAGGTCTGGACCTGTAAATATATTCCCGGACCAGAGTATTTATATGGGCCAGAAATTCGGATCAAGCAATCTTTCGAAGTGATTCATAGAAACTGTAATCTTAAAAGATGATATTGATCTCGGTTGAGAAAAATTAAATTTTTGTATTGATATGTCAGCATCATTACCAAGTTTATTTTTATGTAGAAATCAACTGAATCGGAAGTAGTATCGCTTGCTAGACGAGAAATGAATATTGTCTTTTTTGGAGGAATTGCTCGGAGAGGAATAATTTCAGTATTTATCAATTGCAGAGGATTATCAACAATCGGATTAGTCACATTAGTAGTTACATTGGCAGAACGTAAAACTGCGTCAGCATAACTAAGATGTGAGTTATTACTACTTAATTCAGTAATATTGGATAGGAACAGTTTAGATCAGATGCAGTGTTACACGAAGGTACAGAAACAGAAATATTAGTTAATGGAACGTTTGGATCAGATGCAGTGTTACACGGAGGTGCAGACACAGTTGGTTGATCATCACGTTTTCCTTGGTTAAGTTTCTTGCCGATTTACGTCGTTTGGGAGAAGATTGCGGAGTAGATTTTAAATTATCTAGAGATTAAAATCATCGAACAATTTTCCGTATGCGGAAATGCGTTCATTTAATTTAACGGCTTCATCTTGAATTTCGGCGAATTTCTTTTTAGTCTCTTGGAAAAATCGATAATAGTTTACACCAAATTTTCTACAACTTTCACAGCACCAATGTAAACCTTTATTTTAGAAACAGCTTCTGATACTAGCCCTGAAAGTCCACTGCATTTAAAGTGACAACATTCATGGCACAGCCAACAGACCACCATTCTATCATCTTCACCTTTAATATTACAATTTTTAATAAACAAGCCATTTTTTAAAAATTTAGTATGTATTATTTTGCACAGTGTAGAAACAAGATAAATCAGATGGCAACTTTATCATTTGACAAGCAAACAAAAGAGATGATCAATGTTTTGTTGTTGTAGTAAAGAAAAATAAAACAAAAAGGAATAAGAGAATGGTACTTAATTTGTATTATGTTGTTGTTATAAACGTGTAGATGAGTACTTAGGCATCATTTTAAAGCATTATGATTGCACTTTAATATGGTATATCATTTGTGGCATAATGTGTTCGTCTAAAAAATGGTCAATTTGAAGGATCAGTAGAATTGTTTTTCTATGTTTAGGAACGCTGTGATTTGAGGTTCCGATATGGCTGCAAATAACTTTGACAGTTTTCATGCCAGGACAATCTTTTATGTATCATTTTAAAGCATTACAGTTGCACTTTGTTTTGGTGTAAAATTTGTAGCATAATGAAGTTTTAGAAAAATTAGATAGATCGGTATATTTATTGGTACAGGTTTAGAAATGCGATAATTTAAGGCTTCAATATGGTTGCAAATATCTTTTTTAGTTTTCATGTTATAGCAGTCGTTTATATATCTTTTTATTGCATTATAGTTGCCATTTGTTTTGGTATATAATTTGTTGCATAATATATTTTTAGAAAATGGCTAATTGGATAGATCGGTAGAATTATTTTCACAGCTTAAAAACGCGGTAATTTAAGGTTCCAGAACGGCTGCAAATAACATAGATCGGTAGAATTATTGTTCTATGTTTAATAAACGCTGTAATCTGAGGTTAAGATATGGTTGCAATTAAGTTTGGCAGTTTTCGTGCTAGGTCAGTCGTTTATGCACAATTTTAAAGCATTAAAGTTGCCATTTGTTTTGTTATATAATTTATTGTATAATGTAGTTCTAGAAAATGGCCAATTGAATAAATCGATAGAATTATATTTCCAGGTTTAAAAAGGCGGTATTTTGAGGTTCCGATATGGTTGTGAATAACTTTGAAAGTTTTCATGCTATGACAGTTATTAATGCATCATTTTAAAGCATTAAGATTACACTTTAATTTGGTATATCATTTGTGGCATAATCTTTTCGTCTAAAAAATTGTCAATTTGATGGATCGGTAGAATTATTGTACTTTGTTTAAAAACGCGGTAATTTGAGGTTCCCATATGGTTACAAATAACATTGACAGTTTTCATGCTATGACAGTCATTTATCCATCATTTTAAAGCATTAGGATTGCACTTTAATATGGTATATCATTTGTAGCATAATGTGTGTTTTTACAAATTGGTCAATTTGATAGATCGGTAGAATTATTGTTCTATGTTTAATAAACGCTGTAATCTGAGGTTCCGATATGGCTGCAATTAACTTTGGCAGTTTTCGTGCTACGACAGTCGTTTATGCACCATTTTAAAGCATTAAAATTGCCATTAGTTTTGGTATATAATTTATTGCATAATGTATTTTTAGAAAATGGCCAATTGGGTAAATCGATAGAATTATTTTCCCAGGTTTAAAAAGGCGGTAATTTGAGGTTCCGATATGGTTGTGAATAGCTTTGAAAGTTTTCATGCTATGACAGTCATTTATGCATCATTTTAAATCATTATGAATGCACTTTAATTTGGTATATCATTTGTGGCATAATCTTTTGCTAAAAAATGGTCAATTTGAAGGATCGGTAGACAGTTTTTATGCCAGGATAATCGTTTATGCATCATTTTAAAGCATTACAGTTGCACTTTGTTTTGGTGTATAATGAATTTTTACAAAAATTTAATAGATCGGTATATTTATTGGTACAGGTTTAGAAATGCGGTAATTTAAGATTCCGATATGGTTGCAAATATCATTTATAGTTTTCATATTAGAGCAGTCGTTTATATATCTTTTTATTACATTATAGTTGCCTTTTTTTGGTATATAATTTATTGCATAATATATTTTTAAGAAAATGGCCAATTGGATATATCGGTAGAATTATTTTCACAGCTTTAAAAACGCGGTAGTTTGAGGTTCCGATATGGCTGCAAATAATATTGACAGTTTTCACGCTATGAAAGTCATTTATGAATCATTTTAAAGCATTATGATTGTACTTTAATATGGTATATCATTTGTAGCATAATGTGTATTTTTATACCCACCATCAAAAAAGATGGGGGTATATTGCCCCCACATAAGGCCCCCTTCAGAAAATGACTTTAACGTTAATTATGGGCGTAAAAATACGAATATAGCGAAGAAATTTGACATAAGTATGTATCTTAGGAACCAAACCCTTTATATCAAATTTCATGTGGATCGGTCTATAATTCATAAAATAAAAATACTTTAACGCTCATTACTGCCTTAAAAATACGAGTATAGCGATGAAATTTCACAGAAGTAAGTTTTTCACAAGCCAAAATCTCTTTACCAAATTTTATGTGGAACAGGCCTTAATTGACCCTACCCCCAACATGAGGTCCCTATCAGAAAAATATTTTAAAGCTCAGTACTGGCTTAAAAATACTAGTAGATTTATGAAATTCGACATAAACTACTTTCGTGTAAGCTAATATCTCTATCCCTTCTATAGCAACCGAAATCTCTCTATCAAATTTTATGAGGATCAGTCCATAATAACACCACCCCATATAAATTCCGCCCCAGAAAATGACGCGAAAAATAAGAATACCGCAAGGCAACTCGACATAAAACAATTTTGATTTAAAATCTCTCTACCATATTTTATAACTTTAATGTTCCTTAATGGCTTCAAAATACAAGTAGATCGATGAACTTTTAAACAAATAAGGAACTGAAACCTTCCTACAGACTTTTATGAGAATTGGTCCATATGTACATGTATAAATAACCCTACTCCCTATAAAAATTATCACTGTCAATAGTAAAACCCCCATTAATGGACCTATTTTAAATGTTACCCTGATGTTCTCATTAATATCGATATATAATAATAAAATATTCAAAATATCAAAGTTCATTTATTTGGTAGTGATTTGATGGTGGGTATAAAAGATTCGGCATAGCCGAATATAACACTCTTACCTGTTAGAAATTGGTCAATTTGATAGATCGGTAGAATTATTGTTCTATGTTTAATAAACGCAGTAATCTGAGGTTAAGATATGGTTGCAATTAACTTTGGCAGTTTTCGTGCTAGCACAGTCGTTTATGCATCATTTTAAAGCATTATGATTGCACTTTAATTTAGTGTATCATTTGTGGCATAATCTTTTCGTCAAAAAATGGTCAATTTGAAGGATCGGTAGAATTGTCCATGTTAAAAACTATGTTTAAAAATGCTGTGATTTGAGGTTCCGGTATGGTTGCAAATAACTTTGACAATTTTCATTCCAGGACAGTCGTTTATGCACCATTTTAAAGCATTACAGTTGCACTTAGTTTTGGTGTATAATTTGTGGCATAATGAATTTTTACAAAAATTGGATAGATCGGTATATTTATGTACAGGTTTAGAAATGCGGTAATTTATGGCTCCGATATGGTTGCAAATATCATTTATAGTTTTCATGTTATAGCAGTAGTTTATATATCTTTTTATTGCATTATAGTTGCCATTTGTTTTGGTATATAATTTCATGCATAATGTATTTTTCGAAAATGGCCAATTGGATAGATCGGTAGTATTATTTTTTTCTAGGTTTAAAAAGGCGGTAATTTGAGGTTCCGATATCGTTGTGAATAACTTTGACAGTTTTCATGCTAAGACAGTCATTTATGCATCATTTTAAAGCATTATGATTGCACTTTAATTTGGTATATCATTTGTGGCATAATCTTTTCGTCAAAAAAATTGTCAATTTGATGGATCGGTAGAATTATTGTTCTATGTTTAAAAACGCGGTAATTTGAGGTTCCGATATGGTTGTGAATAACATTGACAGTTTTCATGTTATAACAGTCATTTATCCATCATTTTAAAGCAAAATGATTGCACTTTTATATGGTATATTATTTGTAGCATGTGTGTGTTTACAAATTGTTCAATTTGATAGATCGGTAGAATTATTGTTCTATATATCAAATGCAGTAATCTGAGGTTCCGATATGGCAGCAATTAACTTTGGCAGTTTTCGTGCTAGCACAGTCGTTTATGCATCATTTTAAAGCATTATGATTGCACTTTAATTTAGTGTATCATTTGTGGCATAATCTTTTCGTCAAAAAATGGTCAATTTGAAGGATCGGTAGAATTGTCCATGTTAAAAACTATGTTTAAAAATGCTGTGATTTGAGGTTCCGATATGGTTGCAAATAACTTTGACAATTTTCATTCCAGGACAGTCGTTTATGCACCATTTTAAAGCATTACAGTTGCACTTAGTTTTGGTGTATAATTTGTGGCATAATGAATTTTTACAAAAATTAAAATAGATCGGTATATTTATTGGTACAGGTTTAGAAATGCGGTAATTTATGGCTCCGATATGGTTGCAAATATCATTTATAGTTTTCATGTTATAGCAGTAGTTTATATATCTTTTTATTGCATTATAGTTGCCATTTGTTTTGGTATATAATTTCATGCATAATGTATTTTTAGAAAATGGCCAATTGGATAGATCGGTAGTATTATTTTCCTAGGTTTAAAAAGGCGGTAATTTGAGGTTCCGATATCGTTGTGAATAACTGTGACAGTTTTCATGCTAAGACAGTCATTTATGCATCATTTTAGAGCATTGTGATTGCACTTTAATTTGGTATATCATTTGTGACATAATCTTTTCGTCTAAAAAATTGTCAATTTGATGGATCGGTAGAAAACGCGGTAATTTGAGGTTCCGATATGGTTGTGAATAACATTGACAGTTTTCATGTTATAACTGTCATTTATCCATCATTTTAAAGCATTATGATTGCACTTTTATATGGTATATCATTTGTAGCATGTGTGTTTTTTCAAATTGTTCAATTTGATAGATCGGTAGAATTATTGTTCTATATACCAAATGCAGTAATCTGAGGTTCCGATATGGCTGCAATTAACTATGGCAGTTTTTGTGCTAGGACAGTCGTTTATGCACCATTTTAAAGCATTAAGATTGCCATTTGTTTTGGTATATAATTTATTGCATAATGTATTTTTAGAAAATGGCCAATTGGATAAATCGATAGAATTATTTTCCCAGGTTTAAAAAGGCGGTAATTTGAGGCTCCGATATGGTTGTGAATAACTTTGAAAGTTTTCATGCTATGACAGTCATTTATGCATCATTTTAAAGCATTATGATTGCACTTTAATTTGGTATATCATTTGTGGCATAATGTGTTTCTCTAAAAAATGGTCAATTTGAAGGATCGGTAGAATTGTCCATGTTAAAAACTATATTTAAAAACGCTGTGATTTGAGGTTCCGATACGGTTGCAAATAACTTTGACAGTTTTCATGCCAGGACAATCGTTTTTGTATAATTTTAAAGCATTACAGTTGCACTTTGTTTTGGTGTATAATTTGAATTTTTACACAAATTTGATAGATCGGTATATTTATTGGTACAGGTTTAGAAATGCGGTAATTTAAGACTCCGATATGGTTGCAAATTTTAAAGCATTTCAGTTGCACGTTGTTTTGGTGTATAATTTGTGGCATAATGATTTTTTACACAAATTGGATAGATCGGTATATTTATTGGTACAGGTTTAGAAATGCGATAATTTAAGACTCCGATATGGTTGCAAATTTTAAAGCATTACAGTTGCACATTGTTTTGGTGTATAATTTGTGGCATAATGAATTTTTACAAAAATTGGATAGATCGGTATATTTATTGGTACATGTTTAGAAATGCGGTAATTTATGGCTCCGATATGATTGCAAATATCATTTATATTTTTCATGTTATAGCAGTCGTTTATATATCTTTTTATTGCATTATAGTTGCCATTTGTTTTGGTATATAATTTCTTGCATAATATATTTTTAGAAAATGGCCAATTGGATAGATCGGTCGTATTATTTTCCCAGGTTTAAAAAGGCGGTAATTTAAGGTTCCGATATCGTTGTGAATAACTTTGACAGTTTTCATGCTTTAGGCATCATTTTAAAGCATTATGATTGCACTTTAATATGGTATATCATTTGTAGCATAATGTGTGTTTTTACAAATTGGCCAATTTGATAGATCGGTAGAATTATTTTTCTATGTTTAATAAATGCTGTAATCTGAGGTTAAGTTATGGATGCAATTAACTTTGGCAGTTTTCGTGCTAGGACAGTCGTTTATGCACCATTTTAAAGCATTAAAATTGCCATTTGTTTTGGTGTATAATTTATTGCATAATGTATTTTTAGAAAATGTCCAATTGAATAAATCGATAGAATTATTTTCCCAGGTTTAAAAAGGCGGTAATTTGAGGTTCTGATATGGTTGTGAATAACTTTGAAAGTTTTCATGCTATGACAGTTATTTATGCATCATTTTAAAGCATTATGATTGCACTTTAATTTGGTATATCATTTGTGGCATAATTTTTTCGTCTAAAAAATTGTCAATATGATGGATCGGTAGAATTATTGTTCTTTGTTTAAAAAACGCGGTAATTTGAGGTTCCGATATGGTTACAAATAACATTAACAATTTTCATGCTATGACAGTCATTTATCCATCATTTTAAAGCATTAGTATTGCACTTTAATATGGTATATCATTTGTAGCATAATGTGTGTTTTTACAAATTGGTCTATTTGATAGATCGGTAGAATTATTGTTCTATATATCAAATGCAGTAATCTGAGGTTCCGATATGGCTACGATATGCATCATTTTAAAGCATTATGATTGCACTTTAATTTGGTATATCATTTGTGGCATAATGTGTTTGTCTAAAAAATGGTCAATTTGAAGGATCGGTAGAATTGTCAAGTTTTAGAAAAATTAGATAGATCGGTATATTTATTGGTACAGGTTTGGAAATGCGGTAATTTAAGGCTCCAATATGGTTGCAAATATCTTTTATAGTTTTCCTGTTATAGCAGTCGTATTTATATCTTTTTATTGCATTATAGTTGCCATTTGTTTTGGTATATAATTTGTTGCATAATATATTTTTAGAACATGGCTAATTGGATAGATCGGTAAAATTATTTTCACAGCTTTAAAATCGCGGTAATTTAAGGTTCCAAAACGGCTGCAAATAACATGGACAGTTTTCACGCTATGACAGTCATTTAGGCATCATTTTAAAGCATTATGATTGCACTTTAGTATGGTATATCATTTGTAGCATAATGTGTGTTTTTACAAATTGGTCAATTTGATAGATCGGTAGAATTATTGTTCTATGTTTAATTAACGTTCTAATCTGAGGTTAAGATATGGTTGCAATTAACTTTGGCAGTTTTCGTGCTAGGACAGTCGTTTATGCACCATTTTAAAGCATTAAAATTGCCATTTGTTTTGGTATATAATTTATTGCATAATGTATTTTTAGAAAATGGCCAATTAAATAAACCGATGGAATTATTTTCCCAAGTTTAAAAAGGCGGTAATTTGAGGTTCCGATATGGTTGTGAATAACTTTGAAAGTTTAATGCTATGACAGTTATTTATGCATCATTTTAAAGCATTATGATTGCACTTTAATTTGGTATATAAATGATGGCATAATCTTTTCGTCTAAAAAAATGTCAATTTGATGGATCGGTAGAATTATTGTTCTTTGTTTAAAAACGCGGTAATTTGAGGTTCCGATGTGGTTACAAATAACATTGACAGTTTTCATGCTATGACAGTCATTTATCCATCATTTTAAAGCATTAGGATTGCACTTTAATATGGTATATCATTTGTAGCATAATGTGTGTTTTTACAAATTGGTCAATTTGGTAGATTGGTATAATTATTGTTCTATATATCAAATACAGTAATCCGAGGTTCCGATATAGCTGCAATTAACTTTAGCAGTTTTCGTGCTACGTTTATGCACCATTTTAAAGCATTAAAATTGCCATTTGTTTTGGTATATAATTTATTGCATAATGTATTTTTAGAAAATGGCCAATTGGATAAATCGATAGAATTATTTTCCCAGGTTTAAAAAGGCGGTAAAAGGTTCCGATATGGTTGTGAATAGCTGTGAAAGTTTTCATGCTATGACAGTCATTTATGCATCATTTTAAAGCATTATGATTGCACTTTAATTTGGTATATCATTTGTGGCATAATGTGTTTGTCTAAAAAATGGTCAATTTGAAGGATCGGTAGAATTATTGTTCTTTGTTTAAAAACGCGGTAATTTGAGGTTCCGATATGGTTACAAATAACATTGACAGTTTTCATGCTTTGACAGTCATTTATCCATCATTTTAAAGCATTATGATTGCACTTTAATATGGTATATCATTTGTAGCATAATGTGTGTTTTTACAAATTGGTCAATTTGATAGATCGGTAGAATTATTGTTCTATGTTTATTTACGCTCTAATCTGAGGTTCCGATATGGCTGCAATTAACTTTGGCAGTTTTCCTGCTACGACAGTCATTTATGCACCTTTTTAAAGCATTAAAATTGCCATTTGTTTTGGTATATAATTTATTGCATAATGTATTTTTAGAAATTGGCTAATTGGATAAATCGATAGAATTATTTTCACAGCTTTAAAAAGGCGGTAATTTGAGGTTCCGATATGGTTGTGAATAGCTTTGAAAGCTTTCATGCTATGACAGTCATTTATGCATCATTTTAGAGCATTATGATTGCACTTTAATTTGGTATATCATTTGTGGCATTTTGGTGTATAATTTATGGCATAATGAATTTTTACAAAAATTGGATAGATCGGTATATTTATTGGTACAGGTTTAGAAATGCGGTAATTTAAGACTCCGATATGGTTGCAAATATCATTTATAGTTTTCATGTTATATCAGTCGTTTATATATCTTTTTATTACATTATAGTTGCCTTTTGTTTTGGAATATAATTTGTTGCATAATATATTTTTAGAAAATGGCCAATTGGATAGATCGGTAGAATTATTTTCACAGCTTTAAAAACGCGGTAGTTTGAGGTTCCGATATGGCTGCAAATAATATTGAAAGTTTTCACACTATGAAAGTCATTTATGCATCATTTTAAAGCATTATGATTGCACTTTAATTTAGTATATCATTTGTGGCATAATGTGTTTGTCTAAAAAATGGTCAAATTGAAGGATCGGTAGAATTGTCTATGTTAAAAACTATGTTTAAAAACGCTGTGATTTGAGGTTCCGATATGGTTGCAAATAACTTTGACAGTTTTCATGCCAGGACAATCGTTTATGCATCATTTTAAAGCATTACAGTTGTACTTTGTTTTGGTGTATAATTTGTGGCATAATGAATTTTTACAAAAATTGCATAGATCGGTATATTTATTGGTACAGGTTTAGAAATGCGGTAATGTAAGACTCCGATATGGTTGCAAATATCATTTATAGTTTTCATGTTATAGCAGTCGTTTATATATCTTTTTATTACATTATAGTTGCCTTTTGTTTTGGTATATAATTTATTGCATAATATATTTTTAGAAAATGGCCATTTGGATAGATCGGTAGAATTATTTTCCCAGGTTTAAAAAGGTGGTAATTTGAGGTTCTGATATCGTTGAATAACATCATTTTAGAGCATTATGATTGCACTTTAATTAGGTATATCATTTGTGGCATAATCTTTTCGTCTAAAAAATTGTCAATTTGATGGATTGGTAGAAATATTGTTCTATGTTTAAAAACGTGGTAATTTGAGGTTCCGATATTGTTGTAAATAACATTGACAGTTTTCATGCTATAACAGTCATTTATCCATCATTTTAAAGCATTATGATTGCACTTTGTTTTGGTGTATAATTTGTGGCATAACGAGTTTTTACAAAAATAGGATAGATCGGTATATTTATTGGTACAGGTTTATAAATGCGATAATTTAAGGCTCCGATATGGTTGTGAATAATTTTGACAGTTTTCATGCTATGACAGTCATTTATGCATCATTTTAAAGCATTATGATTGCGCTTTAATTTGGTATATCATTTGTGGCATAATGTGTTCGTCTAAAAAATGGTCAATTTGAAGGATTAGTAGAATTGTTTTTCTATGTTTAAAAACGCTGTGATTTGAGGTTCCGATATGGCTGCAAATAACTTTGACAGTTTTCATTCCAGGACAATCGTTTATGTATCATTTTAAAGCATTACTGTTTCACTTTGTTTTGGTGTATAATTTGTGGCATAATGAAGTTTTAGAAAAATTAGATAGATCGGTATATTTATTGGTATAGGTTTGGAAATGCGGTAATTTAAGGCTCCAATATGGTTGCAAATATCTTTTATAGTTTTCATGTTATAGCAGTCGTTTATATATCTTTTTATTGCATTATAGTTGCCATTTGTTTTGGTATATAATTTATTGCATAATATACTTTTAGAAAATGGCTAATTGGATAGATCGGTAGAATTATTTTCACGGCTTTAAAAACGCGGTAATTTAAGGTTCCAAAACGTCTGCAAATAACATAGACAGTTTTCACGCTATGATAGTCATTTAGGCATCATTTTAAAGCATTATGATTGCACTTTAATATGGTATATCATTAGTAGCATAATGTGTATTTTTACAAATTGGTCAATTTGATAGATCGGTAGAATTATTGTTCTATGTTTAACAAACGCTGTAATCTGAGGTTCCGCTATGGTTGCAATTAACTTTGGCAGTTTTCGTGCTAGGACAGTCGTTTATGCATCATTTTAAAGCATTAAAATTGCTATTTGTTTTGGTATATAATTTATTGCATAATGTATTTTTAGAAAATGGCCAATTGAATAAACCGATACAATTATTTTCCCAGGTTTAAAAAGGCGGTAATTTGAGGTTCCGATATGGTTGTGAATAACTTTGAAAGTTTTCATGCTATTATGATTGCACTTTAATTTGGTATATCCTTTGTGGCATAATCTTTTCGTCTAAAAAATGGTCAATTTGATGGATCGGTAGAATTATTGTTCTTTGTTTAAAAACGCGGTAATTTGAGGTTCCGATATGGTTACAAATAACATTGACAGTTTTCATGCTATGACAGTCATTTATCCATCATTTTAAAGCATTAGGATTGCACTTTAATATGGTATATCATTTGTAGCATAATGTGTGTTTTTACAAAATGGTCCATTGATAGATCGGTAGAATTATTGTTCTATATATCAAATGCAGTAATCTGAGGTTCCGATATGGCTGCAATTAACTTTGGCAGTTTTCGTGCTACGACAGTCATTTATGCACCTTTTTATACCCTTCACCTTCGTGAGAAGGGTATATATAAGTTTGTCATTCCGTTTGTAATTTCTATAATATAATTTTCCGACCCTATAAAGTATATATATTCTGGTTAGTATATCATTTGTGGCATAATCTATTCGTCAAAAAAATGGTCAATTTGAGGGATCGATAGAATTATCCATGTTAAAAACTATGTTTAAAACGCTGTGATTTGAGGTTCCGATATGGTTGCAAATAATATTGATAGGCGGTAATTTGAGGTTCCCGATATGGTTGTGAATAACTTTGAAAATTTTCATTCTATGACAGTCACTTATGCATCTTTTTAGGGCATTATGATTGCACTTTAATTTGGTATATCATTTGTGGCATAATCTTTTCGTCTAAAAAATGGTCAATTTGAAGGATCGGTAGAATTGTTTTTCTATGTTTAAAAACGCTGTGATTTGAGGTTCCGATATGGCTTCAAATAAATTTGACAGTTTTCATGCCAGGACAATATTTTATGTATCATTTTAAAGCATTATTGTTGCACTTTGTTTTGGTGTATAATTTGTGGCATAATGAAGTATTAGAGATATTAGATAGATTGGTATATTTATTGGTACAGGTTTGGAAATGCGGTAATTTAAGGCTCCAATATGGTTGCAAATATCTTTTATAGTTTTCATGTTATAGCAGTCGTTTATATATCTTTTTATTGCATTATAGTTGCCATTTGTTTTGGTATATAATTTGTTGCATAATATATTTTTAGAAAATGGCTAATTGGATAGATCGGTAGAATTATTTTCACAGCTTTAAAAACGCGGTAATTTAAGGTTCCAAAACGGCTGCAAATAACATTGACAGTTTTCACGCTATGACAGTCATTTAGGCATCATTTTAAAGCATTATGATTGCACTTTAATATGGTATATCATTTGCATAATGTGTGTTTTTACAAATTGGTCAATCGGTAGAATTATTGTTCTATGTTTAATAAACGCTGTAATCTGAGGCTAAGATAAGGTTGCAATTAACGTTGGCAGTTTTCGTGCTAGGACAGTCGTTTATGCACCATTTTAAAGCATTAAAATTGCCATTTGTTTTGGTATACAATTTATTGCATAATGTATTTTTAGAAAATGGCCAATTGAATAAATCGATAGAATAACTTTGAAAGTTTTCATGCTATGACAGTTATTTATGCATCATTTTATTTTAGAATTGTCTTTTTTTAGAATTGTCTATTTTTTTTTAGAATTGTCTATGTTAAAAACTATGTTTAGAAACGCTGTGATTTGAGGTTCCGATATGGTTGCAAATAACTTTGACAGTTTTCATGCCAGGACAATCGTTTATGCATCATTTTAAAGCATTACAGTTGCACTTTGTTTTGGTGTATAATTTGTGGCATAATGAATTTTTACAAAAATTGGATAGATCGGTATATTTATTGGTACAGGTTTAGAAATGCGGTAATTTGAGGTTCCGATATGGTTGTAAATAGCCTTGAAAGTTTTCATGCTATGACAGTCATTTATGCATCATTTTAAAGCATTATGATTGCACTTTAATTTGGTATATCATTTGTGGCATAATGTGTTTGTCTAAAAACTGGTCAATTTGAAGGATCGGTAGAATTGTCTATGTTAAAAACTATGTTTAAAAACGCTGTGATTTGAGGTTCCGATATGGTTGTAAATAACTTTGACAGTTTTCATGCCAGGACAATCGTTTATGCATCATTTTAAAGCATTACAGTTGCACTTTGTTTTGGTGCATAATTTGTGGCATAGTGAATTTTTAAAAAAATTGGATAGATCGGTATATTTATTGGTACAGGTTTAGAAATGCGGTAATTTAAGACTCCGATATGGTTGCAAATATTATTTATAGTTTTCATGTTATAGCAGTCGTTTATATATCTTTTTATTACATTATAGTTGCCTTTTGTTTTGGTATATAATTTATTGCATAATATATTTTTAGAAAATGGCCAATTGGATAGATCGGTAGAATTATTTACACAGCTTTAAAAACGCGGTAGTTTGAGGTTCCGATATGGTTGTGAATAACTTTGAAAATTTTCATTCTATGACAGTCACTTATGCATCTTTTTAGGGCATTATGATTGCACTTTAATTTGGTATATCATTTGTGGCATATTCTTTTCGTCTAAAAAATGGTCAATTTGATGGAACGGTAGAATTATTGTTCTATGTTTAAAAACGCGTTAATGGCCAATTGAATAAATCGATAGAATAACTTTGAAAGTTTTCATGCTATGACAGTTATTTATGCATCATTTTAAAGCATTATGATTGCACTTTAATTTGGTATATCACTTGTGGCATAATCTTTTCGTCTAAAAAATTAACAATTTGATGGATCGGTAGAATTATTGTTCTTTGTTTAAAAACGCAATAATTTGAGGTTCCGATATGGTTACAAATAACATTGACAATTTTCGTGATATGACAGTCATTTATCCATCATTTTAAAGCATTAGGATTGCACTTTAATATGGTATATCATTTGTGGCATAATGTGTGTTTTTACGAATTGGTCAATTTGATAGATCAGTAGAATTATTGTTCTATGTTTAATAAACGCTGTAATCTGAGATTAAGATAAGGTTGCAATTAACGTTGGCAGTTTTCGTGCTAGGACTGTCGTTTATGCACCATTTTAAAGCATTAAAATTGCCATTTGTTTTGGTATATAATTTATTGCATAATGTATTTTTAGAAAATGGCCAATTGAATAAATCGATAGAATAACTTTGAAAGTTTTCACGCTATGACAGTTATTTATGCATCATTTTAAAGCATTATGATTGCACTTTAATTTGGTATATCATTCGTGGCATAATCATTTCGTCTAAAAAATTGTCAATTTGATGGATCGGTAGAATTATTATTCTTTGTTTAAAAACGCGGTAATTTGAGGTTCCGATATGGTTACAAATAACATTGACAGTTTTCATGCTATGACAGTCATTTATCCATCATTTTAAAGCATTATGATTGCACTTTAATATGGTATATCATTTGTAGCATAATGTGTGTTTTTACAAATTGGTCAATTTGATAGATTGGTAGAAATATTGTTCTATATATCAAAAGCAGTAATATGAGGTTCCGATATAGCTGCAATTAACTTTAGCGGTTTTCGTGCTACGACAGTCGTTTATGCACCATTTTAAAGCATTAAAATTGCCATTTGTTTTGGTATATAATTTATTGCATAATTTATTTTTAGAAAATGGCCAATTGGATAAATCGATAGAATTATTTTCCCAGGTTTAAAAAGGCGGTAATTTGAGGTTCCGATATGGTTGTGAATAGCTTTGAATTTATGCATCATTTTAAAGCATTATGATTGCACTTTAATTTGGTATATCATTTGTGACATAATGTGTTTGTCTAAAAATGGTCAATTTGAAGGATCGGTAGAATTGTCCATGTTAAAAACTATGTTTAAAAACGCTGTGATTTGAGGTTCCGATAACGTTGCAAATAACTTTGACAGTTTTCATGCCAGGACAATTGTTTATGCATCATTTGTAATGCTTTAGCATTACAGTTGCACTTTGTTTTGGTGTATAACTTGTGGCATAATAAATTTTTACAAAAATTGGATAGATCGGTATATTTATTGGTACAGGTTTAGAAATGCGGTAATTTAAGACTCCGATATGGTTGCAAATATCATTTATAGTTTATATATCTTTTTATTACATTATAGTTGCCTTTTGTTTTGGTATATAATTTATTGCATAATATATTTTTAGAAAATGGCCAATTGGATAGATCGGTAGAATTATTTTCACAGCTTTAAAAACGCGGTAGTTTGAGGTTCCGATATGGCTGCAAATAACATTGACAGTTTTCACGCTATGACAGTCATTTATGAATCATTTTAAAGCATTATGATTGCACTTTAATTTGGTATATCATTTGTGGCATAATCTTTTTGTCTAAAAAATGGTTAATTTGAAGGATCGGTAGAATTGTCCATTATAAAAACTATATTTAAAAACGCTGTGATTTGAGGTTCCGATATGGCTGCAAATAACTTTGACAGTTTTCATGCCAGGACAATCGTTTATGTATCATTTTAAAGCATTACTGTTGCATTTTGTTTTGGTGTATAATTTGTGGCATAATGAAGTTTTAGAAAAATTAGATAGATCGGTATATTTATTGGTACAGGTTTGGACATGCGGTAATTTAAGGCTCCAATATGGTTGCAAATATCTTTTATAGTTTTCATGTTATAGCAGTCGTTTATATATCTTTTTATTGCATTATAGTTTAGCCATTTGTTTTGGTATATAATTTGTTGCATAATATATTTTAGAAAATGGCTAATTGGATAGATCGGTAGAATTATTTTAACAGCTTTAAAAACGCGGTAATTTAGGGTTCCAAAACGGCTGCAAATAACATAGGCATTTTTCACGCTATGACAATCATTTAAGTATGAATCATTTTAAAGCATAATGATTGCACTTTAATATGGTATATCATTTGTAGCATAATGTGTGTTTTTACAAATTGGTCAATTTTGATAGATCGGTAGAATTATTGTTCTATGTTTAATAAACGCTGTATTCTGAGGTTCCGATATGGTTACAAATAACATTGACAGTTTTCATGCTATGACAGTCATTTATCCATCATTTTAAAGCATTAGGATTGCACTTTAATATGGTGTATCATTTGTAGCATAATGTGTGTTTTTACGAATTGGTCAATTTGATAGATCGGTAGAATTATTGTTCTATATATCAAATGCAGTAATCTGAGTTTCCGATATGGCTGCAATTAACTTTTGCAGTTTTCATGCTACGAAAGTCGTTTATGCACCATTTTAAAGCATTAAAATTGCCATTTATTATGGTATATAATTTATTGCATAATGTATTTTTAGAAAATGGCCAATTGGATAAATCGATAGAATTATTTTCCCAGTTTTAAAAAGGCGGTAATTTAAGGTTCCGATATCGTTGTGAATAACCTTGAAAGTTTTCATGCTATGACAGTCATTTATGCATCATTTTGAAGCATTATGATTGCACTTTAATTTAGTATATCATTTGTGGCATAATCTTTTCGTCTAAAAAATGGTCAATTTTAAGGATCGGTAAAATTGTCAATGTTAAAAACTATATTTAAAAACGCTGTGATTTGAGGTTCCGATATGGCTGCAAATAGCTTTGACAGTTTTCATGCCAGGACAGTCGTTTATGCACCATTTTAAAGCATTACAGTTGCTCTTTGTTTTGGTGTATAATTTGTGGCATAATGAATTTTTACAAAAATTGGATAGTTTGGTATATTTATTGGTACAGGTTTAGAAATGCGGTAATTTATGGCTCCGATATGGTTGCAAATATCATTTATAGTTTTCATGTTATAGCAATCGTTTATATATCTTTTTATTGCATTATAGTTGCCATTTTTTTTGGTATATAATTTGTTGCATAATACATTTTTAGAAAATGGCTAATTGAATAGATCGGTAGAATTATTTTCACAGCTTTAAAAACGCGGTAATTTAAGGATCCAAAACGGCTGCAAATAACATAGACAGTTTTCACGCTATGACAGTCATTTAGGCATCATTTTAAGGCATTATGATTGCACTTTATTATGGTATATCATTTGTAGCATAATGCGTGTTTTTACAAATTGGTCTATTTGATAGATCGGTAGAATTATTGTTCTATGTTTAATAAACGCTGTAATCTGAGGTTAAGATATGGTTGCAATTAACTTTGGCAGTTTTCGTGCTAGGACAGTCGTTTATGCACCATTTTAAAGAATTAAAATTGCCATTTGTTTTGGTATATAATTTATTGCATAATGTATTTTTAGAAAAAGGCAAATTGAATAAATCGATAGAATTATTTTTCCAAGTTTAAAAAGGCGGTAATTTGAGGTTCCGATATGGTTGTTAATAACTTTGAAAGTTTTCATGCTATGACAGTTATTTGTGCATCATTTTAAAGCATTATGATTGCACTTTAATTTGGTATATCATTTGTGGCATAATGTGTTCGTCTAAAAAATGGTCAATTTGAAGGATCAGTAGAATTGATTTTCTATGTTTAAAAACGCTGTGAAATGAGGTTCCGATATGGCAGCAAATAACTTTGACAGTTTTCATGCCAGGACAATCGTTTATGTATCATTTTAAAGCATTAATGTTGCACTTTGTTTTGGTGTATAATTTGTGGAATAATGAATTTTAGAAAAATTAGATAGATCGGTATATTTATTGGTACATGTTTGGAAATGCGGTAATTTTAGGCTTCAATATGGTTGAAAATATCTTTTATAGTTTTCATGTTATAGCAGTCGTTTATATATCTTTTTATTGCATTATAGTTGCCATTTGTTTTGGTATATAATTTGTTGCATAATATATTTTTAGAAAATGGCTAATTGGATAGATCGGTAGAATTATTTTCACAGCTTTAAAAACGCGGTAATTTAAGGTTCCAAAACGGCTGCAAATAACATGGATAGTTTTCACGCTATGACAGTCATTTAGGCACCATTTTAAAGTATTATGATTTCACTTTAATATGGTATATCATTTGTAGTATAATGTGTGTTTTTACAAATTGGTCAATTTGATAGATCGGTAGAATTATTGTTCTATGTTTAATAAACGCTGTAATCTGAGGTTAAGATAAGGTTGCAATTAACGTTGGCAGTTTTCGTGCTAGGACAGTCGTTTATGCACCATTTTAAAGCATTAAAATTGCCATTTGTTTTGGTATATAATTTATTGCATAATGTATTTTTAGAAAATGGCCAATTGAATAAATCGATAGAATAACTTTGAAAGTTTTCACGCTATGACAGTTATTTATGCATCATTTTAAAGCATTATGATTGCACTTTAATTTGGTATACCATTTGTGGCATAATCATTTCGTCTAAAAAATTGTAAATTTGATGGATCGGTAGAATTATTATTCTTTGTTTAAAAACGCGGTAATTTGAGGTTCCGATATGGTTGCAAATAACATTGACAGTTTTCATGCTATGACAGTCATTTATCCATCATTTTAAAGTATTATGATTGCACTTTAATATGGTATATCATTTGTAGCATAATGTGTGTTTTTACAAATTGGTCAATTTGATAGATTGGTAGAAATATTGTTCTATATATCAAATGCAGTAATATGAGGTTCCGATATAGCTGCAATTAACTTTAGCAGTTTTCGTGCTACGACAGTCGTTTATGCACCATTTTAAAGCATTAAAATTGCCATTTGTTTTTGTATATAATTTATTGCATAATGTATTTTTAGAAAATGGCCAATTGGATAAATCGATAGAATTATTTTCCCAGGTTTAAAAAGGCGGTAATTTGAGGTTCCGATATGGTTGTTGCAATAAATTATATACCAAAACAAATGGCAATTTTAATTCTTTAAAATGGTGCATAAACGACTGTCCTAGCACGAAAACTGCCAAAGTTAATTGCAACCATATCTTACATCAGATTACAGCGTTTATTAAACATAGAACAATAATTCTACCGATCTATCAAATTGACCAATTTGTAAAAACACGCATTATGCTACAAATGATATACCATATTAAAGTGCAATCATAATGCCTTAAAATGATGCCTAAATGACTGTCATGTTATTTGCAGCCGTTTTGGATCCTTAAATTACCGCGTTTTTAAAGCTGTGAAAATAATTCTACCGATCTATCCAATTAGCCATTTTCTAAAAATATATTATGCAGCAAATTATATACCAAAACAAATTGCAACTATAATGTAATAAAAGGATATATAAACGACTGCTAAACCATGAAAACTATAAATGATATTTGCAACCATATCGGAGTCTTAAACTACCACATTTCTGAACCTGTACCAATAAATATACCGATCTATCCAATTTTTGTAAAAATTCATTATGCCAAAAATTATGCACCAAAACAAAGTGCAACTGTAATGCTTTAAAATGATGCATAAACGATTGTCCTGGCATGAAAACTGTCAAAGTTATTTACAACCATATCGGAACCTCAAATCACAGCGTTTTTAAACATAGTTTTTAACATAGACGATTCTACCGATCCCTCAAATTGACCATTTTTTAGACAAACACATTATGCCACAAATGATAAACCAAATTAAAGTGCAATTATAATGCTCTAAAATGATGCATAAATGACTGTCATAGCATGAAAACTTTCAAGCCTATTTACAACCATAACGGAACCTTAAATTACCGCCTTTTTAAAACTGGGAAAATAATTCTATCGATTTATCCAATTGGCCATTTTCTAAAAATACATTATGCAATAAATTATATACCATAATAAATGGCAATTTTAATGCTTTAAAATGGTGCATAAACGACTTTCGTAGCATGAAAACTGCAAAAGTTAATTGCAGCCATATCGGAAACTCAGATTACTGCATTTGATATATAGAACAATAATTCTACCGATCTATCAAATTGACCAATTCGTAAAAACACACATTATGCTACAAATGATACACCATATTAAAGTGCAATCCTAATGCTTTAAAATGATGGATAAATGACTGTCATAGCATGAAAACTGTCAATGTTATTTGTAACCATATCGGAACCTCAGAATACAGCGTTTATTAAACATAGAACAATAATTCTACCGATCTATCAAAATTGACCAATTTGTAAAAACACACATTATGCTACAAATGATATACCATATTAAAGTGCAATCATTATGCTTTAAAATGATTCATACTTAAATGATTGTCATAGCGTGAAAAATGCCTATGTTATTTGCAGCCGTTTTGGAACCCTAAATTACCGCGTTTTTAAAGCTGTTAAAATAATTCTACCGATCTATCCAATTAGCCATTTTCTAAAAATATATTATGCAACAAATTATATACCAAAACAATTGGCTAAACTATAATGCAATAAAAAGATATATAAACGACTGCTATAACATGAAAACTATAAAAGATATTTGCAACCATATTGGAGCCTTAAATTACCGCATGTCCAAACCTGTACCAATAAATATACCGATCTATCTAATTTTTCTAAAACTTCATTATGCCACAAATTATACACCAAAACAAAATGCAACAGTAATGCTTTAAAATGATACATAAACGATTGTCCTGGCATGAAAATTGTCAAAGTTATTTGCAGCCATATCGGAACCTCAAATCACAGCGTTTTTAAATATAGTTTTTATAATGGACAATTCTACCGATCCTTCAAATTAACCATTTTTTAGACAAAAAGATTATGCCACAAATGATATACCAAATTAAAGTGCAATCATAATGCTTTAAAATGATTCATAAATGACTTTCATAGCGTGAAACTGTCAATATTATTTGCAGCCATATCGGAACCTCAAACTACCGCGTTTTTAAAGCTGTGAAAATAATTCTACCGATCTATCCAATTGGCCATTTTCGAAAAATATATTATGCAATAAATTATATACCAAAACAAAAGGCAACTATAATGTAATAAAAAGATATATAAACTATAAATGATATTTGCAACCATATCGGAGTCTTAAATTACCGCATTTCTAAACCTGTACCAATAAATATACCGATCTATCCAATTTTTGTAAAAATTTATTATGCCACAAGTTATACACCAAAACAAAGTGCAACTGTAATGCTAAAGCATTACAAATGATGCATAAACAATTGTCCTGGCATGAAAACTGTCAAAGTTATTTGCAACGTTATCGGAACCTCAAATCACAGCGTTTTTAAACATAGTTTTTAACATGGACAATTCTACCGATCCTTCAAATTGACCATTTTTAGACAAACACATTATGTCACAAATGATATACCAAATTAAAGTGCAATCATAATGCTTTAAAATGATGCATAAATTCAAAGCTATTCACAACCATATCGGAACCTCAAATTACCGCCTTTTTAAACCTGGGAAAATAATTCTATCGATTTATCCAATTGGCCATTTTCTAAAAATAAATTATGCAATAAATTATATACCAAAACAAATGGCAATTTTAATGCTTTAAAATGGTGCATAAACGACTGTCGTAGCACGAAAACCGCTAAAGTTAATTGCAGCTATATCGGAACCTCATATTACTGCTTTTGATATATAGAACAATATTTCTACCAATCTATCAAATTGACCAATTTGTAAAAACACACATTATGCTACAAATGATATACCATATTAAAGTGCAATCATAATGCTTTAAAATGATGGATAAATGACTGTCATAGCATGAAAACTGTCAATGTTATTTGTAACCATATCGGAACCTCAAATTACCGCGTTTTTAAACAAAGAACAATAATTCTACCGATCCATCAAATTGACAATTTTTTAGACGAAATGATTATGCCACGAATGATATACCAAATTAAAGTGCAATCATAATGCTTTAAAATGATGCATAAATAACTGTCATAGCGTGAAAACTTTCAAAGTTATTCTATCGATTTATTCAATTGGCCATTTTCTAAAAATACATTATGCAATAAATTATATACCAAAACAAATGGCAATTTTAATGCTTTAAAATGGTGCATAAACGACAGTCCTAGCACGAAAACTGCCAAAGTTAATTGCAACCATATCTTAATCTCAGATTACAGCGTTTATTAAACATAGAACAATAATTCTACTGATCTATCAAATTGACCAATTCGTAAAAACACACATTATGCCACAAATGATATACCATATTAAAGTGCAATCCTAATGCTTTAAAATGATGGATAAATGACTGTCATATCACGAAAATTGTCAATGTTATTTGTAACCATATCGGAACCTCAAATTATTGCGTTTTTAAACAAAGAACAATAATTCTACCGATCCATCAAATTGTTAATTTTTTAGACGAAAAGATTATGCCACAAGTGATATACCAAATTAAAGTGCAATCATAATGCTTTAAAATGATGCATAAATAACTGTCATAGCATGAAAACTTTCAAAGTTATTCTATCGATTTATTCAATTGGCCATTAACGCGTTTTTAAACATAGAACAATAATTCTACCGTTCCATCAAATTGACCATTTTTTAGACGAAAAGAATATGCCACAAATGATATACCAAATTAAAGTGCAATCATAATGCCCTAAAAAGATGCATAAGTGACTGTCATAGAATGAAAATTTTCAAAGTTATTCACAACCATATCGCACAGTGGGGCAGAATGGAAATTTTTTGGAAATAAATCTAGCATTTCTAAACGGCTGATCCGATCGGGATAAAATTTGGCGTGGTCGTAGCCAAGGAGTATTCGAGTTTAAGTTTTGAAGATGAACCCCGCAGGTGCCATTTTTTTGTTTTTCACCCAAATACAAAGATTTTTATATTTTCTGAAAGCGCGAGACGAAATCTTGATAAAACATGCTTGGGCATACTACTTATCTCTTACAATACCCGAGTTATAGGCATTTGAAAATTTAGTGATACAAAATTTACCATACCGTGGTCCGCCTTTTTTTTGAATACCGGGCGTAATTTTGGACCAAATGGACTCAATTTTTTCTTGTTAGTTAGACAACAAAATACAAGATCAATATCATTTACAGATCCAAAAATATACGTTTTTTAATTTAAAAATTCAAAAAATTTTAGATTTTTGCCGTTTTTTTGCCCAAAATGTGTCTTAACTCTTTTATTAATAAAATAAAATTTTCTTTAACAACATATAACAATTTTATAGTTTTCTAAAAGCCATCTTTACGCAGAACGCTTTGGCGTAAAAAACTTGTCCTATTTTTTGAAAATGTTGCCTTCCGAATATGACCTATTTTTTATCAAAACTTCAACTTTGGGCGACATGTTCTAAAATCCCAAAGCTGGGATCAGAAAACTGAAAGCAGTTTTGGAAACCTCAATATGTTTTCTATTTACTCCAAAAGTATTTTCCCAGCCCTGAAAGAAATGTGGACCCTATGGGCAAAAATGTAAAAAATCCCATTTTCTTATATAAAATGACAAATTTAACAAGCGTTGAAGATTTCATTGAGTTTCGTTCATATATAGAGATTTTGTCATATATTACATATTTGTTAAATTTCTAAAACTATGATTTATATCAAAATTTTAAGAGGGTCGCAGATAGCTACAACAATTTAGTCTATATTTATCCCTTAATATTTTTTTTAGTTAGATATGGAAATTCTCGACCCTTTACAAAAAATTTCAAGCCAATATCTCAATTACATTCAAAAATATGTTCATTTAAACCTGTGTCCTTTAATTTCATCTTTTTATATTTTAGTATTTAGTATGACAGAACATACATTTGGTGTTGAATAAAATATTTGGACAAATTTTAAAAATTATTTAGTTAATTATTTTATTAAAGACTATAACATTGTATATACAATAAAAAATATAATTTTATTATGACCCACGCACAACAACACCTAAATCACCCCACACAAACCACAATAAAACACAATTTAATAGAATATCATCAGTTAGTATAATAGCTTTTTTATTTGAACTGTTTATCTTAAACATAATACAATTAATTCTTTTAACCTACTTATATAGTTAATTCCTAACACTACTTATTTTCTATAAAATAATCTGTCATATCGGTATACATATCCAGAAGGTAATATAAGTCCTTTAAATCTTCCTCGTTTTGAGATGATAGAGTTTCATAACAAATCCATCTTTTTCGCATAGTTGAAAGAACAGGATCAGAAGATAGAAGTAAACTATTAAAAAAATCTTCATTCTGTGATTATCTGGAGCATTTTCTTGAGCTGAAAATTTGAACATGCTTAAAATCTCGATTTCTCGCTTCCTGGGCTTCTTCTGTTAACTCTCCAAATGGAAGAATATTCAATTCAATTATTATTTGACCATGACACAATACTTTGTGTACTGTTGTTGTTAATTCCCTCCATGGATACAGAGATACAATTAATTTAGAAATTTCAGATGTATATTCCCAAAATCGATTTCCATTAATTTTATGTTTACTATGCAGTGCCATTAAAATAGTGTTAACTCTTCGAAGCAACTCCTTGTCGATTCCAGTTATTTTTGAAGTAATTTCAAAATCACGAAAAAACCTTGTCGCCGTATTACCGTCATTTGTACTACCGCAACTTGGAAGTGGTTTGTCGATGTTTAATCCCATCTGAACTTTAAATTCTTCTTGGATTCTGCTTTTTTCCGCAGCTCTCAGTTCTTTCAATTCTTCATTATTTTTTGTTGATTTAGTAAGATTCTCTGGCACACTTCTATATTTGAGGTCGTATGCTATGTGTAAAAAGTAATTCAAAAATCGTATTCTGGCATGAAGTGGTGAAATTCTGAAAGACAAGACTTCTTCATTAATACTTCTGCTTTTGTTTATATTTGAGAATTGCGACTTTTTCTCATTACATATTGAGCATCTCCAGAAGGAATAAGTTTCTGTTATGGCATTGCTGACCTTTCCATCAATCATTGTTAAGCTTAGCTGATATGATACGTTAATAGAGAATTCCTTTATTTTTATGCAAATGGGCTCCAGTGCATTTATTTCATCTTTTAAATATTCCACTAAATCTTTTGTTGTTTTCTTTGAGTCCTTTATATATTCAAATCCAATGGGTCTACAAAAATTTTTTGAACCCGGAGTTGTATTGATCCATATATCTTTAAATGAATTTCCGATGCTTGACATTTATGGATTAAGGGAATATGAACGAATTCGTAATGGCACTAATGATGACATAAATACTCTTTTGTAGTCTGCTAATGTCCGACTTGTTTGTATTCTGAAGGTTCTGATAAACCGTCACATCCCCACTTACACATTAAGACAACATCACAGTTATGAATTTTCCTTAGTTGGTCTTCTGAAAATTCTGACACAATTCTTGATGCTATGTTTTAGAGCAAAGATGATATATCAATACAAGCTTCTACATCATTAACAGCAATAGGTGATGGTCGGATAGTTTGTTTTTTTTTTTTCTTGATCGCCTTGTATGATGGTAATATATTGTGTCCTTTTTCATGCAGAGCTTTCCTTAATATTTGGTACTTATTTCGACTGAGACCCAGTTCTAACATAAGCGCTATTGTTTCCTCTTCAGTAAATATGTTGATGTTTGAGTTGGTATACTACTTTCCACAATTCGCTTAAGTCGTTTGTGGTTCAACATATGTCTTCGTATGACTTGCAAGGCGCTCCTGCTGATGTGTTGTAAGTTGAGATTTCCGTAGTAGTTTCCATCCAACTACAAAATTTTAATCAAAATTTCTTTTGATTTCCATCCACAGACTTACTTTTTACATCAAAAAGTTTTAAAAAGTTTTCAATTTTTGATAAGCCTGTTTTGTCTACTTTTCTACTATATGTAGTTTTATATAATTTGAAATGTCTTCAATTCTTTCTGGCCCTTTTGAAGATACACTCCATAAAACGGAACACAACTCTTCATACTTTAATGTAAACTTCATTGTAGATTTATTAAATATGGTACTTAAAATCTGAGAATTCTACCAATTCTTGTCATTTCCGATACAGGTATTCCAAAGTAAAAAATTACAAACTGTCTACCTATTAACCTTTAGGACTATATTACTATAACCTGTAATTCAGTCATTGATATTTCTTATTAGTGAATGAATCGAAATTATCATTACCTGTATATTTTTACCTATATGATCATAAACGAAACAGAACGAAATGATCTGTCGAAAAAATTTAGGTAAAAAATAGTTATAAATTTCTGAAAATTTAAGCATAATAGGATCTTTCAATTATAAGGATAAGCAAACAAATAGAAAATAGGTAAATATAATATATATAAAACATGTTGTCATATTTAATACTAAAATATGAAAAATATGAAATTAAAGGACACAGGTTTAAATGAACATATTTTTGAATGTAATTGAGATATTGGCTTTAAATTTTCTGTAAAGGGTCGAGAATTTCCATATCTAACTAAAAAAAGATATTAAGGGTTAAATATGGACTAAATTGTTGTAGCTATCTGCGACCCTATATAAATCATAGTTTTAGTAATTGAACAAATATGTAATATATGACAAAATCTTTATTTATGAACAAAACTCAATGAAATCTTCAACGCTTGTTAAATTTGTCATTTCAAATAAGAAAATGCAAAAGAATTGAAAAGGTCAAAGGGCAGCCCGCAATTCCCAAAAATAGGAATGAAAATCCCAAAAATGGGATTTTTACATTTTTGCCCATAGGGTCCACATTTCTTTCAGGGCTGGGAAAATACTTTTGGAGTAAATAGAAAACATATTGAGGTTTCCAGGGGAGGGATTTTAGAACATGTCGCCCAAAGTTGAAGTTTTGATAAAAAATAGGTCATATTCGGAAGGACGCAGTGGCAACATTTTCAAAACATAGGACAAGTTTTTTACGCCAAAGCGTTCTGCGTAAAGATACCTTTTAGAAAACTATAAAATTGTTATATATTGTTATAGAAAATTTTATTTTATTAAAAAAAGAGTTAAGACACATTTTGGGCAAAAAAACGGCAAAAATCTAAAATTTTTTGAATTTTTAAATTAAAAAACGTATATTTTTGGATCTGTAAATGATATTGATATGAAATTTTTTGCATATTATTGGAAATTTTGTTGTCTAACTAACGAGTTTAAAAATTTTACATGTCGTAAGTACCCTACTTTGAGCCGCCGCAGCTCCGTCCCTGGGGCATCTGCGGGGTTCATCTTCAAAACTTAAACTAGAAAACTCCTTGGCTAAGCTCACGCCAAATTTTATCCCGATCGGATCAGCCGTTTAGAAATGCCAGATTTATTTCCAAAAATTTCCATTCTGCCCCACTGTGCGCTGTGATTTGAGGTTCCGATATGGTTGCAAATAACTTTGACAGTTTTCATGCCAGGACAATCGTTTATACATCATTTTAAAGCATTACAGTTGTACTTTGTTTTGGTGTATAATTTGTGGCATAAAGAATTTTTACAAAAATTGGATAGATCGGTATATTTATTGGTACAGGTTTAGAAATGCGGTAATTTAAGACTCCGATATGGTTGCAAATATCATTTATAGTTTTCATGTTATAGCAGTCGTTTATATATCTTTTTATTACATTATAGTTGCCTTTTGTTTTGGTATATAATTTATTGCATAATATATTTTTAGAAAATTGCCAATTGGATAGATCGGTAGAATTATTTTCACAGCTTTAAAAAGGCGGTAATTTGAGGTTCCGATATGGTTGTGAATAACTTTGAAAGTTTTCATGCTATGACGGATGGATCATTTTAGAGCATTATGATTGCACTTTAATTTGGTATATCATTTGTGGCATAATGTGTTCGTCTAAAAAATGGTCAATTTGAAGGATCAGTAGAATTGTTTTTCTATGTTTAAAACGCTGTGATTTGAGGTTCCGATATGGCTGCAAATAACTTTGACAGTTTTCATGCCAGGACAATCGTTTATGTATCATTTTAAAGCATTACAGTTGCACTTTGTTTTGGTGTATAATTTGTGGAATAATGAATTTTAGAAAAATTAGATAGATCGGTATATTTATTGGTACATGTTTGGAAATGCGGTAATTTTAGGCTTCAATATGGTTGCAAATATCTTTTATAGTTTTCATGTTATAGCAGTCGTTTATATATCTTTTTATTGCATTATAGTTGCCATTTGTTTTGGTATATAATTTGTTGCATAATATATTTTTAGAAAATGGCAAATTGGATAGATCGGTAGAATTATTTTCACAGCTTTAAAAACGCGGTGATTTAAGGTTCCAAAACGGCTGCAAATAACATGGATAGTTTTCACGCTATGACAGTCATTTAGGCACCATTTTAAAGTATTATGATTTCACTTTAATATGGTATATCATTTGTAGTATAATGTGTGTTTTTACAAATTGGTCAATTTGATAGATCGGTAGAATTATTGTTCTATGTTTAATAAACGCTGTAATCTGAGGTTAAGATAAGGTTGCAATTAACGTTGGCAGTTTTCGTGCTAGGACAGTCGTTTATGCACCATTTTAAAGCATTAAAATTGCCATTTGTTTTGGTATATAATTTATTGCATAATGTATTTTTAGAAAATGGCCAATTGAATAAATCGATAGAATAACTTTGAAAGTTTTCACGCTATGACAGTTATTTATGCATCATTTTAAAGCATTATGATTGCACTTTAATTTGGTATACCATTTGTGGCATAATCATTTCGTCTAAAAAATTGTAAATTTGATGGATCGGTAGAATTATTATTCTTTGTTTAAAAACGCGGTAATTTGAGGTTCCGATATGGTTTCAAATAACATTGACAGTTTTCATGCTATGACACAGTCATTTATCCATCATTTTAAAGTATTATGATTGCACTTTAATATGGTATATCATTTGTAGCATAATGTGTGTTTTTACAAATTGGTCAATTTGATAGATTGGTAGAAATATTGTTCTATATATCAAATGCAGTAATATGAGGTTCCGATATAGCTGCAATTAACTTTAGCAGTTTTCGTGCTACGACAGTCGTTTATGCACCATTTTAAAGCATTAAAATTGCCATTTGTTTTGGTATATAATTTATTGCATAATGTATTTTTAGAAAATGGCCAATTGGATAAATCGATAGAATTATTTTCCCAGGTTTAAAAAGGCGGTAATTTGAGGTTCCGATATGGTTGTGAATAGCTTTGAATTTATGCATCATTTTAAAGCATTATGATTGCACTTTAATTTGGTATATCATTTGTGGCATAATGTGTTTGTCTAAAAAATGGTTAATTTGAAGGATCGGTAGAATTGTCTAAGTTAAAAACTATGTTTAAAAACGCTGTGATTTGAGGTTCCGATATGGTTGCAAATAACTTTGACAGTTTTCATGCCAGGACAATCGTTTATGCATTATTTTAAAGCATTACAGTTGCACTTTGTTTTGGTGTATAATTTGTGGCATAATGAATTTTTACAAAAATTGGATAGATCGGTATATTTATTGGTACAGGTTTAGAAATGCGGTAATTTAAGACTCCGATATGGTTGCAAATATCATTTATAGTTTTCATGTTATTGCAGTCGTTTATATATCTTTTTATTACATTATAGTTGCCTTTTGTTTTGGTATATAATCTATTGCATAATATCTTTTTAGAAAATGGCCAATTGGATAGATCGGTAGAATTATTTTCACAGCTTTAAAAACGCGGTAGTTTGAGGTTCCGATATGACTGCAAATAATATTGACAGTTTTCACGCTGTGAAAGTCATTTATCAATCATTTTAAAGCATTATGATTGTACTTTAATATGGTATATCATTTGTAGCATAATGTGTATTTTTAGAAATTAATCAATTTGATAGATCGGTAGAATTATTGTTCTATGTTATATAAACGCAGATATGATTGCAATTAGCTTTGGCAGTTTTCGTGCTAGGACCTTTTAAAAGCATTAAAATTGCCATTTATTTTGGTATATAACTTATTGCATAATGTATTTTTAGAAAATGGCCAATTGAATAGATCAGAAGTATTATTTTCCCAGGTTTAAAAAGGCGGTAATTTGAGGTTCCGATATGGTTGTGAATAACTTTGACAGTTTTCATGCTATGACTGTCATTTATGCATCATTTTAGAGCATTATGATTGCACTTTAATTTGGTATATCATTTGTGGCATAATCTTTTCGTCTAAAAAATTGTCAAATTGATGGATCGGTAGAATTATTGTTCTATGTTTAAAAACGCGGTAATTTGAGGTTCCGATATGGTTGTGAATAACATTGACAGTGTTCATGCTATAACAGTCATTTATCCATTATTATGATTGCACTTTAATTTGGTATATCATTTGTGGCATAATCTTTTCGTCTAAAAAATTGTCAAATTAATGGATCGGTAGAATTATTGTTCTATGTTTAAAAACGCGGTAATTGGAGGTTCCGATATGGTTGTGAATAACATTGACAGTTTTCATGCTATAACAGTCATTTATCCATCATTTGGTGTATAATTTGTGGCATAATGAGTTTTTACAAAAATAGGATAGATCGGCATATTTAGTGGTACAGGTTTAGAAATGCGGTAATTTATGGCTCCGATATGGTTGCAAATATCATTTATAGTTTTCATGTTATGGCAGTCGTTTATATATATTTTATTGCATTATAGTTGCCATTTGTTTTGGTATATAACTTATTGCATAAAGTATTTTTAGAAAATGGCCAATTGAATAGATCGGAAGTATTATTTTCCCAGGTTTAAAAAGGCGGTAATTTGAGGTTCCGATATGGTTGTGAATAACTTTGAAAGTTTTCATGCAGAGCATTATGATTGCACTTTAATTTTGTATAACATTTGTGGCATAATCTTTTCGTCTAAAAAATGGTCAATTTGATGGATCGGTAGAATTATTGTTCTATGTTCAAAAACATGACAGTCATTTATGCATCATTTTATAGCATTATGATTGCACTTTAATTTGGTATATCATTTGTGGCATAATGTGTTCGTCTAAAAAATGGTCAATTTGAAGGATCAGTAGAATTGTTTTTCTATGTTTAAAAACGCTGTGAATTGAGGTTCCGATATGGCTGCAAATAACTTTGGCAGTTTTAATGCCAGGACAATCGTTTATGTATCATTTTAAAGCATTACTGTTGCACGTTGTTTTGGCATAATGTATTTTAGAAAAATTAGATAGATCGGTATATTTATTGGTACATGTTTGGAAATGCGGTAATTTTAGGCTTCAATATGGTTGCAAATATCTTTTATAGTTTTCATGTTATAGCAGTCGTTTATATATATTTTGTTGCATTATAGTTGCCATTTGTTTTGGTATATAATTTATTGCATAATATATTTTTAGAAAATGGCTAATTGGATAGATCGGTAGAATTATTTTCACAGCTTTAAAAAGGCTGTAATTTGAGGTTCCGATATGACTGCAAATAATATTGACAGTTTTCACGCTATGAAAGTCATTTATCAATCATTTTAAAGCATTATGATTGTACTTTAATATGGTATATCATTTGTAGCATAATGTGTATTTTTAGAAATTGGTCAATTTGATAGATCTGTAGAATTATTGTTCTATGTTTAATAAACGCAGTAATATGAGGTTCCGATATGATTGCAATTAACTTTGGCAGTTTTCGTGCTAGGACAGTCGTTTATGCACCATTTTAATGCATTAAAATCGCCATTTATTTTGGTATATAACTGCTGTGAAAATAATTAGCCAATTAGCCATTTTCTAAAAATATGTTATGCAACAAATTATATACCAAAACAAATGGCAACTATAATGCAATAAAATATATATAAACGACTGCTATAACATGAAAACTATAAAAGATATTTGCAACCATATTGAAGCCTAAAATTACCGCATTTCCAAACATGTACCAATAAATATACCGATCTATCTAATTTTTCTAAAATTCATTATGCCAAAACAACGTGCAACAGTAATGCTTTAAAATGATACATAAACGATTGTTCTGGCATGAAAACTGTCAAAGTTATTTGCAGCCATATCGGAACCTCAATTCACAGCGTTTTTAAACATAGAAAAACAATTCTACTAATGATATACAAAATTAAAGTGCAATCATAATGCTCTGCATGAAAACTTTCAAAGTTATTCACAACCATATCGGAACCTCAAATTACCGCCTTTTTAAACCTGTGAAAAAAATTCTACCGATCTATCCAATTGGCCATTTTCTAAAAATACTTTATGCAATAAGTTATATACCATAACAAATGGCAACTATAATGCAATAAAATATATATAAACGACTGCTATAACATGAAAACTATAAATGATATTTGCAACCATATCGGAGCCATAAATTACCGCATTTCTAAACCTGTACCAA
Organism: Lucilia cuprina; assembly: GCF_022045245.1. Classification (NCBI taxonomy): domain Eukaryota; kingdom Metazoa; phylum Arthropoda; class Insecta; order Diptera; family Calliphoridae; genus Lucilia; species Lucilia cuprina. The sequence continues at coordinate 46,471,188 of NC_060950.1, read as the reverse complement.
TAAATATACCGATCTATCCTATTTTTGTAAAAACTCATTATGCCACAAACTATACACCAAATGATGGATAAATGACTGTTATAGCATGAAAACCATATCGGAACCTCAAATTACCGCGTTTTTAAACATAGAATAATAATTCTACCGATCCATCAATTTGACAATTTTTTAGACGAAAAGATTATGCCACAAATGACTAAAGTGCAATCATAATGCTCTAAAATGATGCATAGCATGAAAACTGTCAAAGTTATTCACAACCATATCGGAACTTCAAATTACCGCCTTTTTAAACCTGGATTATATACCAAAATAAATGGCAATTTTAATGCTTTAAAATGGTGCATAATACTGCCAAAGCTAATTGCAATCATATCTGCGTTTATAAAACATAGAACAATAATTCTACCGATCTATCAAATTGATTAATTTCTAAAAATACATATTATGCTACAAATGATATACCATATTAAATTACAATCATAATGCTTTAAAATAATTGATAAATGACTTTCATAGCGTGAAAACTGTCAATATTATTTGCAGTCATATCGGAACCTCAAACTACCGCGTTTTTAAAGCTGTGAAAATAATTCTACCGATCTATCCAATTGGCCATTTTCTAAAAATATATTATGCAATAAATTATATACCAAAACAAAAGGCAACTATAATGTAATAAAAAGATATATAAACGACTGCTATAACATGAGAACTATAAATGATATTTTCAACCATATCGGAGTCTTAAATTACCACATTTCTAAACCTGTACCAATAAATATACCGATCTATCCAATTTTTGTAAAAATTCATTATGCCACAAATTATACACCAAAACAAAGTGCAACTGTAATGCTTTAAAATAATGCATAAACGATTCTCCTGGCATTAAAACTGTCAAAGTAATTTGCAACCATATCGGAACCTCAAATCACAGCGTTTTTAAACATAGTTTTTAACTTAGACAATTCTACCGATCCTTCAAATTAACCATTTTTTAGACAAACACATTATGCCACAAATGATATACCAAATTAAAGTGCAATCATAATGCTTTAAAATGATGCATAAATTCAAAGCTATTCACAACCATATCGGAACCTCAAATTACCGCCTTTTTAAACCTGGGAAAATAATTCTATCGATTTATCCAATTGGCCATTTTCTAAAAATACATTATGCAATAAATTATATACAAAAACAAATGGCAATTTTAATGCTTTAAAATGGTGCATAAACGACTGTCGTAGCACGAAAACTGCTAAAGTTAATTGCAGCTATATCGGAACCTCATATTACTGCATTTGATATATAGAACAATATTTCTACCAATCTATCAAATTGACCAATTTGTAAAAACACACATTATGCTACAAATGATATACCATATTAAAGTGCAATCATAATACTTTAAAATGATGGATAAATGACTGTGTCATAGCATGAAAACTGTCAATGTTATTTGAAACCATATCGGAACCTCAAATTACCGCGTTTTTAAACAAAGAATAATAATTCTACCGATCCATCAATTGATCCTTATAGATAGCGGAGTCGATTAAGCCATGTCCGTCTGTCTGTCTGTCCGTCTGTCTGTCTGTCTGTTGAAATCAGTTTTTAGAGGACCCCAGATATCGGTGTTGTCTGAATCTTCAGTAATTCTATTAGACATGCTTTCGAGAAGATCGCTATATAAAATCAGCAAAATCGGTCAGTAAATAACGGAGATATGAGCAAAAATCCGAGACAACCCCTAAAAATTTCATCAAAAAATTGTTAAAAAAGCAACAAAAGCACTGTACATAGAAAAAGATGTACACGTGTGTGTGTAGATGTATTTGGTTTTATTCAGCTGTGTATTTATTTGTATGTTTGGAATTCAAACATACAATGTATACACAGCAAAAAAATATGATTTGCATTTTTTGTTAAAATAAAATAATTTTCCCTTTTGTTTTGCAAATATATTTTTTGATGAATAGAAAAAAGTATTTAAAACGTTTTCAATTATATGAGAGTAGATTGTTATTGTACAATAATTTTTATGCGAATAATGTAAGTTTGAAATTTAAAACAAACACAAATTTTTTCCAAGTGCTTTTTAAAACAATTTTTTTTACGATAAACAAAAACAAAATCTACGTCTCGTCAATGTTTACCAGCAATGAATCAGAGGTCGAAGTCGACCGGCTTCGAGTCGGAGCTTAGCCGCCGCCGAACTATTTTTAGTTGCTTGAGCCGCCGCCGAAACATTCGGCTTAAATCGACTCAAATTTTTTTAATGTTTTTATTAACTAGACTGTAAGATCAATTATGTTTAAAATACACTATGGTGAAGGGTATATAAGATTCGGGACAGCCGAATATAGCACTCTTACTTGTTAAACATAGAAAAACAATTCTACTGATCCTTCAAATTGACCATTTTTTAGACGAACACATTATGCCACAAATGATATACCAATTTAAAGTGCAATCATAATGCTCTGCATGAAAACTTTCAAAGTTATTCACAACCATATCGGAACCTCAAATTACCGCCTTTTTAAAGCTGTGAAAATAATTCTACCGATCTATCCAAATGGCCATTTTCTAAAAATATATTATGCAATAAATTATATACCAAAACAAAAGGCAACTATAATGTAATAAAAAGATATATAAACGACTGCTATAACATGAAAACTATAAATGATATTTGCAACCATATCGGAGTCTTACATTACCGCATTTCTAAACCTGTACCAATAAATATACCGATCTATGCAATTTTTGTAAAAATTCATTATGCCACAAATTATACACCAAAACAAAGTACAACTGTAATGCTTTAAAATGATGCATAAACGATTGTCCTGGCATGAAAACTGTCAAAGTTATTTGCAACCATATCGGAACCTCAAATCACAGCGTTTTTAAACATAGTTTTTAACATAGACAATTCTACCGATCCTTCAATTTGACCATTTTTTAGACAAACACATTATGCCACAAATGATATACCAAATTAAAGTGTAATCATAATGCTTTAAAATGATCCATAAATGACTGTCATAGCATGAAAACCTTCAAAGCTATTCACAACCATATCGGAACCTCACATACCCGCCTTTTTAAACCTGGGAAAATAATTCTATCGATTTATCCAATTGGCCATTTTCTAAAAATACATTATGCAATAAATTACATACCAAAATAAATGGCAATTTTAATGCTTTAAAATAGTGCATAAACGACTGTCGTTGCACGAAAACTGAAAAAGTTAATTGCAGCCATATCGGAACCTCAGATTACTGCATTTGATATATAGAACAATAATTCTACCGATCTATCAAATTGACCAATTTGTAAAAACACACATTATGATTGCACTTTTTTTGGTGTATAATTTGTGGCAAAATGAGTTTTTACAAAAATAGGATAGATCGGTATATTTATTGGTACAGGTTTAGAATGCGGTAATTTAAGACTCGATATGGTTTCAAATATCATTTATAGTTTTCATGTTATAGCAGTCGTTTATATATCTTTTTATTACATTATAGTTGCCTTTTGTTTTGGTATATAATTTATTGCATAATATATTTTTAGAAAATTGCCAATTGGATAGATCGGTAGAATTATTTTCACAGCTTTAAAAAGGCGGTAATTTGAGGTTCCGATATGGTTGTGAATAACTTTGAAAGTTTTCATGCTATGACGGATGGATCATTTTAGAGCATTATGATTGCACTTTAATTTGGTATATCATTTGTGGCATAATGTGTTCGTCTAAAAAATGGTCAATTTGAAGGATCAGTAGAATTGTTTTTCTATGTTTAAAAACGCTGTGAAATGAGGTTCCGATATGGCTGCAAATAACTTTGACAGTTTTCATTCCAGGACAATCGTTTATGTATCATTTTAAAGCATTACTGTTGCACTTTGTTTTGGTGTATAATTTGTGGAATAATGAATTTTAGAAAAATTAGATAGATCGGTATATTTATTGGTACATGTTTGGAAATGCGGTAATTTTAGGCTTCAATATGGTTGCAAATATCTTTTATAGTTTTCATGTTATAGCAGTCGTTTATATATCTTTTTATTGCATTATAGTTGCCATTTGTTTTGGTATATAATTTGTTGCATAATATATTTTTAGAAAATGGCAAATTGGATAGATCGGTAGAATTATTTTCACAGCTTTAAAAACGCGGTGATTTAAGGTTCCAAAACGGCTGCAAATAACATGGATAGTTTTCACGCTATGACAGTCATTTAGGCACCATTTTAAAGTATTATGATTTCACTTTAATATGGTATATCATTTGTAGTATAATGTGTGTTTTTACAAATTGGTCAATTTGATAGATCGGTAGAATTATTGTTCTATGTTTAATAAACGCTGTAATCTGAGGTTAAGATAAGGTTGCAATTAACGTTGGCAGTTTTCGTGCTAGGACAGTCGTTTATGCACCATTTTAAAGCATTAAAATTGCCATTTGTTTTGGTATATAATTTATTGCATAATGTATTTTTAGAAAATGGCCAATTGAATAAATCGATAGAATAACTTTGAAAGTTTTCACGCTATGACAGTTATTTATGCATCATTTTAAAGCATTATGATTGCACTTTAATTTGGTATACCATTTGTGGCATAATCATTTCGTCTAAAAAATTGTAAATTTGATGGATCGGTAGAATTATTATTCTTTGTTTAAAAACGCGGTAATTTGAGGTTCCGATATGGTTTCAAATAACATTGACAGTTTTCATGCTATGACAGTCATTTATCCATCATTTTAAAGTATTATGATTGCACTTTAATATGGTATATCATTTGTAGCATAATGTGTGTTTTTACAAATTGGTCAATTTGATAGATTGGTAGAAATATTGTTCTATATATCAAATGCAGTAATATGAGGTTCCGATATAGCTGCAATTAACTTTAGCAGTTTTCGTGCTACGACAGTCGTTTATGCACCATTTTAAAGCATTAAAATTGCCATTTGTTTTTGTATATAATTTATTGCATAATGTATTTTTAGAAAATGGCCAATTGGATAAATCGATAGAATTATTTTCCCAGGTTTAAAAAGGCGGTAATTTGAGGTTCCGATATGGTTGTGAATAGCTTTGAATTTATGCATCATTTTAAAGCATTATGATTGCACTTTAATTTGGTATATCATTTGTGGCATAATGTGTTTGTCTAAAAAATGGTTAATTTGAAGGATCGGTAGAATTGTCTAAGTTAAAAACTATGTTTAAAAACGCTGTGATTTGAGGTTCCGATATGGTTGCAAATTACTTTGACAGTTTTAATGCCAGGAGAATCGTTTATGCATTATTTTAAAGCATTACAGTTGCACTTTGTTTTGGTGTATAATTTGTGGCATAATGAATTTTTACAAAAATTGGATAGATCGGTATATTTATTGGATTGTTCTATGTTTTATAAACGCAGATATGATTGCAATTAGCTTTGGCAGTATTATGCACCATTTTAAAGCATTAAAATTGCCATTTATTTTGGTATATAATCCAGGTTTAAAAAGGCGGTAATTTGAAGTTCCGATATGGTTGTGAATAACTTTGACAGTTTTCATGCTATGCATCATTTTAGAGCATTATGATTGCACTTTAGTCATTTGTGGCATAATCTTTTCGTCTAAAAAATTGTCAAATTGATGGATCGGTAGAATTATTATTCTATGTTTAAAAACGCGGTAATTTGAGGTTCCGATATGGTTTTCATGCTATAACAGTCATTTATCCATCATTTGGTGTATAGTTTGTGGCATAATGAGTTTTTACAAAAATAGGATAGATCGGTATATTTATTGGTACAGGTTTAGAAATGCGGTAATTTATGGCTCCGATATGGTTGCAAATATCATTTATAGTTTTCATGTTATAGCAGTCGTTTATATATATTTTATTGCATTATAGTTGCCATTTGTTATGGTATATAACTTATTGCATAAAGTATTTTTAGAAAATGGCCAATTGGATAGATCGGTAGAATTTTTTTCACAGGTTTAAAAAGGCGGTAATTTGAGGTTCCGATATGGTTGTGAATAACTTTGAAAGTTTTCATGCAGAGCATTATGATTGCACTTTAATTTTGTATATCATTAGTAGAATTGTTTTTCTATGTTTAAAAACGCTGTGAATTGAGGTTCCGATATGGCTGCAAATAACTTTGACAGTTTTCATGCCAGAACAATCGTTTATGCATCATTTTAAAGCATTACAGTTGCACTTTGTTTTGGTGTATAATTTGTGGCATAATGAATTTTTAGAAAAATTAGATAGATCGGTATATTTATTGGTACATGTTTGGAAGGATAGATCGGTAGAATTATTTTCCCAGGTTAAAAAGGCGGTAATTTGAAGTTCCGATATGGTTGTGAATAACTTATTTTCCAGGCTTAAAAAGGCGGTGGTATTTGAAGTTCCGATATGGTTGTGAATAACTTTGACAGTTTTCATGCTATGGCAGTCATTTATGCATCATTTTAAGCATTATGATTGCACTATATTTTGGTATATCATTTGTGGCATAATGTGTTCGTCTAAAAAATGGTCAATTTGAAGATTCGGTAGAATTGTTGTTCTATGTTTAAAAACGCTTTGATTTGAGGTTCCGATATGGTTGCAAATAACTTTGACAGTTTTCATGCTATGACAGTCACCTTTTTATTCCTGGGAAAATAATTCTACCGATCTATCCAATTGGCCATTTTCTAAAAATATATTATGCAATAAATTATATACCAAAACAAATGGCAACTATAATGCACTAAAATGATATATAAACGACTGCTATAACATGAAAACTATAAAAGATATTTGCAACCATATCGGAGCTTTAAATTACCGCATTTCCAAACTTGTACTAATAAATATACCGATCTATCGTATTTTTGTAAAAACTCATTATACCACAAATTATACACCAAAACAAAGTGCAATCATAATGCTTTAAAGTGATGCATAAACGATTGTCCTGGAATAAAAACTGTCAATGTTATTTGCAACCATTTGGGAACCTCAAATCACAGCGTTTTTATACCCTTCACTTTCGTGAGAAGGGTATATATAAGTTTGTCATTCCGTTTGTAATTTCTATAATATAATTTTCCGACCCTATAAAGTATATATAAAGTATATATCGGAACCTCAAACTACCGCCTTTTTAAACCTGGGAAAATAATTCTACCGATCTATTCAATTGGCCATTATATACCAAAAGAAATGGCAATTTTAATGCTTTAAAATGGTGCATAAACGACTGTCCAAGCACGAAAACTGCCAAAGTTAATTGTAACCATAGCGGAACCTCAGATTACTGCGTTTATTATACACAGAACAATAATTATACCGATCTATCAAATTGAAACATTTCTAAAAATACACATTATGCTACAAATGATATACCATATTGAAGTGCAATCATAATGTTTTAAAATGATTCATAAATGACTGTCATAGCTTGAAAACTGTCAATGTTATTTGCAGCCATATCGGAACCTCAAACTACCGCGTTTTGAAAGCTGTGAAAATAATTCTACCGATCTATCCAATTGGCCATTTTCTAAAAATACATTATGCAATAAATTATATACCAAAACAAATGGCAATTTTAATGCTTTATAATGGTGCATAAACGACTGTCCTAGCACGAAAACTGCCAAAGTTAATTGCAGCCATATCGGTACCTCAGATTACTGCATTTGATACATAGAAAAATAATTCCACCGATCTATCAAATTGACCAATTTGTAAAAACACACATTATGCTACAAATGATATACCATATTAAAGTGCAATCATAATGCTTTAAAATGATTCATAAATGACTGTCATAGCGTGAAAACTGTCAATGTTATTTGCAGCCATATCGGAACCTCAAACAACCGCGTTTTGAAAGCTGTGAAAACAATTCTACCGATCTATCCAATTGGCAATTTTCTAAAAATACATTACGCAATAAATTATATACCAAAACAAATGGCAACTATAATGCAATAAAAAGATATATAAACCACTGCTATAACATGAAAACTATAAAAGATATTTGCAACCATATCGGAGCCTTAAATTACCGCATTTCTAAACCTGTACCAATAAATATACCGATCTATCGCATTTTTGTAAAAACTTATTATACCACAAATTATACACCAAAACAAAGTGCAACTGTAGTGTTTTAAAATGATGCATAAACGATTGTTCTAGCATGAAAACTGTCAAAGTTATTTGCAACCATATCGGAACCTCAAATCACAGCGTTTTTAAACATAGAACAACAATTCTACCGATCCTTCAAATTGACCATTTTTTAGACGAACACATTATGCCACAAATGATATACCAAATTAAAGTGCAATCATAATGCTTTAAAATGATGCATAAATGAGGCTGACTTCCAAAACGTACTCATACAAAGTTTGTATACAGTTTTGTTGCCGTGCTTAAATCTTGTATGTGTAAAAAGTTACGAAACATTGCAACCATGTGCTTTGTTTATTCTGACGTTATGAAATGCGAGCGATGCAATGTATTATTTTTTTAATAAATCAGCTGTTTGTGTTATTTTGGAAAAATTATTTGTTTACAAAAACGAAAATGGTGAGCGCTGCGGTCCAAGTTTTACTTGATAATTTTTTTAATTTGTCGGAGAGTTCCACTGGAAACTCTGTCCAAATTTTGTCTACTATAACACACTCCAATATAAGGAAAAGAAAAGTGTTAATAGTGCCTCGAAACAGTCCAAAGAAACGAAGAAAGGTTCCAAAAACCATAAATTTCTGAAAAGTAATTTTAAAAATGCCGGACGACGTATTTAGTAGCCACTTTAATAAATTATATACCAAAACAAATGGCAACTATAATGCAATAAAAAGATATATAAACGACTGCAATTACATGAAAACTATAAATGATATTTGCAACCATATCGGAGCCTTAAATTACCGCATTTCTAAACCTGTACCAATAAATATACCGATCTATCAATTTTTTTAAAAATTCATTATGCCACAAATTATACACCAAAACAAAGTGCAACTGTAATGCTTTGAAATGATGCCTAAACGATTGTTCTGGCATGAAAACTGTCAAAGTTATTTGCAACCATAGCTCTTTTCATAAAGAAAGAAGAAGGAGAAACGTGAAACTTGGTAAAATGTCATTAAAATAAATGAAAATAAATGGAAAGGGGAACTATACCCATTCATTGTTATATACAGTACACACACAACGTTAGGTTGCGATTTAGTAATAACAGATAGACTTTTTATGCAGTAAAAAATTAAAATATATATAAAAAATACCAGGATTTCTTAAATTCCTTATCGATTAATCAATTCTCCGAAAAACTATTTAAAACTACTTTCTAAAAAGAATTATAATAATATTAGTCATTCATTGTATGCAATACATTTGTAAATGATTTAGCCAAGACAAAAACCACTTATAATTGGTGTTGATCATATGTGTGATGGCCGTACTTGTACCAGTACGGCCATATCGGAACCTCAAATTACCGCCTTTTTAAACCTAGGAAAATAATTCTACCGATCTATCCAATTGGCCATTTTCTAAAACTACATTATGCACTAAATTGTATACCAAAACAAATGGCAATTTTAATGCTTTATAATGGTGCTGTCCTAGCACGAAAACTGCCAAAGTTAATTGCAACCATATCGGAACCTCAGATTACTGCGTTTATTAAACATAGAACAATAATTCTACCGATCTATCAAATTGACCAATTTCTAAAAATACACATTATGCTACAAATGATATACCATATTAAAGTGCAATCATAATGCTTTAAAATGATTCATAAATGACTGTCATAGCGTGAAAACTGTCAATGTTATTTGCAGCCATATCGGAACCTTAAAATACCGCGTTTTTAAAGCTGTAAAAATAATTATACCGATCTATCCAATTGGCAATTTTCTAAAAATACATTATGCAATAAATTATATACCAAAACAAATGGCAACTATAATGCAATAAAAAGATATATAAACGACTGCAATAACATGAAAACTATAAATGATATTTGCAACCATATCGGAGCCTTAAATTACCGCATTTCTAAACCTGTACCAATAAATATACCAATCTATCCTATTTTTGTAAAAACTCATTATGCCACAAATTATACACCAAAACAAAGTGCAACTGTAATGCTTTAAAATGATGCATAAACGATTGTTCTGGCATGAAAACTGTCAAAGTTACTTGCAACCATATCGGAACCTCAAATCACAGCGTTTTAAACATAGAACAACAATTCTACCGATCCTTCAAATTGACCATTTTTTAGACGAACACATTATGCCACAAATGATATACCAAATTAAAGTGCAATCATAATGCTTTAAAATGATGCATAAATGACTGTCATAGCATGAAAACTGTCAAAGTTATTCACAACCATATCGGAACCTCAAATTACCGCCTTTTAAACCTGGGAAAATAATACTACCGATCTATCCAATTGGCCATTTTCTAAAAATACATCCTAGCACGAAAACTGCCAAAGTTAATTGCAACCATAGCGGAACCTCAGATTACTGCGTTTGTTATACATAGAACAATAATTATACCGATCTATCAAATTGACCAATTTGTAAAAACACACATTATGCTACAAATGATATACCATATTAAAGTGCAATCATAATGCTTTAAAATGATGTCTAAATGACTATCATAGCATGAAAACTGTCAATGTTATTTGCAGCCATATCGGAACCTCAAATTACCGCATTTTTAAAGCTGTGAAAATAGTTCTACCGATCTATCCAATTGGCCATTTTCTAAAAATATATTATGCAATAAATTATATACCAAAACAAATGGCAACTATAATGCAATAAAAAGATATATAAACGACTGCAATAACATGAAAACTACAAATGATATTTGCAACCATATCGGAGCCTTAAATTACCGCATTTCTAAACCTGTACCAATAAATATACCGATCTATCCAATTTTTTTAAAAATTCATTATGCCACAAATTATACACCAAAACAAAGTGCAACTGTAATGCTTTAAAATGATGCATAAACGATTGTTCTGGCATGAAAACTGTCAAAGTTATTTGCAACCATATCGGAACCTCAAATTACCGCCTTTTTAAACCTGGGAAAATAATTCTACCGATCTATCCAATTGGCCATTTTCTAAAAATACATTATGCAATAAATTATATACCAAAACAAATGGCAATTTTAATGCTTTAAAATGGTGCATAAACGACTGTCCTAGCACGAAAACTGCCAAAGTTAATTGCAACCATATCGGAACCTCAGATTACTGCGTTTATTAAACATAGAACAATAATTCTACCGATCTATCAAATTGACCAATTTGTAAAAACACACATTATGCCACAAATGATATACCATATTAAAGTGCAATCATAATGCTTTAAAATGATGCCTAAATGACTGTCATAGCGTGAAAACTGCCAATGTTATTTGCAGCCATATCGGAACCTTAAAATACCGCGTTTTAAAGCTGTGAAAATAATTCTACCGATCTATCCAATTAGCCATTTTCTAAAAATATATTATGCAACAAATTATATACCAAAACAAATGGCAACTATAATGCAATAAAAAGATATATAAACGACTGCTATAACATGAAAACTATAAAAGATATTTGCAACCATATCGGAGCCTTAAATTACCGCATTTCCAAACCTGTACCAATAAATATACCGATCTATCCAATTTTTGTAAAAATTCATTATGCCACAAATTGTACACCAAAACAAAGTGTAACTGTAATGCTTTAAAATGATGCATAAACGATTGTCCTGGCATGAAAACTGTCAAAGTTATTTGCAACCATATCGGAACCTCAAATCACAGCGTTTTTAAACATGGAACAACACATTATGCCACAAATGATATACCAAATTAAAGTGCAATCATAATGCTTTAAAATGATGCATAAATGACTGTCATAGCATGAAAACTGTCAAAGTTATTCACAACCATATCGAAACCTCAAATTACCGCCTTTTTAAACCTGGGAAAATAATTCTACCGATCTATCCAATTGGCCATTTTCTAAAAATACATTATGCAATAAATTATATACCAAAACAAATGGCAATTTTAATGCTTTAAAATGGTGCATAAACGACTGTCCTAGCACGAAAACTGCCAAAGTTAATTGCAACCATATCGGAATCTCAGATTACTGCGTTTATTAAACATAGAACAATAATTCTACCGATCTATCAAATTGACCAATTTCTAAAAACACACATTATGCTACAAATGATATACCATATTAAAGTGCAATCATAATGCTTTAAAATGATGCCTAAATGACTGTCATAGCGTGAAAACTGTCAATGTTATTTGCAGTCATATCGGAACCTCAAATTACCGCATTTTTAAAGCTGTGAAAATAGTTCCCGGTCTATCCAATTGGCTATTTTCTATAAATATATTATGCAGTAAATTATATACCAAAACAAATGGCAACTATAATGCAATAAAAAGATATATAAACGACTGCAATAACATGAAAACTATAAATGATATCTGCAACCATATCGGAGCCTTAAATTACCGCATTTCTAAACCTGTACCAATAAATATACCGATCTATCCAATTTTTTTAAAAATTCATTATGCCACAAATTATACACCAAAACAAAGTGCAACTGTAATGCTTTAAAATGATGCATAAACGATTGTTCTGGCATGAAAACTGTCAAAGTTATTTGCAGCCATATCGGAACCTCAAATCACAGCGTTTTTAAACATAGAACAACAATTCTACCGATCCTTCAAATTGACCATTTTTTAGACGAACACATTATGCCACAAATGATATACCAAATTAAAGTGCAATCATAATGCTTTAAAATGATGCATAAATGACTGTCATAGCATGAAAACTGTCAAAGTTATTCACAACCATATCGGAACCTCAAATTACCGCCTTTTTAAACCTGGGAAAATAATTCTACCGATCTATCCAATTGGCCATTTTCTAAAAATACATTATGCAATAAATTATATACCAAAACAAATGGCAATTTTAATGCTTTAAAATGGTGTATAAACTGTCCTAGCACGAAAACTGCCAAAGTTAATTGCAACCATATGGGAACCGCAGATTACTGCGTTTATTAAACATAGAACAATAATTCTACCGATCTATCAAATTGACCAATTTCTAAAAATACACATTATGCTACAAATGATATACCATATTAAAGTGCAATCATAATGCTTTAAAATGATGCCTAAATGACTGTCATAGCGTGAAAACTGTCAATGTTATTTGCAGCCATATCGGAACCTTAAAATACCGCGTTTTTAAAGCTGTAAAAATAATTATACCGATCTATCCAATTGGCAATTTTCTAAAAATACATTACGCAATAAATTATATACCAAAACAAATGGCAACTATAATGCAATAAAAAGATATATAAACCACTGCTATAACATGAAAACTATAACAGATATTTGCAACCATATCGGAGCCTTAAATTACCGCATTTCCAAACCTGTACCAATAAATATACCGATCTATCCAATTTTTGTAAAAATTCGTTTTTAAACATAGAACAACAATTCTACCGATCCTTCAAATTGACCATTTTTTAGACGAACACATTATGCCACAAATGATATACCAAATTAAAGTGCAATCATAATGCTTTAAAATGATGCATAAATGACTGTCATAGCATGAAAACTGTCAAAGTTATTCACAACCATATCGGAACTTCAAATTACCGCCTTTTGAAGCCTGGGAAAATAATTCTACCGATCTATCCAACTGGCCATTTTCTAAAAATACATTATGCAATAAATTATATACCAAAACAAATGGGAATTTTAATGCTTTAAAATGGTGCATAAACGACTGTCCTAGCACGAAAACTGCCAAAGTTAATTGCAACCATAGCGGAACCTCAGATTACTGCGTTTGTTATACATAGAACAATAATTATACCGATCTATCAAATTGACCAATTTGTAAAAACACACATTATGCTACAAATGATATACCATATTAAAGCGCAATCATAATGCTTTAAACTGTCCTAGCACGAAAACTGCCAAAGTTGATTGCAACCATAGCGGAACCCTAGATTACTGCGTTTATTATACAAAGAACAATAATTATACCGATCTATCAAATTGACCAATTTCTAAAAACACACATCATACTACTAATGATATACCATATTGCTTTAAAATGATTCATAAATGATTGTCATAGCGTGAAATCCGTCAACGTTATTTGCAGCCATATTGGAACCTCAAACTACCGCGTTTTTAAAGCTGTGAAAATAATTCTACCGATCTATCCAATTGGCCATTTTCTAAAAATATATTATGCAATAAATTATATATCAAAGCAAATGGCAACTATAATTCAATAAAAAGATATATAAACGACTGCAATGACATGAAAACTATAAATGATATTTGCAACCATATCGGAGCCTTAAATTACCGCATTTCTAAACCTGTACCAAAATACCGATCTATCCTATTTTTGTAAAAACTCATTATGCCACAAATTATACACCAAAACAAAGTGCAACTGTAATGCTTTAAAATGATGCATAAACTGTTCTGACATGAAAACTGTCAAAGTTATTTGCAACCATATCGGAACCTCAAATCACAGCGTTTTTAAACATAGAACAACAATTCTACCGATCCTTCAAATTGACCATTTTTAGACGAACACATTATGCCACAAATGCACAGTGGGGCAGAATGGATATTTTTTGGAAATAAATCTGGCATTTCTAAACGGCTGATCCGATCGGGAGCGTAGCCAAGGAGTATTCGAGTTTAAGTTTTGAAGATGAACTCCGCAGATGCTCCAGGGACGGAGCTGTGGCGGCTAAAAGTAGAGTACCTACGACATGTAAAATTTTTAAACTCGTGCCATTTTTTTTTTGTTTTCACCCAAATACAAAGATTTTTATATTTTCTGAAAGCGCTTGACGAGATCTTGAAAAAACATGCTTGGACATACTACTTATCTCTTATAATATCCGAGTTATAGACATTTAAAAATTTAGTGATACAAAATTTACCATACCTTGGTCCGCCTTTTTTTGAATACCAGGCGCTATTTTGAACCAAATGGACTCAATTTTTTCTTGTTAGTAGACAATAAAATTTCCAATAATATACAAAAAATTTCAGATCAATGTCATTTACAGATCCAAAAATATACGTTTTTTAATTTAAAAATTCAAAATTTTTAGATTTTTGCCGTTTTTTTGCCCAAAATGTGTCTTAACTCTTTTATTAATAAAATAAAATTTTCTTTAAGAACATATAACAATTTTATAGTTTTCTAAAAGGTATCTTTACGCAGAACGCTTTGGCGTAAAAACTTGTCCTATTTTTTGAAAATGTTGCCACTGCGTCCTTCCGAATATGACCTATTTTTTATCAAAACTTCAACTTTGGGCGACATGTTCTAAAATCCCAAAGCTGGGATCAGAAAACTGAAAGCAGTTTTGGAAACCTCAATATATTTTCTATTTACTCCAAAAGTATTTTCCCAGCCCTGAAAGAAAAGTGGACCCTATGGGCAAAAATGTAAAAATCCCATTTTTGGGATTTTCATTTCAATTTTTAGGAATTGCGGGATGCCCTTTGACCTTTTAAATTTTTTTTGCATTTTCTTATTTGAAATGACAAATTTAACAAGCGTTGAAGATTTCATTGAGTTTTGTTCATAAATAAAGATTTTGTCATATATTACATATTTGTTAAATTTCTAAAACTATGATTTATATCAAAATTTTAATAGGGTCGCAGATAGCTAGAACAATTTTGTCCATATTTATCCCTTAATATCTATTTTAGTTAGATATGGAAATTCTCGACTCTTTACAAAAAATTTCAAGCCAATATCTCAATTACGTTCAAAAATATGTTCATTTAAACCTGTATCCTTTAATTTCATATTTTTCATATTTTAGTATTAAATATGACAGAACATGTTTAAATCTTATTTTACCTATTTTCTATTTGTTTGCTTATCCTTATAATTGAAAGGTCCTATTATGCTTAAATTTTCAGAAATTTATAACTATTTTTTACCTAAATTTTTTCGACAGATCATTTCGTTCTGTTTCGTTTATGATCATGTAGGTAAAAATATACAGGTAATGATAATTTCGATTCATTCACTAATAAGAAATATCAATGACTGAATTACAGGTTATAGTAATATAGTCCTAAATGTTAATAGGTAATTTTTTACTTTGGAATACCTGTATCGGAAATGACAAGAATTGGTATTTAAGTAAACTTCTCAGATTTTAAGTACCATATTTAATAAATCTACAATGAAGATTACATTAAAGTACGAAGAGTTGTATTCCGTTTTATGGAGTGTATCTTCAAAAGGGTCAGAAAGAATTGGAGTCATTTCAAATTATATAAAAACTACATATAGTAGAAAAGTAGACAAAACAGGCATATCAAAAATTGAAAACTTTTTGATGTAAAAAGTCTGTGGATGGAAATCAAAAAGAATTTCGATTAAAATTTTGTAGTTGGATGGAAACTACTACGGAAATCTCAACTTACAACACATCAGCAGGAGCGCCTTGCAAGTCATACGAAGACTTATGTTCAAGGTCAAAAAAAAAAAGAGGGTCATACAAAAACTTTTTTCAATCTCAAATGAGGAAATTGCTGATACATTTAACGAAATGCTGAAAAAGGAAAACCAACCTATGGATGCCGTACATATTGCAACTATTCTTCCTAATGCATCACCAAAACGACTTAAGCGAATTGTGGAAAGTATACCAACTCCAACATCACAATCAAATTTTACTGAAGAGGAAGCAATAGCGCTTATGTTGGAACTGGGTCTCAGTCGAAATAAGTACCAAATATTAAGGAAAGCTCTCCATGAAAAAGGACACAATATATTACCATCATACAAGGCGATCCAGAAAAAAAAACAAGCTATCCTATCATCACCTATTGCTGTTAATGATGTGGAAGCTTGTATTGATATATCATCTTTGCTCGAAAACACAGCATCAAGAATTGTGTCAGACTTTTCAGAAGACCAACTACGGAAAATTCATAACTGTGATGTTGTCTTAAAGTGTAAGTGGGGATGTGACGGTTTATCAGCACTTCCAGAATACAAACAAGCTTGTGGAAGTCGGACATTAGCAGACTACAAAAGTGTATTTATGTCATCATTAGTGCCATTACGAATTCGTTCATATTCCCTTAATCCATCATCGTCAAGCATCGGAAATTCATTTGAAGATATATGGATCAATACAACTCCGGGTTCAAAAAATTTTTGTAGACCCATTGGATTAGAATATATAAAGGAGTCAAAGAAAACAACAAAAGATTTAGTGGAATATTTAAAAGATGAAATAAATGCACTGGAGCCCATTTGCATAAAAATAAAGGAATTCTCTATTAACGTATCATATCAGCTAAGCTTAACAATGATTGATGGAAAGGTCAGCAATACCATAACAGAAACTTCTTCCTTCTGGAGATGCTCAATATGTAATGAGAAAAAGTCGCAATTCTCAAATATAGACAAAGCAGAAGTATTAATGAAGAAGTCCTGTCTTTCGGAATTTCACCACTTCATGCCATAATACGATTTTTGGATTACTTTTTACACATAGCATACGACCTCATAGAAGTGTGCCAGAGAATCTTACTAAATCAACAAAATATAATGAAGAATTGAAAGAACTGAGAGCTGCGGAAAAAGCAGAATCCAAGAAGAATTTAAAGTTCAGATGGGATTAAACATCGACAAACCACTTCCAAGTTGCGGTAGTACAAATGACGGTAATACGGCGAGAAGGTTTTTTGTGATTTTGAAATTACTTCAAATAACTGGAATCGACAAGGAGTTGCTTCGAAGAGTTAACACTATTTTAATGGCACTGAATAGTAAATATAAAATTAATGGAAATCGATTTGGGAATATACATCTGAAATTTCAAAAATTCTTGTATCTCTGTATCCATGGAGGGAACTAACACCAACAGTAGATAAAACAGCTGTTAGATGACATGCATATATCACAAAATTTTCCTATCGTAATATACGAAGACAACCAAAGCTGCCTACACATGATAAAGGATCAAAAGCTGAGTGGCAGAACTAAACACATCGATACTAAGATCCATTTTGTAAAAGATCATATTGATAAAGGAGATGTCAAATGTCTTTACTGTCCATCAAATGAGATGTTAGCTGATGTTACGACAAAGCCGCTGTCAAAACCCCAATTTACTAAGTTACGATCTTTACTGGGAGTGGAATCCAATTGAGGAAGGGTGTGGGAGAACAATTATATTCCACTTCACAAAACACTATTATTTATACTTTGTTGATTAAATTGTTTTTCAATCATATTGTCTTCGAATTTTAAATTGTAAAATAATTTTGTATGAAAAATATTTTATTCATTCTCTATAAAACCTTCGTTTAATAAATATACATTTTGTACAATAATCATTGTTAAATTATTGCGGACCTCTAATAATCATAATGCTTTAAAATGATGCATAAATAACTGTCATAGCATGAAAACTGTCAATGTTATTCACAACCATATCGGAACCTCAAATTACCGCGTTTTTAAACATAGAACAATAATTCTACCGATCCATCAAATTGACAATTTTTTAGACGAAAAGATTATGCCACAAATGATATACCAAATTAAAGTGCTATCATAGTGCTTTAAAATGATGCATAAATGACTGTCATAGCATGAAAACTGTCAAAGTTATTCACAACGATATCGGAACCTCAAATTACCGCCTTTTTAAACCTGGGAAAATAATACTACCGATCTATCCAACTGGCCATTTTCTAAAAATACAATATGCAATAAATTATATACCAAAACAAATGGCAACTATAATGCAATAAAAAGATATATAAAGGACTGCTATAACATGAAAACTATAAATGATATTTGCAACCATATCGGAGCCATAAATTACCGCATTTCTAAACCTGTACCAATAAATATACCGATCTATCCTATTTTTGTAAAAATTCATTATGCCACAAATTATACACCAAAACAAAGTGCAACTGTAATGCTTTAAAATGGTGCATAAACGACTGTCCTGGCATGAAAACTGTCAAAGTTATTTGCAACCACATTGGTACCTCAAATCACAGCGTTTTTAAACACAGTTTTTAACATGGACAATTCTACCGATCCTTCAAATTGACCATTTTTTAGACGAAAAGATTATGCCACAAATGATATACTAAATTAAAGTGCAATCATAATGCTTTAAAATGATGCATAAATGACTGTCATAGCATGAAAACTGTCAATGTTATTCACAACGATATCGGAACCTCTAATTACCGCCTTTTAAAACCTGGGAAAATAATACTACGGATCTATCCAATTGGCCATTTTCTAAAAATAAATTATGCAAGAAATTATATACCAAAACAAATGGCAACTATAATGCAATAAAAAGATATATAAACGACTGCTATAACATGAAAACTATAAATGATATTTGCAACCATATCAGAGCCATAAATTACCGCATTTCAAAACCTGTACCAATAAATATACCGATCTATCCTATTTTTGTAAAATTTCATTATGCCACAAATTATACACCAAAACAAAGTGTAATGCTTTAAAATGGTGCATAAACGACTGTCCTGGCATGAAAACTGTCAAAGTTATTTGCAACCATATCGTAACCTCAAATCACAGCGTTTTTAAATATAGTTTTTAACATAGACAATTCTGCCGATCCTTCAATTTGACCATTTTTTAGACGAAAAGATTATGCCACAAATGATATACCAAATTAAAGTGCAATCATAATGCTCTAAAATGATGCATAAATGACTGTCATAGCACGAAAACTGCCAAAGTTAATTGCAATCATATCGGAACCTCAGATTACTGCGTTTATTAAACATATGCAATATATTATAAACCAAAACAAAAGGCAACTATAATGTAATAAAAAGATATATAAACTATAAATGACATTCGCAACCATATCGGAGTCTTAAATTACCGCATTTCTAAACCTGTACCAATAAATATACCGATCTATCCAATTTTTGTAAAAATTATTATGCCACAAATTATACACCAAAACAAAGTGCAACCGTAATGCTTTAAAATGATGCATAAACGATTGTCCTGGCATGAAAACTGTCAAAGTTATTTGCAACCATATCGGAACCTCAAATCACAGCGTTTCTAAACATAGTTTTTAACATAGACAATTCTACCGATCCTTCAAATTGACCATTTTTTAGACAAACACATTATGCCACAAATGATATAATAAATTAAAGTGCAATCATAATGCTTTAAAATGATGCATAAATGACTGTCATAGCATGAAAACTTTCAAAGCTATTCACAACCATATCGGAACCTCAAATTACAGCCTTTTTAAACCTGGGAAAATAATTCTATCGATTTATCCAATTGGCCATTTCCTAAAAATACATTATGCAATAAATTATATACCAAAACAAATGGCAATTTTAATGCTTTAAAATGGTGCATAAACGACTATCGTAGCACGAAAACTGCTAAAGTTAATTCCTCAAATTACCGCCTTTTTAAACCTGGGAAAATAATTCCATCGATTTACTCAATTGGCCATTTTCTAAAAATACATTATGCAACAAATTATATACCAAAACAAATGGCAATTTTAATGCATTAAAATGGTGCATAAACGACTGTCCTAGCACGAAAACTGCCAACGTTAATTGCAATCTTATCTTAACCTCAGATTACAGCGTTTATTAAACATAGAACAATAATTCTACCGATCTATCAAATTGACCAATTTGTAAAAACACGCATTATGGTACAAATGATATACCATATTGAAGTGCAATCATAATGCTTAAAAATGATGCCTAAATGACTGTCATAGCGTGAAAACTGTCTATGTTATTTGCGGCCGTTTTGGAACCTTAAATTACCGCGTTATTTAAGCTGTGAAAATGATTCTACCGATCTATCCAATTAGCCATTTTCTAAAAATATATTATGCAACAAATTATATACCAAAACAAATGGCAACTATAATGCAATAAAATATATATAAACGACTGCTATAACATGAAAACTATAAAAGATATTTGCAACCATATTGAAGCCTAAAATTACCGCATTTCCAAACATGTACAAATAAATATACCGATCTATCTAATTTTTCTAAAATTCATTATGCCACAAATTATACACCAAAACAAAGTGCAACAGTAATGCTTTAAAATGATACATAAACGATTGTCCTGGCGTGAAAACTGTCAAAGTTATTTGCAGCCATATCGGAACCTCAATTCACAGCGTTTTTAAACATAGAAAAACATTTCTACTGATCCTTCAAATTGACCATTTTTTAGACGAACACTATATGCCACAAATGATATAACAAATTAAAGTGCAATCATAATGCTATAAAATGATGCATAAATGACTGTCATAGCATGAAAACTGTCAAAGTTATTCACAACCATATCGGAACCTCAAATTACCGCGTTTTTAAACATAGAACAATAATTCTACCGATCCATCAAATTGACCATTTTTTAGACGAAAAGATTATGCCACAAATGATATACCAAATTAAAGTGCAATCATAATGCTCTAAAATGATGCATAAATGACTGTCATAGCATGAAAATTGTCAAAGTTGTTCACAACCATATCGGAACCTCAAATTACCGCGTTTTTGAACATAGAACAATTATTCTACCGATCCATCAAATTGACCATTTTTTAGACGAAAAGATTATGCCACAAATGATATACAAAATTAAAGTGCAATCATAATGCTCTGCATGAAAACTTTCAAAGTTATTCACAACCATATCGGAACCTCAAATTACCGCGTTTTTAAAGCTGTGAAAATAATTCTACCGATCTATAAAATTGGCCATTTTCTAAAAATATATTATGCAATAAATTATATACCAAAACAAAAGGCAACTATAATGTAATAAAAAGATATATAAACTGCTATAACATGAAAACTAAGTATAAATAATATTTGCAACCATATCGGAGTCTTAAATTACCGCATTTCTAAACCTGTACCAATAAATATACCGATCTATCCAATTTATGTAAAAATTCATTATGTCACAAATTATTCACCAAAAAAAGGTGCAACTGTAATGCTTTAAAATGATGCATAAACGATTGTCCTGGCATGAAAACTGTCAAAGTTATTTGCAACCATATCGGAACCTCAAATCACAGCGTTTTTAAACATAGTTTTTAACATAGACAATTCTACCGATCCTTCAAATTGACCATTTTTTAGACAAACACATTATGCCACAAATTATATACCAAATTAAAGTGCAATCATAATGCTTTAAAATGATGCATAAATGACTGTCATACCATGAAAACTTTCACAGCTATTCACAACCATATCGGAACCTTTTACCGCCTTTTTAAACCTGGGAAAATAATTCTATCGATTTATCCAATTGGCCATTTTCTAAAAATACATTATGAATTATAAATTATATACCAAAACAAATGGCAATTTTAATGCTTTAAAATGGTGCATAAACGACTGTCGTAGCACGAAAACTGCTAAAGTTAATTGCAGCTATATCGGAACCTCGGGTTACTGTATTTGATATATAGAACAATAATTATACCAATCTACCAAATTGACCAATTTGTAAAAACACACATTATGCTACAAATGATATACCATATTAAAGTGCAATCCAAATGCTTTAAAATGATGGATAAATGACTGTCATAGCATGAAAACTGTCAATGTTATTTGTAACCATATCGGAACCTCAAATTACCGCGTTTTTAAACAAAGAACAATAATTCTACCGATCCATCAAATTGACAATTTTTTAGACGAAATGATTATGCCACAAATGATATACCAAGTTAAAGTGCAATCATAATGCTTTTAAATGATGCATAAATAACTGTCATAGCGTGAAAACTTTCAAAGTTATTCTATCGATTTATTCAATTGGCCATTTTCTAAAAATACATTATGCAATAAATTATATACCAAAACAAATGGCGATTTTAATGCATTAAAATGGAGCATAAACGACTGTCCTAGCACTAAAACTGCCAACGTTAATTGCAACCTTATCTTAACCTCAGATTACAGCGTTTATTAAACATAATTCTACCGATCTATCAAATTGACCAATTTGTAAAAACACACATTATGGTACAAATGATATACCATATTAAAGTGCAATCATAATGCTTTAAAATGATGCCTAAATGACTGTCATAGCGTGAAAACTGTCTATGTTATTTGCAGCCGTTTTAGAACCTTAAATTACCGCGTTTTTAAAGCTGTGAAAATAATTCTACCGATCTATCCAATTAGCCATTTTCTAAAAATATATTATGCAACAAATTATATACCAAAACAAATGGCAACTATAATGCAATAAAATATATATAAACGACTGCTATAACATGAAAACTATAAAAGATATTTGCAACCATATTGAAGCCTAAAATTACCGCATTTCCAAACATGTACCAATAAATATACCGATCTATCTAATTTTTCTAAAATTCATTATGCCAAAACAACGTGCAACAGTAATGCTTTAAAATGATACATAAACGACTGTCCTGGCATGAAAACTGTCAAAGTTATTTGCAACCATATCGTAACCTCAAATCACAGCGTTTTTAAATATAGTTTTTAACATAGACAATTCTGCCGATCCTTCAATTTGACCATTTTTTAGACGAAAAGATTATGCCACAAATGATATACCAAATTAAAGTGCAATCATAATGCTCTAAAATGATGCACAAATGACTGTCATAGCACGAAAACTGCCAAAGTTAATTGCAATCATATCGGAACCTCAGATTACTGCGTTTATTAAACATATGCAATATATTATAAACCAAAACAAAAGGCAACTATAATGTAATAAAAAGATATATAAACTATAAATGACATTCGCAACCATATCGGAGTCTTAAATTACCGCATTTCTAAACCTGTACCAATAAATATACCGATCTATCCAATTTTTGTAAAAATTCATTATGCCACAAATTATACACCAAAACAAAGTGCAACCGTAATGCTTTAAAATGATGCATAAACGATTGTCCTGGCATGAAAACTGTCAAAGTTATTTGCAACCATATCGGAACCTCAAATCACAGCGTTTCTAAACATAGTTTTTAACATAGACAATTCTACCGATCCTTCAAATTGACCATTTTTTAGACAAACACATTATGCCACAAATGATATAATAAATTAAAGTGCAATCATAATGCTTTAAAATGATGCATAAATGACTGTCATAGCATGAAAACTTTCAAAGCTATTCACAACCATATCGGAACCTCAAATTACAGCCTTTTTAAACCTGGGAAAATAATTCTATCGATTTATCCAATTGGCCATTTCCTAAAAATACATTATGCAATAAATTATATACCAAAACAAATGGCAATTTTAATGCTTTAAAATGGTGCATAAACGACTATCGTAGCACGAAAACTGCTAAAGTTAATTGTAGCTATATCGGAACCTCGGATTACTGTATTTGATATATAGAACAATAATTCTACCAATCTATCAAATTGACCAATTTGTAAAAACACACACTATGCTACAAATGATATACCATATTAAAGTGCAATCCTAATGCTTTAAAATGATGGATAAATGACTGTCATAGCATGAAAACTGACAATGTTATTTGTAACCATATCGGAACCTCAAATTATTGCGTTTTTAAACAAAGAACAATAATTCTACCGATCCATCAAATTGACAATTTTTTAGACGAAATGATTATGCCACAAATGATATACCAAGTTAAAGTGCAATCATAATGCTTTAAAATGATGCATAAATAACTGTCATAGCGTGAAAACTTCCAAAGTTATTCACAACCATATCGGAACCTCAAATTACCGCCTTTTTAAACCTGGGAAAATAATTCCATCGATTTACTCAATTGGCCATTTTCTAAAAATACATTATGCAACAAATTATATACCAAAACAAATGGCAATTTTAATGCATTAAAATGGTGCATAAACGACTGTCCTAGCACGAAAACTGCCAACGTTAATTGCAATCTTATCTTAACCTCAGATTACAGCGTTTATTAAACATAGAACAATAATTCTACCGATCTATCAAATTGACCAATTTGTAAAAACACGCATTATGGTACAAATGATATACCATATTGAAGTGCAATCATAATGCTTAAAAATGATGCCTAAATGACTGTCATAGCGTGAAAACTGTCTATGTTATTTGCGGCCGTTTTGGAACCTTAAATTACCGCGTTATTTAAGCTGTGAAAATGATTCTACCGATCTATCCAATTAGCCATTTTCTAAAAATATATTATGCAACAAATTATATACCAAAACAAATGGCAACTATAATGCAATAAAATATATATAAACGACTGCTATAACATGAAAACTATAAAAGATATTTGCAACCATATTGAAGCCTAAAATTACCGCATTTCCAAACATGTACAAATAAATATACCGATCTATCTAATTTTTCTAAAATTCATTATGCCACAAATTATACACCAAAACAAAGTGCAACAGTAATGCTTTAAAATGATACATAAACGATTGTCCTGGCGTGAAAACTGTCAAAGTTATTTGCAGCCATATCGGAACCTCAATTCACAGCGTTTTTTTAAACATAGAAAAACATTTCTACTGATCCTTCATATTGACCATTTTTTAGACGAACACTATATGCCACAAATGATATACCAAATTAAAGTGCAATCATAATGCTATAAAATGATGCATAAATGACTGTCATAGCATGAAAACTGTCAAAGTTATTCACAACCATATCGGAACCTCAAATTACCGCGTTTTTAAACATAGAACAATAATTCTACCGATCCATCAAATTGACCATTTTTTAGACGAAAAGATTATGCCACAAATGATATACCAAATTAAAGTGCAATCATAATGCTCTAAAATGATGCATAAATGACTGTCATAGCATGAAAATTGTCAAAGTTGTTCACAACCATATCGGACCTCAAATTACCGCGTTTTTGAACATAGACAATTTATTCTACCGATCCATCAAATTGACCATTTTTTAGACGAAAAGATTATGCACAAATGATATACAAAATTAAAGTGCAATCATAATGCTCTGCATGAAAACTTTCAAAGTTATTCACAACCATATCGGAACCTCAAATTACCGCGTTTTTAAAGCTGTGAAAATAATTCTACCGATCTATAAAATTGGCCATTTTCTAAAAATATATTATGCAATAAATTATATACCAAAACAAAAGGCAACTATAATGTAATAAAAAGATATATAAACTGCTATAACATGAAAAATAAGTATAAATAATATTTGCAACCATATCGGAGTCTTAAATTACCGCATTTCTAAACCTGTACCAATAAATATACCGATCTATCCAATTTATGTAAAAATTCATTATGTCACAAATTATTCACCAAAAAAAAGTGCAACTGTAATGCTTTAAAATGATGCATAAACGATTGTCCTGGCATGAAAACTGTCAAAGTTATTTGCAACCATATCGGAACCTCAAATCACAGCGTTTTTAAACATAGTTTTTAACATAGACAATTCTACCGATCCTTCAAATTGACCATTTTTTAGACAAACACATTATGCCACAAATTATATACCAAATTAAAGTGCACTCATAATGCTTTAAAATGATGCATAAAATGACTGTCATACCATGAAAACTTTCACAGCTATTCACAACCATATCGGAACCTTTTACCGCCTTTTTTAAACCTGGGAAAATAATTCTATCGATTTATGCTCCAGAATCAAGAACCCACGAATTAGAACCATTGCATAGGGAAAAACAAAAATTGTTTGAGCTGCTACTTGATGCTGTTACCTCGTTAGCTTTATTATGTTTAGTCATGTTAAACTTCCAACAGTCACGCTTTATATGGCCCTTTGCCTTACAGAAATGACAAATTTTGGTTCTATGGTCATTTTTTGAATTCGAACTTTTTAATACCGAATTTTCAGGCATCTGTGAAGAATTTCTGTGACTTTCAAACAGGTTTCAACCACATTTAAAGTAAGTTTCTCCATCTTTCTTGCTTCCAAAGCAGTTACGAGTGTATCATATGAAGACGGTAGGCTACTTAGCAACATAGCCACTAACCAGCGTTCAGAGAATGTTTCACCAACAGCTTCCAATTTTTCAAATAACAACTTCATATTCATTATATGATCCGAAATATTCGTCTCTGGGGAATACTTCATTCTACAAATCTGCTTCATTAAACGTACACTAGATCCAAGTGTATCTTTTTCGTGATGATTACGCAAAATCTCCCATACCTCATGAGCGCTTTTAGCCTTTTTTATCAACATTAACTGATTATCTTCAATGGTCAATCCAATTATCACGGTAGCTTCTTCATTCTTACGTTTCCAAACGTCATCAGGCGTCGCAGGAACATTATCGATCACATGATTCCACAAACCTTCCTTACGCAACAACAATTCCAGTTTAAATTTCCATAGATGGTAATTGTCTGCATTCAATTTAGCAAAAGTAGTCTTCATTAAATCCATTGCGCTGGGCCCATAACCTATTAGAGGTCCGCAATAATTTAACGATGATTATTGTACAAAATGTATATTTATTAAACGAAGGTTTTATAGAGAATGAATAAAATATTTTTCATACAAAATTATTTTACAATTTAAAATTCGAAGACAATATGATTGAAAAACAATTTAATCAACAAAGTATAAATAATAATGTTTTGTGAAGTGGAATATAATTGTTCTCCCACAATGATTGCACTTTAATTTGGTATATCATTTGTGGCATAATGTGTGTTTTTACAAATTGGTCAATTTGATAGATCGGTAGAATTATTGTTCTATGTTTAATAAACGCTGTAATCTGAGGTTAAGATATGGTTGCAATTAACTTTGACAGTTTTCGTGCTAGGACAGTCATTTATGCACCATTTTAAAGCATTAAAATTGCCATTTGTTTTGGTATATAATTTATTGCATAATGTATTTTTAGAAAATGGCCAATTGAATAAATCGATAGAATTATTTTCCCAGGTTTAAAAAGGCGGTAATTTGAGGTTCCGATATGGTTGTGAATAACTTTGAAAGTTTTCATGCTATGACAGTTATTTATGCAACATTTTAAAGCATTATGATTGCACCTTAATTTGGTATATCATTTGTGGCATAATCTTTTAGTCTAAAAAATTGTCAATTTGATGGATCGGTAGAATTATTGTTCTTTGTTTAAAAACGCAATAATTTGAGCTTTCGATATGGTTACAAATAACATTGACAATTTTCATGCTATGACAGTCATTTATCCATCATTTTAAAGCATTAGGATTGCACGTTCATACGGTATATCATTTGTAGCATAATGTGTGTTTTTACAAATTGGTCAATTTAATAGATCGGTAGAATTATTGTTCTATATATCAAATGAAGTAATCTGAGTTTCCGATATGGCTGCAATTAACTTTGGCAGTTTTCGTGCTTCGACAGTCGTTTATGCACCATTTTAAAGCCTTAAAATTGCCATTTATTTTGGTATATAACTATATAATATTTTGGTATATATAGTTATTTTGGTATATAATTATTATAATGCATAATGTATTTTTAGAAAATGGCCAATTGGATAAATCGATAAAATTATTTTCCCAGGTTTAAAAAGGCGGTAATTTGAGGTTCCGATATGGTTGTGAATAGCTTTGAAAGTTTTCATGCTATGATAGTCATTTACGCATCATTTTAAAGCATTATGATTGCACTTTAATTTGGTATATCATTTGTGGCATAATGTGTTTGTCTAAAAAATGGTCAATTTGAAGGATCGGTAGAATTGTCTATGTTAAAAACTATGTTTAAAAACGCTGTGATTTGAGGTTCCGATTGGGTTGCAAATAACTTTGACAGTTTTCATGGCAGGACAATTGTTTATGCATCATTTGTAATGCTTTAGCATTACAGTTGCACTTTGTTTTGGTGTATAATTTGTGGCATAATGAATTTTTACAAAAATAGGATAGATCGGTATATTTATTGGTACAGGTTTAGAAATGCGGTAATTTATGGCTCTGATATGGTTGCAAATATCATTTATAGTTTTCATGTTATAGCAGTCGTTTATATATGTTTTTATTGCATTATAGTTGCCATTTGTTTTGGTATATAATTTCTTGCATAATGTATTTTTAGAAAATGGCCAATAGGATAGATCGGTAGTATTATTTTCCCAGGTTTAAAAAGGCGGTAATTTGAGGTTCCGATATGGTTGTGTATAACTTTGACAGTTTTCATGCTATGACAGTCATTTATGCATCATTTTAGAGCATTATGATTGCACTTTAATTTGGTATATCATTTGTGGCATAATCTTTTCGTCTAAAAAATTGTCAATTTGATGGATCGGTAGAATTATTGTTCTATGTTTAAAAACGCGGTTAGTTGAGGTTCCGATATGGTTGTGAATAACATTGACAGTTTTCATTCTACGACAGTCGTTTATGCACCATATTAAAGCATTAAAATTGCCATTTGTTTTGGTATATAATTTATTGCATAATGTATTTTTAGAAAATGGCCAATTGGATAAATCGACAGAATTATTTTCACAGCTTTAAAAAGGCGGTAATTTGAGGTTCCGATATGGTTGTGAATAGCTTTGAAAGTTTTCATGCTATGACAGTCATTTATGCATTATTTTAGAGCATTATGATAGCACTTTAATTTGGTATATCATTTGTGGCATAATGTGTTTGTCTAAAAAATGGTCAATTTGAAGGATCGGTAGAATTGTCTATGTTAAAAACTATGTTTAAAAACGCTGTAATTTGAGGTTCCGATATGGTTGCAAATAACTTTGACAGTTTTCATGCCAGGACAATCGTTTATGCATCGTTTTAAAGCATTACAGTTGCACTTTGTTTTGGTGTATAATTTGTGGCATAATGAGTTTTTATAAAAATTGGATAGATCGGTATATTTATTGGTAAAGGTTTAGAAATGCGGTAATTTAAGACTCCGATATGGTTGCAAATATCATTTAAAGTTTTCATGTTATAGCAGTCGTTTATATATCTTTTTATTACATTATAGTTGCCTTTTGTTTTGGTATATAATTTATTGCATAATATATTTTTAGAAAATGGCCAATTGTATAGATCGTTAGAATTATTTTCACAGCTTTAAAAACGCGGTAGTTTGAGGTTCCGATATGGCTGCAAATAATATTGACAGTTTTCACGCTATGAAAGTCATTTATGAATCATTCTAAAGCATTATGATTGTACTTTAATATGGTATATCGTTTGTAGCATAATGTGTATTTTTAGAAATTGGTCAATTTGATAGATCGGTAGAATTATTGTTCAATGTTTAATAAACGCAGTAATCTGAGGTTCGGATATGATTGCAATTAACTTTGGCAGTTTTCGTGCCAGGACAGTCGTATATGCATCATTTTAAAGCATTATGATTGCACTTTAATTTAGTATATCGTTTGTGGCATAATCTTTTCGTCTAAAAAATGGTCAATTTGAAGGATCGGTAGAATTGTCCATGTTATGTTTAAAAACGCTGTGATTTGAGGTTCCGATATGGTTGCAAATAACTTTGACAGGAAGAATTATTGTTCTATGTTTGAAAACGCGGTAATTTGAGGTTCCGATATGGTTGTGAATAACTTTGACAGTTATCATGCTATGACAGTCATTTATGCATCATTTTAAAGCATTATGATTGCACTTTAATTTGGTATATCATTTGTGGCATAATGTGTTCGTCTAAAAAATGGTCAATTTGAAGGATCAGTAGAATTGTTTTTTTCTATGTCTAAAAACGCTGTGATTTGAGGTTCCGATATGGCTGCAAATAACTTTGACAGTTTTCATGCCAGGACAATCGTTTATGTATCATTTTAAAGCATTACTGTTGCACTTTGTTTTGGTGTATAATTTGTGGCATAATGAGTTTTTACAAAAATAGGATAGATCGGCATATTTATTGGTACAGGTTTAGAAATGCGGTAATTTAAATCTCCGATATGGTTGCAAATATTATTTATAGCTTTCATGTTATTGCAGTCGCTTATATATCTTTTTTTTGCATTATAGTTGCCATTTGTTTTGGTATATAATTTATTGCCTAATATATTTTTAGAAAATGGCCAAATGGATAGATCGGTAGAATTATTTTCCTAGGTTTAAAAAGACGTAATTTGAGGTTCCGATATGGTTGTAAATAACTTTGAAAGTTTTCATGCTATGACACTCATTTTAGAGCATTATGATTGCACTTTAATTTGGTATATCATTTGTTGCAAAATCTTTTCGTCTAAAAAATGGTCAATTTGATGGATCGGTAGAATTATTGTTCTTTGTTTAAAAACGCGGTAATTTGAAGTTCCGATATCGTTGTGAATAACTTTGACAGTTTTCATGCTATGACAGTCATTTATGCCTCATTTAAAAGCATTATGATTGCACTTTAATTTGGTATATCATTTGTGGCATAATCTTTTCGTCTAAAAAATTGTCAATTTGATGGATCGGTAGAATTGTTTTTTTATGTTTGAAAACGTGGTAATTTGAGGTTCCGATATGGTTGTGAATAACATTGACAGTTTTCATGCTATAACAGTCTTTTATTCATCAATTTAAAGCATTATGATTGCACTTTGTTTTGGTGTATAATTTGTGGCATAATGAGTTTTTACAAAAATAGGATAGATCGGTATATTTATTGGTACAGGTTTAGAAATGCGGTAATTTAATGCTCCGATATGGTTGCAAATATCTTTTACAGTTTTCATGTTATTGCAGTCGTTTATATATCTTTTTATTGCATTATAGTTGCCATTTGTTTTGGTATATAATTTATTGCATAATATATTTTTAGAAAATTGCCAATTGGATAGATCGGTAGAATTATTTTCCCAGGTTTAAAAAGGCGGTAATTTGAGGTTCCGATATGGTTGTGAATAACTTTGAAAGTTTTCATGTTATGACAGTCATTTATGCATCATTTTAGAGCATTATGATTGCAGTTTTCATGCTATGACAGTCATTTATGCATCATTTTAAAGCATTGGGATTGCACTTTAATATGGTGTATCATTTGTAGCATAATGTTTGTTTTTACAAATTGGTCAATTTGATAGATCGGTAGAATTATTGTTCTATATATCAAATGCAGTAATCAGAGGTTCCGATATGGCTTTGTGCAGTTTTTGTGCTACGACAGTCGTTTACCATTTTAAAGCATTAAAATTGATATTTGTTTTGGTATATAATTTATTGCATTATGTATTTTTAGAAAATGGCCAATTGGATAAAACGATAGAATTATTTTCCCAGGTTTAAAAAGGCGGTAATTTGAGGTTCCGATATGGTTGTGAATAGCTTTGAAAGTTTTCATGCTATGACAGTTATTTATGCATCATTTTAAAGCATTATAATTGCACTTTAATTTGGTATATCATTTGTGGCATAATGTGTTCGTCTAAAAAATGGTCAATTTGAAGGATCAGTAGAATTGTTTTTTTCTATGTCTAAAAACGCTGTGATTTGAGGTTCCGATATGGTTGCAAATAACTTTGACAGTATTTATGCCAGGACAATCGTTTATGCATCACTTTAAAGCATGACAGTTGTACTTTGTTTTGGTGTATAATTTGTGGCATAATGAAGTTTTAGAAAAATTAGATAGATCGGTATATTTATTGGTACAGATTTGGAAATGCGGTAATTTAAGGCTCCAATATGGTTGCAAATATATTTTATAGTTTTCATGTTATAGCAGTCGTTTATATTTCTTTTTATTGCATTATAGTTGCCATTTGTTTTGGTATATAATTTGTTGCATAATATATTTTTAGAAAATGGCTAATTGGATATATCGGTAGAATTATTTCCACAGCTTTAAAAACGCGGCAATTTAAGGTTCCAAAACGGCTGCAAATAACATAGACAGTTTTCACGCTATGACAGTCATTTAGGCATCATTTTAAAGCATTATGATTGCACTTTAATATGGTATATCATTTGTAGCATAATGTGTGTTTTTACAAATTGGTCAATTTGACAGATCGATAGAATTATTGTTCTATGTTTAATAAACGCTGTAATCTGAGGTTCCGATATGGTTACAAATAACATTGACAGTTTTCATGCTATGACAGTCATTTATCCATCATTTAAAGCGTTATGATTGCACTTTGTTTTGGTTTATAATTTGTGGCATAATGAGTTTTTACAAAAATAGGATAGATCGGTATATTTATTGGTACAGGTTTAGAAATGCGGTAATTTAAGGCTCCGATATGGTTGCAAATATCTTTTATAGTTTTCATGTTATTGCAGTCGTTTGTATATCTTTTTATTGCATTATAGTTGCCAGTTGTTTTGTTATATAATTTACAGCATAATATATTTTTAGAAAATGGCTAATTAAATAGATCGGTAGAGTTATTTTCACAGCTTTAAAAACGCGGTAATTTAAGGTTCCAAAACGGCTGCAAATAACATAGACAGTTTTCACGCTATGACAGTCATTTAGGCATCATTTTAAAGCATTATGATTGCACTTTAATATGGTATATCATTTGTAGCATAATGTGTGTTTTTACAAATTGGTCAATTTGATAGATCGGTAGAATTATTGTTCTATGTTTAATAAACGCTGTAATCTGAGGTTAAGATATGGTTGCAATTAACTTTGGCAGTTTTCGTGCTAGTAAAATTGCCATTTGTTTTGGTATATAATTTATTGCATAATGTATTTCTAGAAAATGGCCAATTGAATAAATCGATAGAATTATTTTCCCAGGTTTAAAAAGGCGGTAATTTGAGGTTCCGATATGGTTGTGAATAATTTTGACAGTTTTCATGCTATGACAGTCATTTATGCATCATTTTAAAGCATTAGGATTGCACTTTAATATGGTGTATCATTTGTAGCAGAATGTGTGTTTTTACAAATTGGTCAATTTGATAGATCGGTAGAATTATTGTTCTATATATCAAATGCAGTAATCTGAGGTTCCGATATGGCTTTGTGCAGTTTTTGTGCTACGACAGTCGTTTACCATTTTAAAGCATTAAAATTGATATTTGTTTTGGTATATAATTTATTGCATAATGTATTTTTAGAAAATGGCCAATTGGATAAAACGATAGAATTATTTTCCCAGGTTTAAAAAGGCGGTAATTTGAGGTTCCGATATGGTTGTGAATAGCTTTGAAAGATTTCATGCTATGACAGTTATTTATGCATCATTTTAAAGCATTATGATTGCACTTTAATTTGGTATATCATTTGTGACATAATCTTTTCGTCTAAAAAATTGTCGATTTGATAGAACGGTAAAATTATTGTTCTTTGTTTAAAAACGCGGTAATTTGAGGTTCCGATATGGTTACAAATAACATTGACAGTTTTCATGCTATGATAGTCATTTATGCATCATTTTAAAGCATTATGATTGCACTTTAATTTGGTATATCATTTGTGGCATAATGTGTTCGTCTAAAAAATGGTCAATTTGAAGGATCAGTAGAATTGTTTTTTTCTATGTCTAAAAACGCTGTGATTTGAGGTTCCGATATGTTTGCAAATAACTTTGACAGTTTTCATGCCAGGACAATCGTTTATGCATCACTTTAAAGCATTACAGTTGTACTTTGTTTTGGTGTATAATTTGTGGCATAATGAATTTTTACAAAAATTAGATAGATCGGTATATTTATTGGTACAGGTTTGGATATGCGGTAATTTAAGGCTCCAATATGGTTGCAAATATCTTTTATAGTTATCATGTTATAGCAGTCGTTTATATATCTTTTTATTGCATTATAGTTGCCATTTGTTTTGGTATATAATTTGTTGCATAATATATTTTTAGAAAATGTCTAATTGGATAGATGGGTAGAATTATTTTCACAGCTTTAAAAACGCGGTAATTTAAGGTTCCAAAACGGCTGCGAATAACATAGACAGTTTTCACGCTATGACAGTCATTTAGGCATCATTTTAAAGCATAATGATTGCACTTTAATATGGTATATCATTTGTAGCATAATGTGTGTTTTTACAAATTAGTCAATTTGATAGATCGGTAGAATTATTGTTCTATGTTTAATAAACGCTGTAATCTGATGTTAAGATATGGTTGCGATTAACGTTGGAAGCTAGGACGGTCGTTCATGCACCATTTTAAAGCATTAAAATTGCCATTTGTTTTGGTATATAATTTATTGCATAATGTATTTTTAGAAAATGGCCACTTGGATAGATCGGTAGAATTATTTTCCAAGGTTTAAAAAGGCGGTAATTTAAGGTTCCATTCATTTATGCATCATTTGAGAGCATTATGATTGCACTTTAATTTGGTATATCATTTGTGGCATAATCTTTTCGTCTAAGAAATTGTCAATTTGATGGATCGGTAGAATTATTGTTCTATGTTTAAAAACGCGGTAATTTGAGGTTCCGATATGGTTGTGAATAACTTTGACAGTTTTAATGCTATGACAGTAATTTATACATCATTTTAAAGCATAATGATTGCACTTTAATTTGGTATATCATTTGTGGCATAATGTGTTCGTCTAAAAAATGGTCAATTTGAAGGATCAGTAGAATTGTTTTTCTATGTTTAAAAACGCTGTGATTTGAGGTTCCGATATGGTTGCAAATAACTTTGACAATGCCAGGACAATCGTTTATGTATCATTTTAAAGCATTACTGTTGCACTTTGTTTTGGTGTATAATTTGTGGCATAATAATTGGTACAGATTTGGAAATGCGGTAATTTAAGGCTCCAATATGGTTGCAAATATATTTTATAGTTTTCATGTTATAGCAGTCGTTTATATTTCTTTTTATTGCATTAAAATTAGAAATTAGTTATTGTGGAACCGAGTTTCTTTATCTCTATGATAAAAAGTAAAAAAAAGTGGAAACTTTGAAGAATATGAAAGGATAACAATCGATTAAGGATATATTGCATGTTAAAACTCCTTTCTTGGAAATTATATTTTCCTTTTTAATTTAACACAACTATTCCGAACTCTATTCTAAATTCTATATATCTTTTAAAAATATCTTTGACATCCCAATAATGTTATCAAAGTAGTTTATTATATAGTTTTTATTAAAAAATACAACAGTATATCATGTGCAATTAGTAACCACGATATACATAAATATTTATGTATATCGTGGTTTTATTTTAGCAAATAAAATATTTATGTTGAATTTTATTTCAATTGCGACATATTGAAGAAAAACTAATTTTCTGAATGTGGGCTAGAGTCAAATAGAGGTTAAAGGCCTGCACAAGACAACAATAATGCGACAATTTGTTAAACAAATAACGTGTGCGCCATCATAAGCAGGCCTTTAATATGTATATTATAAAATTAAGAGGAGAGATTTATGTCTACATATATAAACGTTTTTTATGTAGCTTTTCATCGTGATATTAATGTTTATATTAATTATATTATATTTTACATTTATATTAATATTGCGCTTATCATATTATCCTGAAGTGGATTTTAGAATTCGGAACATGCATGTTTTAATCACTAAATCGTCATAATCATACGAAATAAAATTTTATATATTTTAAGACATATTATCTCAACCGGTGGTTTATTTTGTCTGAAAACTGTCAATTTAACGATAGGATAAAAAATTAACAGACATTGGGATAATGAGGGTAGGTAATTGGTATAAATAATAAATTAAATGAAACAAAATATTCTCAACAAAAATTTTTAATTTGAATACATCTTAACTTTTATTTTTTTTACAAAGAACTAATAATGATAAAGACATGAAATTTGGGAGTCTGCAACTCCATATTTGTAAATATAACATATATTTTTTCTAAAAAAACTGACTATAAAAAATAAGGATATTAAAGGATTAAAATTTAAAAGGACATTTTTTTAGTTTTTTTATTCTAACATTTTAAAACTATTTTATTTGTAAAAATACTGTTATTCTCCTCTTTCAATCGATACTAGACCAAACCAAATTTAAGCTAAATATAATTATATTTAGCTTATGCTCTTCCTTTTAAACTTTAAAGTCCTTTTAAAGGAAGAAACGATTAGAAAACAAGTAAGAGTGCTATATTCGGCTGTGCCGAATCTTATATACCCTTCACCATAGTGTATTTTAAACATAATTGATCTTACAGTCTTGTTAATAAAAACATTAAAAAAATTTGAGTCGATTTAAGCCGAATGTTTCGGCGGCGGCTCAAGCACCCAAATATAGTTCGGCGGCGGCTAAGCTCCGACTTAAAGCCGGTCGACTTCGACCTCTGATTCATTGCTGGTAAACATTGACGAGACGTAGATTTTGTTTTTGTTTATCGTAAAAAAAATTGTTTTCAAAAGCACTTGGGAAAAATTTGTGTTAGTTTTAAATTTCAAACTTACATTATTCGCATAAAAATTATTGTACAATAACTCACAATCTACTCTCATATAATTGAAAACGTTTTAAATACTTTTTTCTATTCATTAAAAAATATATTTGCAATACAAAAGGGAATATTATTTTATTTTAACAAAAAATGCAAATCATATTTTTTTGCTGTGTATTTTTTGTATGTTTGGATTCCAAACAAAACAAAAAAATACACTGCTGAATAAAACCAAATACATCTACACACACACATGTAAATCTTTTTCTATATTTAGTGTTGTTGTTGCTTTTATAACAATTTTTTGATGAAATTTTCAGAGGTTGTCTCGGATTTTTGTTCATATCTCCGTTATTTACCGACCGATTTTGCTGATTTTAAATAGCGATCTTCTCGAAAGCATGTCTAATAGAATTACTGAAGATTCGGATTTCGCCGATATCTGGGGTCCTCTAAAAACTGATTTCAACAGACAGACGGACAGACATGGCTTAATCGACTCCGCTATCTATAAGGATCCAGAATATATATACTTTATAGGGTCGGAAAATTATATTATAGAAATTACAAACGGAATGACAAACTTATATATACCCTTCTCACGAAGGTGAAGGGTATAATAAAAAACCAAAAATGTAGTTTAACTATATCAAGTATGTAGTTTCCAACGTATAGGATCTTGCTCATGTGTGCAACAATTTTTCCCAATTTGTTGTACGGTGTAATATATTTTTAGAAACTGGCTAATTGGATGTGTGCTTTTACAAATTGGTCAATTTGATTGATCGGTAGAATTATTGTTCTATGTTTAATAAACGCTGTAATCTGAGGTTAAGATATGGTTGCAATTAACTTTGGCAGTTTTCGTGCTAGGACAGTCGTTTATGCACCATTTTAAAGCATTAAAATTGCCATTTGTTTTGGTATATAATTTATTGCATAATGTATTTTTAGAAAATGGCCAATTGAATAAATCGATAGAATTATTTTCCCAGGTTTAAAAAGGCGGTAATTTGAGGTTCCGATATGGTTGTGAATAACTTTGAAAGTTTTCATGCTATGACAGTCATTTATGCATCATTTTAAAGCATTATGATTGCACTTTAATTTGGTATATCAATTGTGGCATAATCTTTTCGTCTAAAAAATTGTCATATTGATGGATCGGTAGAATTATTGTTCTTTGTTTAAAAACGCGGTAATTTGAGGTTCCGATATGGTTACAAATAACATTGAGAGTTTTCATGCTATGACAGTCATTTATCCATCATTTTAAAGCATTAGGATTGCACTTTAATATGGTATATCATTTGTAGCATAATGTGTGTTTTTACAAATTGGTCAATTTGATAGATTGGTAGAATTATTGTTCTATATATCAAATGCAGTAATCTTAGGTTCCGATATGGCTGCAATTAACTTTGGCAGTTTTCGTGCTACGACATTTTAAAGCATTAAAATTGCCATTTGTTTTGGTATATAATTTATTGCATAATATATTTTTAGAATAAGGCCAATTGAATAAATCGATAGAATTATTTTCCCAGGCTTAAAAAGGCGGTAATTTGAGGTTCCGATATGGT
Source organism: Lucilia cuprina (assembly GCF_022045245.1). NCBI lineage: Eukaryota > Metazoa > Arthropoda > Insecta > Diptera > Calliphoridae > Lucilia > Lucilia cuprina. Next base: position 46,432,014 of record NC_060950.1, on the reverse strand, counting down.
TGTGAATAGCTTTGAAAGTTTTCATGCTATGACAGTTGCATTTGTTTTGGTATATAATTTGTTGCATAATATATTTTTAGAAAATGGCTAATTGGATGTGTGCTTCTACAAATTGTCAATTTGATTGATCAGTAGAATTATTGTTCTATGTTTAATAAACGCTGTAATCTGAGGTTAAGATATGGTTGCAATTAACTTTGGAAGTTCTCGTGCTAGGACAGTCGTTTATGCACCATTTTAAAGCATTAAAATTGCCATTTGTTTTGGTATATAATTTATTGCATAATGTATTTTTAGAAAATGACCAATTGAATAAATCGATAGAATTATTTTCCCAGGTTTAAAAAGGCGGTAATTTGAGGTTCCGATATAGTTTTGAATAACTTTGAAAGTTTTCATGCTATGACAGTCATTTATGCATCATTTTAAAGCATTATGATTGCACTTTAATTTGGTATATCATTTGTGGCATAATCTTTTCGTCTAAAAAATTGTCAATTTGATGGATCGGTAGAATTATTGTTCTTTGTTTAAAAACGCGGTAATTTGAGGTTCCGATATGGTTACAAATAACATTGACAGTTTTCATGCTATGACAGTCATTTATCCATCATTTTAAAGCATTAGGATTGCACTTTAATATGGTATATCATTTGTAGCATAATGTGTGTTTTTACAAATTGGTCAATTTGATAGATCGGTAGAATTATTGTTCTATATATCAAATGCAGTAATCTGAGGTTCCGATATGGCTGCAATTAACTTTGGCAGTTTTCGTGCTACGACAGTCGTTTATGCACCATTTTAAAGCATTAAAATTGCCATTTGTTTTGGTATATAATTTATTGCATAATGTATTTTTAGAAAATGGCCAATTGGATAAATCGATAGAATTATTTTCCCAGGCTTAAAAAGGCGGTAATTTGAGGTTCCGATATGGTTGTGAATAGCTTTGAAAGTTTTCATGCTATGACAGTCATTTATGCATCATTTTAAATCATTATGATTGCACTTTAATTTGGTATATCATTTGTGGCATAATGTGTTTGTCTAAAAAATGGTCAATTTGAAGGATCGGTAGAATTGTCTATGTTAAAAACTATGTTTAAAAACGCTGTGATTTGAGGTTCCGATATGGTTGCAAATAATACACTATGAAAGTCAGTTATGAATCATTTTAAAGCATTATGATTGTACTTTAATATGGTATATCATTTGTAGCATAATGTGTATTTTTAGAAATTGGTCAATTTGATAGATTGTTCTATGTTTAATAAACGTAGTAATCTGAGGTTCCAATATGATTCCAATTAACTTTGGCAGTTTTCGTGCTAGGACGGCATTATGATTGCACTTTAATTTAGTATATCATTTGTGGCATAATATTTTCGTCTAAAAAATGGTCAATTTGAAGGATCGGTAGAATTGTCCATGTTAAAAACTATGTTTAAAAACGCTGTGATTTGAGGTTCCGATATGGTTGCAAATAACTTTGACAGTTTTCATGCCAGGACAGTCGTTTATGCATTAAAGCATTACAGTTGCACTTTGTTTTGGTGTATAATTTGTGGCATAATGAATTTTTACAATAATTGTATAGATCGGTATATTTATTGGTACAGGTTTAGAAATGCGGTAATTTAAGGCTCCGATATGGTTGCAAAAATTATTTATAGTTTTCATGTTATTGCAGTCGTTTATATATCTTTTTATTGCATTATAGTTGCCATTTGTTTTGGTATATAATTTATTGCATAATATATTTTTAGAAAATGGCCAATTGGATAGATCGGTAGAATTATTTTCCTAGGTTTAAAAATGCGTAATTTGAGGTTCCGATATGGCTGTGAATAACTTTGAAAGTTTTCATGCTATGACATTCATTTATGCATCATTTTAGAGCATTATGATTGCACTTTAATTTGGTATATCATTTGTGGCATAATCTTTTCGTCTAAAAAATTGTCAATTTGATGGATCGGTAGAATTATTGTTCTATGTTTAAAAACGCGGTAATTTGAGGTTCCGATATGGTTGTGAATAACATTGACAGTTTTCATGCTGTAACAGTCATTTATCCATCATTTTAAAGCATTACAGTTGCACTTTGTCTTGGTGTATTATTTGTGGCATCATTTTAAAGCATTATGATTGCACTTTAATATGGTATATCATTTGTAGCATAATGTGTGTTTTTACAAATTGGTCAATTTGATAGATCGGTAGAATTATTGTTCTATGTTTAATAAACGCTGAAATCTGAGGTTAAGATATGGTTGCAATTAACTTTGGCAGTTTTCGTGCTAGGGCAGTCGTTTATGCACCATTTTAAAGCATTAAAATTGCCATTTGTTTTGGTATATAATTTATTGCATAATGAACTTTTAGAAAATGGCCAATTGGATAAATCGATAAAATTATTTTCCCAGGTTTAAAAACGCTGTGATTGGAGGTTCCGATATGGTTGTGAATAACTTTTCATGCTATGACAGTTATTTATGCATCATTTTAAAGCATTATGATTGCACTTTAATTTGGTATATCATTTGTGGCATAATCTTTTCGTCTAAAAAATGGTCAATTTGATGGATCGGTAGAATTATTGTTCTTTGTTTAAAAACGCGGTAATTTGAGGTTCCGATATGGCTGCAAATAATATTGACAGTTTTCACACTATGAAAGTCAGTTATGAATCATTTTAAAGTATTATGATTGTACTTTAATATGGTATATCATTTGTAGCATAATGTGTATTTTTAGAAATTGGTCAATTTGATAGATTGTTCTATGTTTAATAAACGCAGTGATCTGAGGTTCCGATATGATTGCAATTAACTTTGGCAGTTTTCGTGCTAGGACGGCATTATGATTGCACTTTAATTTGGTATATCATTTGTGGCATAATCTTTTCGTCTAAAAAATGGTCAATTTAAAGGATCGGTAGAATTGTCCATGTTAAAAACTATGTTTAAAAACGCTGTGATTTGAGGTTCCGATATGGTTGCAAATAACTTTGACAGTTTTCATGCCAGGACAGTCGTTTATGCATTAAAGCATTACAGTTGCACTTTGTTTTGGTGTATAATTTTTGGCATAATGAATTTTTACAAAAATTGTATAGATCGGTATATTTTTATTGGTACAGGTTTAGAAATGCGGTAATTTATGGCTCCGATATGGTTGCAAATATCATTTATAGTTTTCATGTTATAGCAGTCGTTTATATATCTTTTTATTGCATTATAGTTGCCATTTGTTTTGGTATATAATTTCTTGCATAATGTATTTTTAGAAAATGGCCAATTGGATAGATCGGTAGCATTATTTTCCCAGGATTAAAAAGGCGGTAATTTGAGGTTCCGATATGGCTGTGAATAACTTTGAAAGTTTTCATGCTATGACATTCATTTATGCATCATTTTAGAGCATTATGATTGCACTTTAATTTGGTATATCATTTGTGGCATAATCTTTTCGTCTAAAAAATTGTCAATTTAATGGATCGGTAGAATTATTGTTCTATGTTTAAAAACGCGGTAATTTGAGGTTCCGATATGGTTGAGAATAACATTGACAGTTTTCATGCTGTAACAGTCATTTAGGCATCATTTTAAAGCATTACAGTTGCACTTTGTTTTGGTGTATAATTTGTTGCATAATGAATTTTAATAAAAATTGGATATTTCGGTATATTTATTGGTACAGGTTTAGAAATGCGGTAATTTAAGACTCCGATATGGTTGCAAATATCATTTATAGTTTTCATGTTATAGCAGTCGTTTATATATTTTTTTATTACATTATAGTTGAAATTTGTTTTGGTATATAATTTATTGCATAATATATTTTTAGAAAATGGCCAATTGGATAGATCGGTAGAATTATTTTCCTAGGTTTAAAAAGGCGTAATTTGAGGCTCCGATATGGCTGTGAATAACTTTGAAAGTTTTCACGCTATGACAGTCATTTTTGCATCATTTTAGAGCATTATGATTGCACTTTTATTTGGTATATCATTTGTGGCATAATGTGTTCGTCTAAAAAATGGTAAATTTGAAGGATCAGTAGAATTGTTTTTCTATGTTTAAAAACGCTGTGATTTGAAGTTCCGATATGGCTGCAAATAACTTTGACAGTTTTCATGCCAGGACAGTCGTTTATGCACCATTTTAAAGCATTACAGTTGCACTTTGTTTTGGTGTATAATTTGTTGCATAATGAATTTTTACAAAAATTGTATACATCGGTATATTTATTGGTACAGGTTTAGAAATGCGGTTATTTATGGCTCCGATATGGTTGCAAATATCATTTATAGTTTTCGTGTTATAGCAGTCGTTTATATATCTTTTTATTGCATTATAGTTGCCATTTGTTTTGGTATATAATTTCTTGCATAAGGTATTTTTAGAAAATGGCCATTTGGATAGATCGGTAGTATTATTTTCCCAGGTTTAAAAAGGCGGTAATTTGAGGTTCCGATATCGTTGTGAATAACTTTGACAGTTTTCATGCTATGACAGTCATTCATGCATCATTTTAGAGCATTATGATTGCACTTTAATTTGGTATATCATTTGTGGTATAATCTTTTCGTCTAAAAAATTGTCAATTTGATGGATCGGTAGAATTATTGTTCTATGTTTAAAAACGCGGTAATTAGAGGTTCCGATATGGTTGTGAATAACATTGTCAGTTTTCATGCTATAACAGTCATTTATCCATCATTTTAAAGCATTATGATTGCACTTCGTTTTGGTGTATAATTTGTGGCAAAATGAGTTTTTACAAAAATTGGATAGATCGGTATATTTATTGGTACAGGTTTAGAAATGCGGTAATTTAAGGCTCCGATATGGTTGCAAATATTATTTATAGTTTTCATGTTATTGCAGTCGTTTATATATCTTTTTATTGCATTATAGTTGCCATTTGTTTTGGTATATAATTTATTGCATAATATATTTTTAGAAAATGGCCAATTGGATAGATCGGTAGAATTATTATTTTCCTAGGTTTAAAAACGCTGTGATTTGAGGTTCCGATATGGCTGCAAATAACTTTGACAGTTTTCATGCCAGGACAATCGTTTATGTATCATTTTAAAGCATTACTGTTGCACTTTTAATAAACGCTGTAATCTGAGGTTAAGATATGGTTGCAATTAACTTTGGCAGTTTTCGTGCTAGGACAGTCGTTTATGCATAATTTTAGAGCATTATGATTGCACTTTAATTTGGTATATCATTTGTGGCATAATCTTTTCGTCTAAAAAATTGTCAATTTGATGGATCGGTAGAATTATTGTTCTATGTTTAAAAACGCGGTAATTTGGGGTTCCGATATGGTTGTGAATAACATTGACAGTTTTCATGCTGTAACAGTCATTTATCCATAATTTTAAAGCATTATGATTGCAATTTGTTTTGGTGTATAATTTGTGGCATAATGAGTTTTTACAAAAATAGGATAGATCGGTATATTTATTGGTACAGGTTTAGAAATGCGGTAATTTAAGGCTCCGATAAGGCTGCAATTAACTTTGACAGTTTTCGTACTACGACAGTCGTTTATGCACCATTTTAAAGCATTAAAATTGCCATATGTTTTGGTATATAATTTATTGCATAATGTATTTTTAGAAAATGGCCAATTGGATAAATCGATAGAATTATTTTCCCAGGTTTAAAAAGGCGGTAATTTGAGGTTCCGATATGGTTGTGAATAGCTTTGAAAGTTTTCATGCTATGACAATCATTTATGCATCATTTTAAAGCATTATGATTGCACTTTAATTTGGTATATCATTTGTGGCATAATGTGTTTGCTAAAAAATGGTCAATTTGAAGGATCGGTAGAATTGTCTATGTTAAAAACTATGTTTAAAAACGCTGTGATTTGAGGTTCCGATATGGTTGCAAATAACTTTGACAGTTTTCATGCCAGAACAATCGTTTATGCATCATTTTAAAGCTTTACGGTTGCACTTTGTTTTGGTGCATAATTTGTGGCATAATGAATTTTTACAAAAATTGGATAGATCGGTATATTTATTGGTACAGGTTTAGAAATGCGGTAATTTAAGACTCCGATATGGTTGCAAATATCATTTTAAAGCATTATGATTGTACTTTAATATGGTATATCATTTGTAGCATAATGTGTATTTTTAGAAATTGGTCAATTTGAAAGATCGGTAGAATTTTTGTTCTATGTTTAATAAATGCAGTAATCTGAGGTTCCGATATGATTGCAATTAACTTTGGTAGTTTTCGTGCTAGGATAGTCGTTTATGCATCATTTTAAAGCATTATGATTGCACTTTAATTTAGTATATCATTTGTGGCATAATCTTTTCGTCTAAAAAATGGTCAATTTGAAGGATCGGTAGAATTGTCCATGTTAAAAACTATGCTTAAAAACGCTGTGATTTGAGGTTCCGATATGGTTGCAAATGACTTTGAAAGTTTTTATGCCAGGACAGTCGTTTATGCACCGTTTTAAAGCATTACAGTTGCACTTTGTTTTGGTGTATAATTTGTGGCATAATGAATTTTTACAAAAAATAGATAGATCGGTATATTTATTGGTACAGGTTTAGAAATGCGGTAATTTATGGCTCCGATATGGTTGCAAATATCATTTATAGTTTTCGTGTTATAGCAGTCGTTTATATATCTTTTTATTGCATTATAGTTGCCATTTGTTTTGGTATATAATTTCTTGCATAATGTATTTTTAGAAAGTGGCCAATTGGATAGATCGGTAGTATTATTTTCCCAGGTTTAGAAAGACGGTAATTTGAGGTTCCGATATCGTTGTGAATAACCTTGACAGTTTTCATGTTCTATGTTTAATAAACGCTGTAATCTGAGGTTAAGATATGGTTGCAATTAACTTTGGCAGTTTTCGTGCTAGGACGTTTATGCATAATTTTAGAGCATTATGATTGCACTTTAATTTGGTATATCATTTGTGGCATAATCTTTTCGTCTAAAAAATTGTCAATTTGATGGATGGGTAAAATTATTGTTCTATGTTTAAAAACGCGGTAATTTGGGGTTCCGATATGGTTGTGAATAACATTGACAGTTTTCATGCTATAAGAGTCAGTTATCCATAATTTTAAAGCATTATGATTGCACTTTGTTTTGGTGTATAATTTGTGGCATAATGAGTTTTTACAAAATAGGATAGATCGGTATATTTATTGGTACAGGTTTAGAAATGCGGTATTTTAAGGCTCCGATATGGTTGCAAATATTTTTATAGTTTTCATGTTATAGCAGTCGTTTATATATCTTTTTATTGCATTATAGTTGCAATTTGTTTTGGTATATAATTTGTTGCATTATTATGCTACAAATGATATACCATATTAAAGTGCAATCCTAATGCTTTAAAATGATGGATAAATGACTGTCATAGCATAAAAACTGTCAATGTTATTTGTAACCATATCGGAACCTCAAATTACCGCGTTTTTAAACAAAGAACAATAATTTTACCGTTCTATCAAATCGACAATTTTTTAGACGAAAAGATTATGTCACAAATGATATACCAAATTAAAGTGCAATCATAATGCTTTAAAATGACGCATAAATAAGTATCATAGCATGAAAACTTTCAAAGTCATTCGCAATCATATCGGAACCTCAAATTACCGCTATTTTAAACCTGGGAAAATAATTCTATTGATTTATTCAATTACCCATTTTCTAAAAACACATTATGCAATAAATTATATACCAAAACAAATGACAATTTTAATGCTTTAAAATGGTGCATAAACGACTGTCCTAGCACGAAAATTGCCAAAGTTAATTGCAACCATATCTTAACCTCAGATTACAGCGTTTATTAAACATAGAACAATAATTCTACCGATCTATCAAATTGACCAATTTGTAAAAACACACATTATGCAACAAATGATATACCATATTAAAGTGCAATCATAATGCTTTAAAATGATCCCTAAATGACTGTCATAGCGTGAAAACTGTCTATGTTATTTGCAGCCGTTTTGGAACCTTAAATTACCGCGTTTTTAAAGCTGTGAAAATAATTCTACCGATCTATCCAATTAGCCATTTTCTAAAAATATATTATGCAACAAATTATATACCAAAACAAATGGCAACTATAATGCAATACAAAGATATATAAACGACTGCCATAACATGAAAACTATAAAAGATATTTGCAACCATATTGGAGCCTTAAATTACCGCATTTCCAAACCTGTACCAATAAATATACCGATCTATCTAATATTTCTAAAACTTCATTATGCCACAAATTATACACCAAAACAAAGTGCAACAGTAATGCTTTAAAATGATACATAAACGATTGTCCTGGCATGAAAACTGTCAAAGTTATTTGCAGCCATGTCGGAACCTCAAATCACAGCGTTTTTAAACATAGAAAAACAATTCTACTGATCCTTCAAATTTACCATTTTTTAGACGAACACATTATGCCACAAATGATATACCAAATTAAAGTGCAATCATAATGCTTTAAAATGATGCATAAATGACTGTCATAGCATGAAAACTGTCAAAGTTATTCACAACCATATCGGAACCTCAAATTACCCCGTTTTTAAACATAGAACAATAATTCTACCGATCCATCAAATTGACCATTTTTTAGATGAAAAGATTATGCCACAAATGATATACCAAATTAAAGTGCAATCATAATGCTCTAAAATGATGCAAAAAAGACTGTCATAGCGTGAAAACGTTCAAAGTTATTCACAACCATATCGGAACCTCAAATCACAGCGTTTTTAAACCTGGGAAAATAATTCTATCGATTTATCCAATTGGCCATTTTCTAAAAATATATTATGCAATAAATTATATACCAAAACAAATGGCAACTATAATGTAATAAAAATATATATAAACGACTGCAATAACATGAATACTATAAATAATAGTTGCAACCACATCGGAGCCTTAAATTACCGCATATAACCGCATATCGGAGCCTTAAATTACCGCATATACCGCATATAACGATCTATGCTATTTTTGTAAAAACTCATTATGCCACAAATTATACACCAAAACGAAGTGCAATCATAATGCTTTAAAATGATGGATCAATGACTGTTATAGCATGAAAACTGTCAATGTTATTCACAACCATATCGGAACCTCAAATTACTGCGTTTTTAAACATAGAACAATAATTCTACCGATCCATCAAATTGACCATTTTTTATCAGAAAAATTATACCACAAATGATATACCAAATTAAAGTGCAATCATAATGCTCTAAAATGATGCATAAATGACTGTCATAGCATGAAAACTTTCAAAGTTATTCACAACCATATCGGAACCTCAAATTACCGCCTTTTTAAGCCCGGGAAAATAATTCTACCGATCCATCCAATTGGCCATTTTCTAAAATTATATTATGCAATAAATTATATACCAAAACAAAAGGCAACTATAATGCAATAAAAAGATATATAAACGACTGCTATAACATGAAAACTAAAAAAGATATTTGCAACCATATTGGAGCCTTAAATTACCGCATTTCTAAACCTGTACCAATAAATATACCGATCTATCTAATTTTTCTAAAACTTCATTATGTCACAAATTATACACCAAAACAAAGTGCAACAGTAATGATTTAAAAAGATACATAAACGATTGTCCTGGCATGAAAACTGTCAAAGTTATTTGCAGCCATATCGGAACCTCAAATCACAGCGTTCTTAAACATAGAAAAACAATTCTACTGATCCTTCAAATTGACCATTTTTTAGACGAACACATTATGCCACAAATGATATACCAAATTAAAATGCAATCATAATGCTTTAAAATGATGCATAAATGACTGTCATAGCATGAAAACTTTCAAAGTTATTCACAACCATATCGGAACCTCAAATTACCGCCTTTTTAAACCTGGGAAAATTATACTACCGGTCTATCCAATTGGCCATTTTCTTAAAATACATTTTGCAAGAAATTATATACCAAAACAAATGGCAACTATAATGCAATAAAAAGATATATTCACGACTGCTATAACATGAAAACTATAAATGATATTTGCAACCATATCGAAGCCATAAATTACCACATTTCTAAACCTGTACCAATAAATATGCCGAACCTCAAATTACCGCGTTTTTAAAGCTGTGAAAATAATTCTACCGATCTATCCAATTGGCCATTTTCTAAAAATATATTATGCAATAAATTATATACCAAAACAAAAGGCAACTATAATGTAATAAAAAGATATATAAACGACTGCTATAACATGAAAACTATAAATAATATTTGCAACCATATCGGAGTCTTAAATTACCGCATTTCTAAACCTGTACCAATAAATATAACGACCTATCCAATTTTTGTAAAAATTCATTATGACACAAATTATACACCAAAACAAAGTGCAACTGTAATGCTTTAAAATGATGCATAAACGATTGTCCTGGCATGAAAATTGTCAAAGTTATTTGCAACCATATCGGAACCTCAAATCACAGCGTTTTTAAACATAGTTTTTAACATAGACAATTCTACCGATCCTTCAAATTGACCATTTTTTAGACGAACACATTATGCCACAAATGATATACCAAATTAAAGTGTAATCATAATGCTTTAAAATGATGCATGAATGACTGTCATAACATGAAAACTTTCAAAGCTATTCACAACCGTATCGGAACCTCAAATTACCGCCTTTTTAAACTTGGGAAAATAATTCTATCGATTTATCCAATTGGCCATTTTCTAAAAATATATTATGCAATAAATTATATACCAAAACAAATGGCAATTTTAATGCTTTAAAATGGTGCATAAACGACTGTCGTAGCACGAAAACTGCCAAAGTTAATTGTAGCCATATCGGAACCTCAGATTACTGCATTTGATATATAGAACAATAATTCTACCGATCTATCAAATTGACCAATTTGTAAAAACACACATTATGCTACAAATGATATACCATATTAAAGTGCAATCATAATGCTTTAAAATTATGCCTAAATGACTGTCATAGCGTGAAAACTGTCTATGTTATTTGCAGCCATTTTGGAACCTTAAATTACCACGTTTTTAAAGCTGTGAAAATAATTCTACCGATCTATCCAATTAGCCATTTTCTAAAAATATATTATGCAACAAATTATATACAAAAACAAATGGCAACTATAATGCGTTTTTACAAAAATAGGATGTATCGGTATATTTATTGATACAGGTTTAGAAATTGGTCAATTTCAAAGATCGGTAGAATTATTGTTCTATGTTTAATAAACGCAGTAATCTGAGGTTCTGATATGATTGCAATTAACTTTGGCAGTTTTCGTTAGGATAGTTGTTTATGCATCATTTTAAAGCATTATGATTGCACTTTAATTTAGTATATCATTTGTGGCATAATATTTTCGCCTAAAAAATGGTCAATCTGAAGGATCGGTGGAATTGTCCATGTTAAAAACTATGTTTAAAAACGCGGTGATTTGAGGTTCCGATATGGTTGCAAATAACTTTGACAGTTTTCATGCCAGGACAGTTGCACTTTGTTTTGGTGTATAATTTGTGTCATAATGAATTTTTACAAAAATTGGATAGATCGGTATATTTATTGGTACAGGTTTAGAAATGCGGTAATTTATGGCTCCGATATGGTTTCAAATATCATTTATAGTTTTCATGTTATAGCAGTCGTTTATATATCTTTTTATTGCATTATAGTTGCCATTTGTTTTGGTATATAATTTCTTGCATAATGTACTTTTAGAAAATGGCCAATTGGATAGTTCGGTAGTATTATTTTCCCAGGTTTAAAAAGGCGGTAATTTGAGGTTCCGATATGGTTGTGAATAACATTGACAGTTTTCATGCTATAACAGTCATTTATCCATCATTTTAAAGCATTATGATTGCACTTTGTTTTGGTGTATAATTTGTGGCATAATGAAGTTTTAGAAAAATTGGATAGATCGGTATATTTATTGGTACAGGTTTAGAAATGCGGTAATTTAAGACTCCGATATGGTTGCAAATATTATTTATAGTTTTCATGTTATAGCAGTCGTTTATATATCTTTTTATTACATTATAGTTGCCTTTTGTTTTGGTATATAATTTACTGCATAATATATTCTTAGAAAATGGCCAATTGGATAGATCGGTAGAATTATTTTCACAGCTTTAAAAACGCGGTAGTTTGAGGTTCCGATATGGCTGCAAATAATATTGACAGTTTTCACGCTATGAAAGTCATTTACGAATCATTTTAAAGCATTATGATTGCACTTTAATTTAGTATATCATTTGTAGCATAATGTGTATTTTTATAAATTGGTCAATTTGATAGATCGGTAGAATTATTGTTCTGTGTTTAATAAACGCAGTAATCTGAGGTTCCGATATGATTGCAATTAACTTTGGCAGTTTTCGTGCTAGTACAGTCGTTTATGCATCATTTTAAAGCATTATGATTGCACTTTAATTTAGTATATTGTTGTGGTCTAATTTTTACCTAATTTTTTAATTTTAAATTTAAATTCAAATATTTTTAGATTTTCCAAATGAGTATCCTTTGAATTGTTTTTTTTTTTTGTCTTCTTACAATTTTGAATATTTGAACATTTTTAACTAAGTAGTCTTCGATTTTTTTTATTTTTATTTTCAAATTTTAGTTTAAATATTTTTAAGGTTTTTCACTCAGTTGCCTTTGACTTTGTTATTTTGAAATTTAAATTTTAGTTTGAATATTTTTCTAATTCTATAATATTCTATTTCGACCTTCTCTCAATTATCTCAATTATTAAATATAGTTTCCTATAAACAGGCTTTTAAGGTCATTGTTCAAATAAAAGATTTTTTATCTCATCTTCAATCTATATAACGTTTCGTTGGTATTTTCCAACTTCTTCAGGGATTTTTAATTTTATTTATGATCTGGCAACATTATAATTATACAAAAGAAAAATGAATATTTGTTTAAATAGTCAGTAACAACAATCTTATAATCTATATAAAGAACAATTTTTACTTACAAATATTCTTTTTTGTCAAAATTACATTATTAAAAATATCACAGTTTTTTGTAAAGTTGGACAACACAAACAAAAAACTTATTACTAAATAATGTAAAGATAATAAAATTTAATATCACAGTAAAAGTTCTTATTCGATCACAGTTTGTTATTATACTAGAATAATGCTATGGTGTAATTTGCATTTGTATTATCTTTATCTTCTTTTGTATTTATTGCACTCTTCTCAAACCTCAAACTTTCCAATGTAAATCTCTTGTTTTCTCTTCTCTCTTTGTCCAAAATTCTTACATTGTCAAAATTAGGTTTATGTCTATTTTCAATACAGTGTTGTACAAGTGCAGTTGATTGTTTACCTTTCTTTATGTCAGCTATGTGTTCATCTATTCTCACGCCTAAATTTCTCTTTGTTGTGCCAATATAAACTTTACCACACTCTTCATTGTCCCCACCATCACATCTTATTTGGTACACAACATTGTTTTGTTCTCTATTTTCAATTTTTGTTTTTGTTTGTGTGAATAGTTGTTGTATTGTCTTATTCGATTTGTATGCAATAATTATTTGTTCCCCGTTCATTATGTCCCTTATTTGTTTGTTCTCTGTTAATTTTGGTATAAACGGTATGCTGTAATATTTAGTGTTGCCAGATGTATCCTTATCTTGGTTATTACCTGGGGATTTAATTTTGTTCTCAACTTTCCTTATTAATGTGGTGATCAACCCATGTGGGAAGTCATTTTTGCGTAAGATATCTCTTATCCTTATCATATTATTATTCCTGAACTGTCTGTCACTAGTCTTTATGACTTTATCAATTAAGTTCATTGCCGTATTCATCTTTTGTTTCATAGGTTGTGTTGAGTGAAAGTTCATCAGTCGTCCAGAAGCAATTGGTTTCATGTACCAATCTGTTACTATCCTGCAATTTTTCCGGTATAATTTCATATCCAGGTATGGTAATGAGTTCTCGTGTTCCCTTTCCAGTGTAAATTTCAATCTGTTATGGTAGGAGTTAAAAGTTTTCAATATGTCATCCTCCTCATTGTATTTTATAATAGCAAATAAATCGTCAACATATTTTGTGATAAGTCGTATATTTATATTCTTGGCTTGTAATTCCTCTATATATTGTTCTAGTAGACAGTCCAGTATAATGTCAGCTATCGTTGGAGATAATGGGTTGCCCATTGGCATGCCATAAGTTTGGTGGTAAAATATTCCATCATGCATAAAATAGTTGTTGTCATTCAAGCAAAATTGTAATATTCTCAAAAATTGCGACCTAGGTATTTTCGTGTGGTTCTGTAATATATCCCATTTCGACATAATGTTATTTATCGCTAGGTGTATGGGTATGTTCGTGAAAAGTGACACCACATCTAATGATATTAGGATCTCATCTTCGTCCAATATAGCGTATCCAATTTACTCTTCAATTCCAAGGCGTTTTTTATGTTATATTTTTCCAATATAATGTTTTTCAGTATGTTCCCAATATATTTCGATAATTCGTAACATGGTACTCCTATTGATGAAGATATTGGTCTCAGTGGAGTGTTTGGTTTATGAATTTTTGGGAGTCCATATAATCTTGGAGCTGTTGCGCATTGGATGTCAATTTTATCTTATCATATCTATTTATATATTCCCTTTTGTATAGGTTCGTTAGAGAGCGTTGTTAGCTCGTGTAGTTTTTGTGTCGGATCTGTCGTATACGTTATATGTGATCTTATCCTCAAGTAACTTCCCCATTCCATTGTAATACTCTTCTCTGTACATTAAAACTTTTTATTCCCCTTGTCCGCTTTCGTTATAACAACTTTATTCTTATATCTTCTCAAGAATTTCCTCGTATCCTCATAAATGTCCAATATATATTTCTCCTTTTCATTGTTCCTCTTAGTTCTCCTATAAGTCATAATTCTATTGGCTATCTTCGATCTGGTAATATCCTTTTCTCTATCGTCTGTAATTGTTTGAACCCATTGCTCTATATCTGCTATTAATCCGATTGTCGAAAAATTATTGTCTATTGGCAGAGCAAATTTTGAGCCAAGAGAGAGTATCCATTGGCTTTCTTCTGGAATATTTAATGATGTTTTGTTGATAAACCAGTCTGGATTAAATTTTATGTTAAATTCCGTAAATTTGTCTCTCTTCAAGTGTTCGATTCTAGATGTAAGTGTCCTTTTATTCATAATTGAGTTCTTTTGTTTCGTCATGAATTCTCCGTATTCCCTTGCATTCAGTGATCTGTTAATCATTTGTTCGCTTTTTCTCATCCCATCTTTTAGATCACTCAATTTATAGTTTGTCTCCTTAATTTCCAGATTCAGTATCTTCATGTGAAATTTTCATTCAATTCTATCCAGATCCCTCGATATCCTCGTCGACGTAAACAACTGTCTTGTGATCTTCGTTGTGTTATGTATATGTTTCGGTGTAAGACCCCTTTTTCTGCATGTCAACAGATATTTTAGTCTTTCTGTCTTTTTACCTAATTTATTCATATTCCTACAGTACTTTTTGAGTAACAAACAGGTGTCCACATTGTATCTTCGCTTAATGTCTTCAAAAAAGCTCATGTTGCTGCTCTTAAACTCAATTCGGCGCCCTCCGATATTTTATAATTCTATAATATTCTATTTCGACCTTCTCTCAATTATCTCAATTATTAAATATAGTTTCCTATAAACAGCTTTTAAGGTCATTGTTCAAATAAAAGATTTTATCTCATCTTCAATCTATCCAACGATTCGTTGGTATTTTCCAACTTCTTCAGGATTTTTGATTTTATTTATGATCTGGCAACATTATAATTATACAAAAAAAAATAAATAGTTGTTTAAATAGTCAGTAACAACAATCTTATAATCTATATAAAGAACAATTTTTACTTACAAATATTCTTTTTCGTCAAAATTACATTATTAAAAAATCACAGTTTTCTTTATTTTAATCATGTTAGCTTTGATTTATGTTTTTATTTTAAAATTTGAATTTGAATTCAAATTTGAAAAGGTAGAATCAACTGAGTTGGCTTAGATTTTTTCTATTTAAATTTTAAATTTCAATTTGAATAATATTTCTATTTTTAATTAAGTGTGCCTTGCTTTCTACCCAAATTCAAATTATAATTCAAATATTTTTGATTAAGTTAGCATTGACTTTGCTTCAAATTTAAATTGCAATTCAAATATGTTTATTTTTATTTCAATCAAATTACCTTTGATTTTGGAATTCATAAAATGCTTTGGTATACTGTTTTGAAATTTGAAATGAAATTTGAAATGTTTTAATATTTGAAAATTTTAATCTAGTTAGCTTTTTTTTTTTTGTGAAAATAATGTAGAAAAATTGTATGTAGGTAAATTGTTATTTTTGAAATTTGAAATTTGAAAATTATATGTGATTGTAGTTTAGAAATATTTTTTCATCACGTAGGCTATGGTTTTGGAAATTTTGATTGTTAGATAGTTTTATTTGTAGGAAATTATTCATAATAGTTTTGATTGTTGAATTGTGCGTAATAATTTTAAAAAGGAAAAGTAAACGAGAATATTAAATAGTTTATATTGTGAAGATTGTGTATTTTTGAGAAAATAATAAAAAGGATATTCTGAAAAGACTGAAAAGTGAAAATTAAGAAAAAAGGATAATTAAAATAGACACTAATGAAAGGAATTTTTGGCAGGACATGTTCAGCAGTGAAGTTAAACGGATATTTTAATAAACGATAAGGATTATTTTAATAGACATGTGGATAAAGTGAAAAAAAAAACAAAAAGGAATATGAGTGAACTTTGTAAGGAAAAGAATACATGTCAATATATTTGAATGAGAAGTATTTAATTGAAAATTTGAATATATCAAAACCTAACAAGATAAATGTGAATATAAAATGTTTGAATTTTACAAATGAAAACTAACGTTTAGAATGAAATGAAAATGGCGGAAAAATAAAACTTATTTGAAAATGAAAATTCTTCAAAGTTTAAGAATTATTTAAAATGAAACAAAAGAACAGTGATAAAAATTGCATGCATTATTCCTATTTATGTGCATATAAATCAAAATTTATTTCAATGTAATTAAACATACTAATTTGAGTATAATCGCATGATTTAATGAAAATTTATTAATATTGCTAAAATAAATAAATACGTGAAGGAAAATAAACCAACAAATAAAAGAGTAAACTAAGAGGTGTGTCTTGTTTCTGTGAATTTGGATCTGTGCCGTGAATGTGAATCGAGAATCTTAAATCATATTTTTTTATAATTTTTGTTAATATTCCTTAAAATTTATTAAATATTTTTTTTTTTCGTAAATGTTTGTGTATAATTTATGTTAAATTTCTTTAATTTAAAATCTTAAATGTTTATTTAAAATTAATGTTAATTTTTAATTTAATATTTTGGAAAATGTTTTAACATTTTTTTAATTTATAATCGAATATTGTAATTTATAATATAAACAAAATAATTGTCTTCGAGATGCTGATATGTACATATCGTCGTTGGAGTCAATATATGTAAGTTTTTCCTTGTAAATTTTTTAATTTTCTTTTAATTTTTTTTGGTAAATAACTTTCGAATTTCTTAGTTGTTATAAGATAAATATGGAAACAACTTTGATCTTTAATAAGTTTTGTATATTAATTTTTAGTTATTTTGATTTAAATTAAATAAATGAATTGTCTGTTAATTTTGAATATTTAAAAGAAAATATGGTGCATTAAATCTTTTTATTTGAGTTGTGGAGATGAAGTAGGATAGATGGATTAGAATTGCAGCAAAGTAAGTTTATTAATTAGGGATTATATTTTAAATAATTAAAATATAATCATGGTGGTATATTTACCAAAAGGGAGGGCAATTATCATGGGTGTTAACATCAAAACCCAATCAGATATTCAGGTTTTTCAGACAATAGTAACTCATTGATCAGAACCCAAAGAACGTAGAGCAATGACGTTACAATATCATTTGTGGCATAATCTTTTCGTTTAAAAAATGGTCAATTTGAAGGATCGGTAGAATTGTCCATGTTAAAAACTATGTTTAAAAACGCTGTGATTTGAGGTTCCGATATGGTTGCAAATAACTTTGACAGTTTTCATGCCAGGACAATCGTTTATGCACCATTTTAAAGCATTACTGTTGCACTTTGTTTTGGTGTATAATTTGTGGCATAATGAATTTTTACAAAAATTGGACAGATCGGTATATTTATTGGTACAGGTTTAGAAATGCGGTAATTTATGGCTCCGATATGGTTGGAAATATCATTTATAGTTTTCATGTTATAGCAGTCGTTTATATATCTTTTTATTGCATTATAGTTGCCATTTGTTTTGGTATATAATTTCTTGCATAATGTATTTTTAGAAAATGGCCAATTGGATAGATCGGTAGTATTATATTCCCAGGTCTAAAAAGGCGGTAATTTGAGGTTCCGATATCGCTGTGAATAACTTTGATAGTTTTCATGCTATGACAGTCATTTATGCATCATTTTAGAGCATTATGATTGCACTTTAATTTGGTATATCATTTGTGGCATAATCTTTTCGTCTAAAAAATTGTCAATTTTATGGATCGGCAGAATTATTGTTCTATGTTAAAAAACGCGGTAATTTGAGGTTCCGATATGGTTGTGAATAACATTGACTGTTTTCATGCTATAACAGTCATTTATCCATCATTTTAAAGCATTATGACTGCACTTTGTTTTGGTGTATAATTTGTGGCATAATGTGTTTTTACAAAAATAGGATAGATCGGTATATTTATTGGTACAGGTTTAGAAATGCGGTAATTTAAGGCTCCGATATGGTTGCAAATATCTTTTATAGTTTTCGTGTTATTGCAGTCGTTTATATATCTTTTTATTGCATTATAGTTGCCTTTTGTTTTGGTATATAATTTATTGCATAATATATTTTTAGAAAATGGCCAACTGGATGGATCGGTAGAATTATTTTCCGGTAATTTGAGGTTCCGATATGGTTGTGAATAACTTTGAAAGTTTTCATGCTATGACAATCATTTATGTATCATTTTAGAGCATTATGATTGCACTTTTATTTGGTATATCATTTGTGGCATAATCTTTTCGTATAAAAAATGGCCAATTGAATAAATCAATAGAATTATTTTTACAGGTTTAAAAAGGCGGTAATTTGAGGTTCCGATATGGTTGTGAATAACTTTGAAAGTTTTCATGCTATGACAGTTATTTATGCATCATTTTAAAGCATTATGATTGCACTTTAATTTGGTATATCATTTGTCGCATAATGTGTTCGTCTAAAAAATGGTCAATTTGAAGGATCAGTAGAATTGTTTTTCTATGTTTAAGAACGCTGTGATTTGAGGTTCCGATATGGCTGCAAATAACTTTGACAGTTTTCGTGCCAGGACAAACGTTTATGTATCATTTTAAAGCATTACTGTTGCACTTTGTTTTGGTGTATAATTTGTGGCATAATGAAGTTTTAGAAAAATTAGATAGATCGTATATTTATTGGTTCAGGTTTAGAAATGCGGTAATTTAAGACTCCGATATGGTTGCAAATATCATTTATAGTTTTCATGTTATAGCAGTCGTTTATATATCTTTTTATTACATTATGCAAATATCTTTTTTAGTTTTCATGTTATAGCAGTCGTTTATATATCTTTTTATTGCATTATAGTTGCCATTTGTTTTGGTATATAATTTGTTGCATAATATATTTTTAGAAAATGGCTAATTGGATAGATCGGTAGAATTATTTTCACAGCTTTAAAAACACGGTTATTTAAGGTTCCAGAACGGCTGCAAATAACAGTTTTCACGCTATGACAGTCATTTAGGCATCATTTTAAAGCATTATGATTGCACTTTAATATGGTATATAATTTGTAGCATAATGTGTGTTTTTACAAATTGGTCAATTTGATAGATCGGTAGAATTATTGTTCTATGTTTAATAAACGCAGGCGGTAATTTGAGGTTCCGATATGGTTGTGAATAGCTTTGAAAGTTTTCATGCAATGACAGTCATTTATGCATCATTTTAGAGAATTATGAATGCACTTTAATTTGGTATATCATTTGTGGCATAATCTTTTCGTCTAAAAAATTGTCAATTTGATGGATCGGTAGAATTATTGTTCTATGTTTAAAAACGCGGTAATTTGAGGTTCCGATATGGTTGACAGTTTTCATGCTATGACAGTCATTTATGCATCATTTTAAAGCATTATGATTGCACTTTAATTTGGTATATCATCTGTGGCATAATGTGTTTGTCTTAAAAATGGTCAATTTGAAGGATCGGTAGACAGTTTTTATGCCACGACAATCGTTTATGCATCATTTTAAAGCATTACAGTTCCACTTTGTTTTGGTGTATAATGAATTTTTACAAAAAATGGATAGATCGGTATATTTATTGGTACAGGTTTAGAAATGCGGTAATTTAAGACTCCGATATGGTTGCAAATATCATTTATAGTTTTCATGTTATAGCAGTCGTTTATTGGAAATGCGGTAATTTAAGGCTCCGATATGGTTGCAAATATCTTTTGTAGTTTTCGTGTTATAGCAGTCGTTTATATATCTTTTTATTGCATTATAGTTGCCATTTGTTTTGGTATATAATTTTTTGCATAATATATTTTTAGAAAATGGCTAATTGGATAGATCGGTAGAATTATATTTACAGCTTTAAAAACGCGGTATTTTGAGATTCCGATATGGCTACAAATAACATTGACAGTTTTCACGCTATGACAGTCATTAAGGCATCATTTTAAAGCATTATGATTGCACTTTAATATGGTATATCATTTGTAGCATAATGTGTGTTTTTACAAATTGGTCAATTTGATAGATCGGTAGAATTATTGTTCCATGTTTAATAAACGCAGTAATCTGAGGTTCCGATATGGTTGCAATTAACTTTGCCAGTTTTCGTGCTAGGACAGTCGTTTATGCATCATTTTAAAGCATTATGATTGCACTTTAATTTGGTATATCATTTGTGGCATAATGTGTTCGTCTAAAAAATGGTCAATTTGAAGGATCGGTAGAATTGTTGTTCTATGTTTAAAAACGCTGTGATTTGAGGTTCCGATATGGTTGCAAATAACTTTGACAGTTTTCATGCCAGGACAATCGTTTATGCATCATTTTAAAGCATTACAGTTGCACTTTGTTTTGGTGTATAATTTGTGGCATAATGAATTTTTTAAAAAATTGGATAGATCGGTATATTTATTGGTACAGGTTTAGAAATGCGGTAATTTAAGGCTCCGATATGGTTGCAAATATCATTTATAGTTTTCATGTTATAGCAGTCGTTTATATATCTTTTTATTGCATTATAGTTGCCATTTGTTTTGGTATATAATTTCTTGCATAATGTATTTTTAGAAAATGGCCAATTGGATAGATCGGTAGTATTATTTTCCCAGGTTTAAAAAGGCGGTAATTTCAGGTTCCGATATGGTTGTGAATAACTTTGACAGTTTTCATGCTATGACAGTCATTTATGCATCATTTTAGAGCATTATAATTGCACTTTAATTTGGTATATCATTTGTGGCATAATCTTTTCGTCTAAAAAATTGTCAATTTGATGGATCGGTAGAATTATTTTCCCAGGTTTAAAAAGGCGGTAATTTGAGGTTCTGATATGGTTGTGGATAACATTGACAGTTTTCATGCTATAACAGTCATTTATCCATCATTTTATAGCATTAAGATTGCACTTTGTTTTGGTGTATAATTGTGGCATAATGAGTTTTTACAAAAATAGGATAGATCGGTATATTTATTGGTACAGGCTCCGATATGGTTGCAAATATCTTTTATAGTTTTCATGTTATTGCAGTCGTTTACATATCTTTTTATTGCATTATAGTTGCCATTTGTTTTGGTATATAATTTATTGCATAATATATTTTTAGAAAATGGCCAATTGGATAGATCGGTAGAATTATTTTCCCGGTCTTAAAATGGCAATAATTTGAGGTTCCGATATGGTTGTGAATAACTTTGAAAGTTTTCATGCTATGACAGTCATTTATGCATCATTTTAGAGCATTATGATTGCACTTTAATTTGGTATATCATTTGTGGCACAATCTTTTCGTCTAAAAATGGTCAATTTGATGGATCGGTAGAATTATTGTTCTATATTTAAAAACGCTGTGATTTGAGGTTCCGATATGGCTGCAAATAACTTTGACAGTTTTCATGCCAGGACAATCGTTTATGTATCATTTTAAAGCATTACTGTTGAACTTTGTTTTGGTGTATAATTTGTGACATAATGAAGTTTTAGAAAAATTAGATAGATCGGTATATTTATTGGTACAGGTTTGGAAATGCGGTAATTTAAGGCTCCAATATGGTTGCAAATATCTTTTATAGTTTTCATGTTATAGCAGTCGTTTGTATATCTTTTTATTGCATTATAGTTGCCATTTGCTTTGGTATATAATTGGTTGCATAATATATTTTCAGAAAATGGTTAATTGAATAGATCGGTAGAATTATTTTCACAGCTTTAAAAACGCGGTAATTTAAGGTTCCAAAACGGCTGCAAATAACATAGACAGTTTTCACGCTATGACAGTCATTTAGGCATCATATTAAAGCATTATGATTGCACTTTAATATAGTATATCATTTGTAGCATAATGTGTGTTTTTACAAATTGGTCAATTTGATAGATCGGTAGAATTATTGTTCTATGTTTAATAAACGCTGTAATCTGAGGATAAGATATGGTTGGAATTAACTTTGACAGTTTTCGTGCTAGGACAGTCGTTTATGCACCATTTTAAAGCATTAAAATTGCCATTTGTTTTGGTATATAATTTATTGCATAATGTATTTTTAGAAAATGGCCAATTGAATAAATCGATAGAATTATTTTCCCAGGTTTAAAAAGGCTGTAATTTGAGGTTCGGATATGGTAGTGAATAACTTTGAAAGTTTTCATGCTATGACAGTTATTTACGCATCATTTTAAAGCATTATGATTGCACTTTAATTTGATATATCATTTCGTTTATGCATCATTTTAAAGCATTATGATTGCACTTTAATTTGGTATATCATTTGTGGCATAATCTTTTCGTCTAAAAAATTGTGAATTTGATGGATCGGTAGAATTATTTTTCTATGTTTAAAAACAAGGTAATTTGAGGTTCCGATATGGTTGTGAATAACATTGACAGTTTTCATGCTATAACAGTCATTTATCCATCATTTTAAAGTATTATGATTGCACTTTGTTTTGGTGTATAATTTGTGGCATAATGAGTTTTTAAAAAAATAGGATAGATCGGTATATTTATTGGTACAGGTTTAGAAATGCGGTAATTTAAGGCTCCGATATGGTTGCACATATCTTTTATAGTTTTCATGTTATTGCAGTCGTTTATATATTTTTTTATTGCATTATAGTTGCCATTTGTTTTGGTATATAATATACTGCATAATATATTTTTAGAAAATGGTAGAATTATTTTCCCAGGTTTAAAAAGGCGGTAATTTGAGGTTCCGATATGGTTGTGAATAACTTTGAAAGTTTTCATGCTATGACAGTCATTTATGCATCATTTTAGAGCATTATGATTGAACTTTTATTTGGTATATCATTTGTGGCATAATCTTTTCGTCTAAAAAATTGTCAATTTGATGGATCGTTAGAATTATTGTTCTATGTTTAAAAACGCGGTAATTTGAGGTTTCGATATGGTTGTTAATAACATTGACAGTTTTCATGCTATAACAGTCATTTGTCCATCATTTCAAAGCATTATGATTGCACTTTGTTTGGTGTATAATTTGTGGCATAATGAGTTTTTACAAAAATAGGATAGATCGGTATATTTATTGGTATAGGTTTATAAATGCGGTATTGCGTTGATGGATAGGAAGAATTATTGTTCTATGTTTAAAAACGCGGTAATTTGAGGTTCCGATATGGTTGTGAATAACTTTGAAAGTTTTCATACTATGACAGTCATTTATGCATCATTTTAAAGCATTATGATTGCACTTTAATTTGGTATATCATTTGTGGCATAATGTGTTCGTCTAATATATGGTCAATTTGAAGGATCAGTAGAATTGTTTTTCTATGTTTAAAAACGCTGTGATTTGAGGTTCTGATATGGCTGCAAATATATTTTTATAATATATTTTTAGAAAATGGCTAATTGGATAGATCGGTAGAATTATTTTCACAGCTTTAAAAACGCGGTAATTTAAGGTTCTAAAACGGCTGCAAATAACATAGACAGTTTTCACGCTATGACAGTCATTTAGGCATCATATTAAAGCATTATGATGGCACTTTAATATGGTATATCATTTGTAGCATAATGTGTGTTTTTACAAATTGGTCAATTTGATAGATCGGTAGAATTATTGTTCTATGTTTAATAAACGCTGTAATCTGAGGTTAAGATATGGTTGCAATTAATTTTGGCAGTTTTCGTGCTACGACAGTCGTTTATGCACCATTTTAAAGCATTAAAATTGCCATTTGTTTTGGTATATAATTTATTGCATAATGTATTTTTAGAAAATGGCCAATTGAATAAATCGATAGAATTATTTTCCCAGGTTTAAAAAAGGCAGTAATTTGAGGTTCCGATATGGTTGCGACTAACTTTGAAAGTTTTCGTGCTATGACAGTTATTTATGCATCATTTTAAAGCATTATGATTGCACTCTAATTTGTTATATCATTTGTGGCATAATCTTTTCGTTTAAAAATTGTCAATTTGATGGATCGCTAGAATTATTGTTCTTTGTTTAAAACGCGGTAATTTGAGGTTCCGATGTGGTTGCAAATAACATTGACAGTTTTCATGATATGACAGTCATTTATCCATCATTTTAAAGCATTAGCATTGCACTTTAATATGGTATATCATTTGTAGCATAATGTGTGTTTTTACAAATTGGTCAATTTGATAGATCGGTAGAATTATTGTTCTATATATCAAATGCAGTAATCTGAGGTTCCGATATGGCTGCAATTAACTTTGCAGTTTTCGTGGTACGACAGTCGTTTATGCACCATTTTAAAGCATTAAAATTGCCATTTGTTTTGGTATATAATTTATTGCATAATGTATTTTT
This sequence comes from Lucilia cuprina, assembly GCF_022045245.1. Taxonomy (NCBI): domain Eukaryota; kingdom Metazoa; phylum Arthropoda; class Insecta; order Diptera; family Calliphoridae; genus Lucilia; species Lucilia cuprina. The sequence goes on along the minus strand of NC_060950.1, from coordinate 46,406,782 downwards.
AGAAAATGGCCAATTGGATAAATCGATAGAATTATTTTCCCAGGTTTAAAAAGGCGGTAATTTGAGGTTTCGATATGGTTGTGAATAGCTTTGAAAGTTTTCATGCTATGACAGTCATTTATGCATCATTTTAAAGCATTATGATTGCACTTTAATTTGGTATATCATTTGTGGCATAATCTTTTCGTCTAAAAAATTGTCAATTTCATGGATCGGTAGAATTATTGTTCTATGTTTAAAAACGCGGTAATTTGAGGTTCCGATATGGTTGTGAATAACATTGACAGTTTTCATGCTGTAACAGTCATTTATCCATCATTTTAAAGCATTATGATTGCACTTTGCTTTGGTGTACAATTTGTGGCATAATGAATTTTTACAAAAATTGGATAGATCGGTATATTTATTGGTACAGGTTTAGAAATGCGGTAATTTAAGACTTCGATATGGTTGCAAATATTATTTATAGTTTTCATGTTATAGCAGTCGTTTATATATCTTTTTATTGCATTATAGTTGCCATTTGATTTGGTATATAATTTGTTGCATAATATATTTTTAGAAAATGGCTAATTGGATATATCGGTAGAATTATTTTCACAGCTTTAAAAACGCGGTAATTTAAGGTTCCCAAACGGCTGCAAATAACATAGACAGTTTTCACACTATGACAGTCTTTTAGGCATCATTTTAAAGCATTATGATTACAATATTCGACATTTTCCAAAATATTTAATTAAAAATTAACATTAATTTTAAATAAACATTTAAGATTTTAAATTAAAGAAATTTAACATAAATTATACACAAACGTTTACGAAAACAAAACAATATGAAAAAAAAAATATTTAAAAATTTTAAGGAATATTAACAAAAATTATAAAAAAAATATGATTTAAGATTCTCAATTCACATTCACGGCACAGATCCAAATTCACAGAAACAAGACACACCTCTTAGTTTACTCTTTTATTTGTTGGTTTATTTTCCTTCACGTATTTATTTATTTTAGCAATATTGATAAATTTTCATTAAATCATGCGATTATACTCAAATTAGTATGTTTAATTACATTGAAATAAATTTTGATTTATATGCACATAAATAGGAATAATGCATGCAATTTTTATCACTGTTCTTTTGTTTCATTTTAAATAATTCTTAAACTTTGAAGAATTTTCATTTTCAAATAAGTTTTATTTTTCCGCCATTTTCATTTCATTCTAAACGTTAGTTTTCATTTGTAAAATTCAAACATTTTATATTCACATTTATGTTGTTAGGTTTTGATATATTCAAATTTTCAATTAAATATGTTCTCATTCAAATATATTGACATGTATTCCTTTTCCTTACAAAGTTCACTCATATTCCTTTTTGTTTTTTTTCACTAATTATCCACATGTCTATTAAAATAATCCTTATCCGTTTATTAAAATATCCGTTTAACTTCACTGGCTGAACATGTCCTGCAAAAATATTCCTTCACAGTGTCTATTTTAATTATCCTTTTCCTTAATTTTCACTTTTCAGTCTTTTCAGAATATCATTTTTATTATTTTCTCAAAAATACACAATTTTCACAATATAAACTATTTAATATTCTCGCTTTACTTTTCCTTTTTAAAATTATTACCGCACAATTCAACAATCAAAACTATTATGAATAATTTCCTACAAACCTAAAACTATCTAACAATCAAAATTTCCAAAACCATAGCCTACGTGATGAAAAAAATAATTTCCTAAACTACAATCACATATAATTTTCAAATTTCAAATTTCAAAAATAACAATTTACCTACATACAATTTTTCTACATTATTTTCAACAAAAAAACCAAAAAGCTAACTAGATTAAAATTTTCAAATATTAAAACATTTCAAATTTCATTTTCAAATTTCAAAACAGTATACCAAAGCATTTTATGAATTCCCAAAAATCAAATGTAATTTGATTGAAATAAAAATAAACATATTTGAATTGCAATTTAAATTTGAAGCAAAGTCAATGCTAACTTAATCAAAAATATTTGAATTATAATTTGAATTTGGGTAGAAAGCAAGGCACACTTAATTAAAAATAGAAATATTATTCAAATTGAAATTTAAAATTTAAATAGAAAAAAATCTAAGCCAACTCAGTTGATTCTACCTTTTCCAAATTTGAATTCAAATTCAAATTTTAAAATAAAAACATAAATCAAAGCTAACATGATTAAAAATAAAGAAAAACTGTGATATTTTTAATAATGTAATTTTGACGAAAAAGAATATTTGTAAGTAAAAATTGTTCTTTATATAGATTATAAGATTGTTGTTACTGACTATTTAAACAACTATTTATTTTTCTTTTGTATAATTATAATGTTGCCAGATCATAAATAAAATCAAAAATCCCTGAAGAAGTTGGAAAATACCAACGAATCGTTGGATAGATTGAAGATGAGATAAATAATCTTTTATTTGAACAATGACCTTAAAAGCCTGTTTATAGGAAACTATATTTAATAATTGAGATAATTGAGAGAAGGTCGAAATAGAATATTATAGAATTATAAAAATATCGGAGGGCCCGCCGAATTGAGTTTAAGAGCAGCAACATGAGCTTTTTTGAAGACATTAAGCGAAGATACAATGTGGACACCTGTTTGTTACTCAAAAAGTACTGTAGGAATATGAATAAATTAGGTAAACAGACAGAAAGACTAAAATATCTGTTGACATGCAGAAAAAGGGGTCTTACACCGAAACATATACATAACACAACGAAGATCACAAGACAGTTGTTTACGTCGACGAGGATATCGAGGGATCTGGATAGAATTGAATGAAAATTTCACATGAAGATACTGAATCTGGAAATTAAGGAGACAAACTATAAATTGAGTGATCTAAAAGATGGGATGAGAAAAAGCGAACAAATGATTAACAGATCACTGAATGCAAGGGAATACGGAGAATTCATGACGAAACAAAAGAACTCAATTATGAATAAAAGGACACTTACATCTAGAATCGAACACTTGAAGAGAGACAAATTTACGGAATTTAACATAAAATTTAATCCAGACTGGTTTATCAACAAAACATCATTAAATATTCCAGAAGAAAGCCAATGGATACCTTATATGGGGGGGTAGGTCAATTATAGACCGATCCACATAAAATTTGGTGGAAAGGTTTTGGTTCCTAAGATACATACTTATGTCAAATTTCTTCGCTATATTAGTATTTTTACGCCCATAATTAACGTTAAAGTCGTTTTCTGAAGGGGGCCTTATATGGGGGGAAGGATCAATTGTGAACCGATCCACATAAAATTTGGTAAATTTTACTTCTGTGTAATTTCATTGCTATAATCCGATTTTTAAGCCAGTAATGAGCATTAAAGAAATTTTATGGGGGACTTCTTATGGGGGGTAGGGTCAACTATGGACCGATCCACATAAAATTTGGTAGAGAGATATTTCCTAGTATAAAACTTATTTCTGGGAAATTTGGCTAGTACAAAACTTACTTCTGTTAAATTTCATCGCTTTAGTCGTATTTTTAAGCCAGTAATGAGCGTTTTAGTAATTTTATGGAGGGTCTTTATATGAGGGGTAGGGTCAATTATGAACGATCCACATAAAATTTCATAAAGTTTTTTTTGGCTGGTAAGATACTTCGTTATATAAAATTTCAGCGCTATATTCGTATTTTTAAGCCAGTAATGAGCGTTAAAGTCATTTTCTGAAGGAGACCTTATATGGGGGGTAGGGTCAATTAGGGACCGATCCACATAAAATTTCATAGAGAGGTTTTGGCTAGTAAAAAACTTACTTATGCCAAATTTTATCGCTATACTTGTATTTTTAAAAGAGTAATGAGCGTTAAAGTCATTTTCTGAAGGGGACGTTATATGGGGGGTAGGGTCAATTATGGACCGATATACATAAAATTTGGTTGAGAGATATTGACGTACATGAAACTTATGTGTGTCGAATTTCATTGCTATATTCCCATTTTTAAGCCAGTAATCAGCTATTTAGTAATTTTCTAAAGGGGACCTTATATGGGGGTAGGGCCAAATATGGTCCTATGTCCGCCATAATGCAGAATTATTTTTCAGACGTCAAAAAACTGACCTATGCGAAATTTTGTGCTATTTGCTTCATAAACAACGAATTTGTGAATATATGAAGCTATTTATACAATATTCCGGTGGATACAGTTGTATGGGGGCTATGTGAAATCGTTGACCGATTTTGCCCATTTTCAATACCATACATTTCTGATCAATAAAATATATTTTGGAAAAAGTTCATCTCAATATCTCTTATTTTGTGGACGCTATCGTGCCAACAACAGACAGACGGACAGACGGACAGACGGACGGACATGGCTAGATCGTCTTAGAATCTTACGAGGTCCCAGAATATATATACTTTATGGGGTCTTAGAGCAATATTTCGATGTGTTACACACGGAATGACAAAATCAATATACCCCCCATCTTTTTTGATGGTGGGTATAAAAAGTAACGAATATTTATGAACAAGTTAAAAATTAACAACAAACCAAAACATTTTCAAAAATTCCATGTAAAGGGAAATGTTTTGGGACTCTGTGCCATTAAAATATATGTTCCCACGTGTGGCACGACCCACGATAATAGCCGGGCGAAATTATATCCTTATTGTTTAAGATCTTTTCCATGAAATACACCTATAAATTTACCATTCAAATCAGTCAATTTATGTCTATTGCTGTCAATTTTGTTCTCAATCCTAAGTAAAGTTTTTGTGAAAGTCCGGGACAAATATAAAAAGTTATAGGTTCAGAACGGTCATTAAATGTCACGTCAGTAATAATTTTTCCTACAATAGGCATTGTCGAGCCACTAGCAGTTTTAACTTCAGATCGAAAATCACTAATTTGAACATTGTGATCCTTTAAGAATTCAATTGAATCACAACCTAAAACAGAAATAGTAGCACCACTGTCTAATAAGCCTCTCAGTTTGTGACCAAAGATCTTAACTTCCGCAAAAGGTCTAATGTCACCATTTTCACCACTAATTATAGCACTTTCCACTAATTTGTGTTCACTCCTAAGCTGTTTATGTCTCTGTCTGGTTTTTAAGATTTTGCCTGATATTTGTCCTGAATCTTCATTGTTAATTTCCTTAAAAATTTTGGTCCTAACCTTTAAATAATCTTCCCACCTGTTATGGAAATTATCCTGAACGTCCTGTGAAAATTTCGACAACTCTGATTCCGGGGTATGATCTACTGAACAGAATCCCCGGATTTTCTGTTCTTCTTTAAGTTTCCCTCAGCACAAAAAGGACAGTTGGAAACCACATAGTTATCCCAACCACACCGATAACAAAATACTCTTCCAGATTTTTTCGTACAGTCAAAAGCAAAATGCCCCTTTTCCCTGCAATCAAAACAAGTAATGTCAGAAACATCCTTTTTTGATTTTCCTCGACTTAATGCTTTCGATAACTACATCTTTATCAGAAACTTCAGAAGAAACTTCTTCAAATCAATTTCGTTAACTTTCGGCCTAAAAATTGTCCTATTAAAACCGACCTCAATTTTTGAAACATGTCGTTCTGCACGCCGACATTCTACCAGGAACTCAGGTAAAGTTTGAGATGTGGAATTATGAATAAAAATGAGCATTTTACTCGAGATGTTACGCTTCATAATTTCCATTAAATCTCTATCCGATCTTGGACAACTAATTCTCGAATTCAAATCTAATATAACATTGTAAAATTGGTCAAATGTTTCATTAGATTTCTGCAACATATTCATCATCTTATGTTCCAAGTCGTAATCGCTTTCGCAGGGATCTAATTGCACTCCTAAAGCTGATTTCAATGAATTCCAAGTAATATTATTATTACGCTGAACCCATTGAAAATACCAATTAGCAGCTTGACCTTTCAATAACAAATATAAATTGTTAGCTACTTCCTGAAGAGAAGCACCCTGAGAAAAAGCTATATGTTCTACTCTACGAATAAAATCAACCACTCTCAGTTCCCTATCATCTCCTGAGAAATGAACATTCCATCTGTGCATTTCCAAAGATTTATTACAGATTCTGGAGTGTTTTTCGTCAGAAGATCTAAAATTCTTACTATCCTCTACTTGAATTACCGCAATTCTAAACCTGTACCAATAAATATACCGATCTATCCAATTTTTGTAAAAATTCATTATGCCACAAATTATACACCAAAACAAAGTGCAACTGTAATGCTTTAATATGGTGCATAAATGACTGTCCTGGCATGAAAACTGTCAAAGTTATTTGCAACCATATCAGAACCTCAAGTCCTAGCACGAAAACTGCCAAAGTTATTCACAACGATATCGGAACCTCAAATTACCGCCTTTTTAAACCTGGGAAAATAATACTACCGATCTATCCAATTGGCCATTTTCTAAAAATACATTATGCATAAAATCATATACCAAAACAAATGGCAACTATAATGCAATAAAAAGATAAAAATGATATTTGCAACAATATCGGAGCCATAAATTACCGCATTTCTAAACCTGTACCAATAAATATACCGATCTATCCAATTTTTGTAAAAATTCATTATGCCAAAAATTATACACCAAAACAAAGTGCAACTGTAATACTTTAAAATGATGCATAAACGACTGTCCTGGCATGAAAATTGTCGAAGTTATTTGCAACCATATCGGAACCTCAAATCACAGCATTTTTAAACATAGTTTTTAACATGGACAATTCTACCGATCCTTCAAAGTGACCATTTTTTTGACGAAAAAATTATGCCACAAATGATACACTAAATTAAAGTGCAATCATAATGCTTTAAAATGATGCATAAACGACTGTGCTAGCACGAAAACTGCCAAAGTTAATTACAATCATATCGGAACCTCAGATTACTGCGTTTATTAAACATAGAACAATAATTCTACCGATCTATCAAATTGACCAATTTCTAACAAGTAAGAGTGTTATATTCGGCTATGCCGAATCTTTTATACCCACCATCAAATCACTGCCAAATAAATGAACTTTGATATTTTGAATATTTTATTATTATATATCGATATTAATGAGAGCATCAGGGTAACATTTAAAAGAGGTCCATTAATGGGGGTTTTACTATTGACAGTGATAATTTTTATAGGGAGTAGGGTTATTTATACATATACATATGGACCTGTTCTCATAAAAGTCTGTAGGAAGATTTCAGTTCCTTATTTGTTTAAAATTTCATCGATATACTTGTATTTTGAAGCCATTAAGGAGCATTAAAGTTATAAAATATGGTAGAGAGATTTTAAATCAAAATTGTTTTATGTCGAGTTGCCTTGCGGTATTCTTATTTTTCGCGTCATTTTCTGGGGCGGAATTTATGTGCTTTAAAGTCATTTTCTAAAGGGGCCTTATATGGGGGTAGCATCCATAATTATATATTGTAGAACGATCTTGGTTCCTACAGGTCATGTTTATATCAAATTTCATTGCTTTACTCGTTTTTTAGCCCAGTAATTAGTTTTTTGATGGGGACATTATATGGGAGTAGGTAAAGTAAGGCTCGATCCACATAAAATTAAGTTAAGAGTTTTTGACTAGCAAGGAACTTAATTGAGTCGAATTATTACTATAGTCGTATTTTTTTAATCCAGTAATGGGCCTTAAAGTATTTTTCTGATAGGGACCTTATGTTGGGGGTAGGGTAAATTAAGGCCTGTTCCTCATAAAATTTGGTAAAGAGATTTTGGCTTGTGAAAAACTTACTTCTGTGAAATTTCATCGCTATACTCGTATTTTTAAGGCAGTAATGATCGTTAAAGTATTTTTGGAGGAGACCTTATATGGGGGTAGGGTCAATTATAGACCGATCCACATAAAATTTGGTGGAAAGGTTTTGATTCCTTAGATACATACTAATGTCAAATTTTCTTTCTATATTCGTATTTTTACGCCCATAATTAACGTTAAAGTCGTTTTCTGAAGGGTATCTTATATGAGGGGTAGGGGCAATTATGGACCGATCCACATAAAATTTTGGTAAATTTTGACTTGTAGGAATCTTACTTCTGTTATGCATCATTTTAGAGCATTATGATTGCACTTTAATTTGGTATATCATTTGTGGCATAATCTTTTCGTCTAAAAAATTGTCAATTTGATGGATCGGTAGAATTATTCTTCTATTTTTAAAAACGCGGTAATTTGAGGTTCCGATATGGTTGTGAATAACTTTGACAGTTTTCATGCCAGGACAATCGTTTATGTATCATTTTAAAGCATTACTGTTGCACTTTGTTTTGGTGTATAGTTTGTGGCATAGTGAAGTTTTAGAAAAATTAGATAGATCGGTATATTTATTGGTACAGGTTTGGAAATGCGGTAATTTAAGACTCCAATATAGTTGCAAATAACTTTTATAGTTTTCATGTTATAGCAGTCGTTTATATATCTTTTTATTGCATTATAGTTGTCATTTGTTTTGGTATATAATTTGTTGCATAATATATTTTTAGAAAATGGCTAATTGGATAGATCGGTAGAATTATTTTCACAGCTTTAAAAACGCGGTAATTTAAAGTTTCAAAACGGCTACAAATAACATAGACAGTTTTCACGCTATGACAGTCATTTAGGCACCATTTTAAAGCATTATGATTGCACTTTAATATGGTATATCATTTGTAGCATAATGTGTGTTTTTACAAATTGGTCAATTTGATAGATCGGTAGAATTATTGTTCTATGTTTAATAAACGCTGTAATCTGAGGATAAGATATGGTTGCAATTAACTTTGGCAGTTTTCGTGCCATTGCCATTTGTTTTGGTATATAATTTATTGCATAATGTATTTTTAGAAAATGGCCAATTGAATAAATCGATAGAATTATTTTCCCAGGTTTAAAAAGGCGGTAATTTGAGGTTCTGATATGGTTGTGAATAACTTTGGAAGCTTTCATGCTATGACAGTTATTTATGCATCATTTTAAAGCATTATGATTACACTTTAATTTGGTATATCATTTGTGGCATAATTTTTTCGTCTAAAAAATTGTCAATTTGATGGATCGGTAGAATTATTGTTCTTTGTTTAAAAACGCGGTAATTTGAGGTTCCAATATGGTTACAAATAACATTGACAGTTTTCTTGCTATGACAGTCATTTATCCATCATTTTAAAGCATTAGGATTGCACTTTAATATGGTATATCATTTGTAGCATAATGTGTGTTTTTACAAATTGGTCAATTTGATAGATCGGTAGAATTATTGTTCTATATATCAAATGCAGTAATCTGAGGTTCCGATATGGCTGCAATTAACTTTGGCAGTCTTCGTGCTACGACAGTCGTTTATGCACCATTTTAAAGCATTAAAATTGTCATTTGTTTTGGTATATAATTTAATGCATAATGTTTTTTTAGAAAATGGTCAATTGGATAAATCGATAGAATTATTTTCCCAGGTTTAAAAAGGCGGTAATTTGAGGTTCCGATATGGTTGTGAATAGCTTTGAAAGTTTTCTGCTATGACAGTCAATTATGCATCATTTTAAAGCATTATGATTGCACTTTAATTTGGTATATCATTTGTGGCATAATGTGTTTGTCTAAAAAATGGTCAATTTGAAGGATAGGTAGAATTGTCAATGCTAAAAACTATGTTTAAAAACGCTGTGATTTGAGGTTCCGATATGGTTGCAAATAACTTTGACAGTTTTCATGCCAGGACAATCGTTTATGCATCATTTTAAAGCATTACAGTTGCACTTTGTTTTGGTGTATAATTTGTGGCATAACGAATTTTTACACAAATTGGATAGATCGGTATATTTATTGGTACAGGTTTAGAAATGCGGTAATTTAAGACTCCGATATGGTTGCAAACTTTAAAGCATTACAGTTGCACTTTGTTTTGGTGTATAATTTGTGGCATAATGAATTTTTACACAAATTGTATAGATCGGTATATTTGGTACAGGTTTAGAAATGCGGTAATTTAAGACTCCGATATGGTTGCAAATATCATTTATAGTTTTCATGTTATAGCAGTCGTTTATATATCTTTTTATTACATTATAGCTGCATTTTGTTTTGGTATATAATTTATTGCATAATATATTTTTAGAAAATGGCTAATTGTATAGATCGATAGAATTATTTTCACAGCTTTAAAAATGCGGCAGTTTGAGGTTCCGATATGGCTGCAAATAATATTGACAGTTTTCACGCTATGAAAGTCATTTATGAATCATTTTAAAGCATTATGATTGTACTTTAATATGGTATATCATTTGTAGCATAATGTGTATTTTTAGAAATTGGTCAATTTGATAGATCGGTAGAATTATTGTTCTATATTTAATAAACGCAGTAATCTGAGGTTCCGATATGATTGCAATTAACTTTGGCAGTTTTCGTGCTAGACAGTCGTTTATGTATCATTTTAAAGCATTACGATTGCACTTTAATTTAGTATATCATTTGTGGCATAATATTTTCGTCTAAAAATGGTCAATTTGAAGGATCGGTAGAATTGTCCATGTTAAAAACTATGTTTAAAAACGCTGTGATTTGAGGTTCCGATATGGTTGCAAATAACTTTGACAGTTTTCATGCCAGGACAGTCGTTTATGCACCATTTTAAAGCATTACAGTTGCACTTTGTTTTGGTGTATAATTTGTGTCATAATGAATTTTTACAAAAATTGGATAGATCGGTATATTTATTGGTACATGTTTAGAAATGCGGTAATTTAAGTATATATCTTTTTATTGCATTATAGTTGCCATTTGTTTTGGTATATAATTTCTTGCATAATGTATTTTTAGAAAATGGCCAATTGGATAGATCGGTAGTATTATTTTCCCAGGTTTAAAAAGGCGGTAATTTAAGGTTCCGATATCGTTGTGAATAACTTTGACAGTTTTTATGCATTATGATAGCACTTTAATATGGTATATCATTTGTAGCATAATGTGTGTTTTTACCAATTGGCCAATTTGATAGATTGGTAGAATTATTGTTCTATGTTTAATAAACGCTGTAATCTGAGGTTAAGATATGGTTGCAATTAACTTTGGCATTATTGCATAATGTATTTTTAGAAAATGGCCAATTGAATAAATAGATAGAATTATTTTCCCAGGTTTAAAAAAGCGGTAATTTGAGGTTCTGATATGGTTGTGAATATCTTTGAAAGTTTTCATGCTATGGCAGTTATTTTTGCATCATTTTAAAGCATTATGATTGCACTTTAATTTGGTATATCATTTGTGGCATAATTTTTTCGTCCAAAAAATTGTTAATTTGATGGATCGGTAGAATCATTGTTCTTTGTTTAAAAACGCGGTAATTTGAGGTTCCGATATGGTTACAAATAACATTGACAGTTTTCATGCTATGACAGTCATTTATCCATCATTTTAAAGCATTAGGATTGCACTTTAATATGGTATATCATTTGTAGCATAATGTGTGTTTTAAAAATTGGTCAGTTTGATAGATCGGTAGAATTATTGTTCTATATATCAAATGCAGTAATCTGAGGTTCCGATATGGCTGCAATTAACTTTGGCAGTTTTCGTGCTACGACATTCGTTTATGCACCATTTTAAAGCATTAAAAGTGCCATTTGTTTTGGTATATAATTTATTGCATAATGTTTTTTTTAGAAAATGGCCAATTGGATAAATCGATAGAATTATTTTGCCAAGTTTAAAAAGGCGATAATTTGAGGTTCCGATATGGTTGTGAATAGCTTTGAAAGTTTTCATGCTATGACAGTCATTTATGCATCATTTTAAAGCATTATGATTGTACTTTAATTTGGTATATCATTTGTGGCATAATGTGTTTGTCTAAAAAATGGTCAATTTGAAGGATAGGTAGAATTGACTATGTTAAAAACTATGTTTAAAAACGCTGTGATTTGAGGTTCCGATATGGTTGCAAATAACTTTGACAGTTTTCATGCCAGGACAACCGTTTATGCATCATTTTAAAGCATTACAGTTGCACTTTGTTCTGGTGTATAATTTGTGGCATAATGAATTTTTACACAAATTGGATAGATCGGTATATTTATTGGTACAGGTTTAGAAATGCGGTAATTTAAGACTCCGATATGGTTGCAAATTTTAAAGCATTACAGTTGCACTTTGTTTTGGTGTATAATTTGTGGCATAATGAATTTTTACACAAATTGGATTGATCGGTATATTTATTGGTACAGGTTTAGAAATGCGGTAATTTAAGACTCCGATATGGTTGCAAATATTATTTATAGTTTTCATGTTATAGCATTCGTTTATATATCTTTTAAATACATTATAGTTGCATTTTGTTTTGGAATATAATTTATTGCATAATATATTTTTAGAAAATGGCTAATTGCACAGATCGGTAGAATTATTTTCGCAGCTTTACAAATTAGGTAGTTTGAGGTTCCGATATGGCTGCAAATAATATTGACAGTTTTCACGCTATGAAAGTCATTTATGAATCATTTTAAAGCATTATGATTGTACTTTAATATGGTATATCATTTGTAGCATAATGTGTATTTTTAGAAATTGGTCAATTTGATAGATCGGTAGAATTATTGTTCTATATTTAATAAACGCAGTAATCTGAGGTTCCGATATGATTGCAATTAACTTTGACAGTTTTCGTGCTAGACAGTCGTTTATGCATCATTTTAAAGCATTACGATTGCACTTTAATTTAGTATATCATTTGTGGCATAATATTTTCGTCTAAAAATGGTCAATTTGAAGGATCGGTAGAATTGTCCATGTTAAAAACTATGTTTAAAAACGCTGTGATTTGAGATTCCGATATGGTTGCAAATAACTTTGACAGTTTTCATGCCAGGACAGTCGTTTATGCACCATTTAAAGCATTACAGTTGCACTTTGTTTTGGTGTATAATTTGTGTCATAATGAATTTTTACAAAAATTGGATAGATCGGTATATTTATTGGTACATGTTTAGAAATGCGGTAATTTAAGTATATATCTTTTTATTGCATTATAGTTACCATTTGTTTTGGTATATAATTTCTTGCATAATATATTTTTAGAAAATGGCCAATTGGATAGATCGGTAGTATTATTTTCCCAGGTTTAAAAAGGCGGTAATTTAAGGTTCCGATATCGTTGTGAATAACTTTGACAGTTTTTATGCATTATGATTGCACTTTAATATGGTATATCATTTGTAGCATAATGTGTGTTTTTACCAATTGGCCAATTTGATAGATTGGTAGAATTATTGTTCTATATTTAATAAACGCAGTAATCTGAGGTTCCGATATGATTGCAATTAACTTTGGCAGTTTTCGTGCTAGGACAGTCGTTTATGCATCATTTTAAAGCATTATGATTGCACTTTAATTTAGTATATCATTTGTGGCATGATATGTTCGTCTAAAAATGGTCAATTTAAAGGATCAGTAGAATTGTCCATGTTAAAAACTATGTTTAAAAACGCTGTGATTTGAGGTTCCGATATGTTTGCAAATAACTTTGACAGTTTTCATGCCAGGAGAGTCGTTTATGCACCATTTTAAAGCATTACAGTTGCACTTTGTGTTGGTGTATAATTTTTGGCATAATAAATTTTTACAAAAATTGGATAGATCGATATATTTATTGGTACATGTTTAGAAATGCGGTAATTTATGGCTCCGATATGGTTGCAAATAGCATTTATAATTTTCATGTTATAGCAGTCGTTTATATATCTTTTTATTGCATTATAGTTGCCATTTGTTTTGGTATATAATTTCTTGCATAATGTATTTTTAGAAAATGACCAATTGGATAGATCGGTAGTATTATTTTCCCAGGTTTAAAAAGGCGTTTATTTGAGGTTCCGATATGGTTGTGAATAACTTTGACAGTTTTCATGCTATGACAGTCATTTATGCATCATTTTTAATCATTATGATTGACTTTAATTTGGTATATCATTTGTGGCATAATGTGTTCGTCTAAAAAATGGTCAGTAGAGTTATTTTTCTATGTTTAAAACGCTGTAATTTGAGGTTCCGATATGGCTACAAATAACTTTGACATTTTTCATGCCAGGACAATCGTTTATGTATCATTTTAAAGCATTACTTTTGCACTTTGTTTTGGTGTATAATTTGTGGCATAATGAATTTTAGAAAAATTAGATAGATCGGTATATTTATTGGTACAGGTTTGGAAATGCGGTAATTTAAGGCCCCGATATGGTTGCAAATATCTTTTATAGTTTTCATGTTATAGCAGTCGTTTATATATCTTTTTATTGCATTATAGTTGCCATATGTTTTGGTATATAATTTGCTGCATAATATATTTTTAGAAAATAGCTAATTGGATAGATCGGTAGAATTATTTTTGCAGCTTTAGAAACGCGGTAATTTAAGGTTCCAAAACGGCTGCAAATAACATAGACAGTTTTCACGCTATGACAGTCATTTATGCATCATTTTAAAGCATTATGATTGCCCTTTAATATGGTATATTATTTGTAGCATAATGTGTGTTTTTACAAATTGGTCAATTTGATAGATCGGTAGAATTATTGTTCTATATATCAAATGCAGTAATCTGAGGTTCCGATATGGCTGCAATTAACTTTGGCAGTTTTCATGCTAGGACCGTCGTTTATGCATCATTTTAAAGCATTAAAATTGCCATTTGTTTTGGTATATAATTTATTGCATAATGTATTTTTAGAAAATGGCCAATTGGATAAATCGATAGAATTATTTTCCCAGGTTTAAAAAGGCGGTAATTTGAGGTTCCGATATGGTTGTGAATAGCTTTGAAAGTTTTCATGCTATGACAGTCATTTATGCATCATTTTAAATCATTATGATTCACTTTAGTTTGACTAAAAAATGGTCAATTTGAAGGATCGGTAGAATTGTCTATGTTAAAAAATATGCTAAAAAACGCTGTGATTTGAGGTTCCGATATGGTTGAAAATAACTTTGACAGTTTTCATGCCAGGACAATCGTTTATGCATCATTTTAAAGCATTACAGTTGCACTTTGTTTTGGTGTATAATTTGTGGCATAATGAAGTTTTACAAAAATTGGATAGATCGGTATATTTATTGGTACAGGTCTAAAAATGCGGTAATTTAAGACTCCGATATGGTTGCAAATATCATTTATAGCATGAAAACTTTGACAGTTTTCATGCCAGGACAATCGTTTATGTATCATTTTAAAGCATTACTTTTGCACTTTGTTTTGGTGTATAACTTGTGGCATAATGAAGTTTTAGAAAAATTAGATAGGTCGGTATATTTATTGGTACAGGTTTGGAAATGCGGTAATTTAAGGCTCCAATATGGTTGCAAATATCTTTTATAGTTTTCATGTTATAGCAGTCGTTTATATATCTTTTTATTGCATTATAGTTGCCATATGTTTTGGTATATAATTTGTGGCATAATATATCTTTAGAAAATAGCTAATTGGATAGATCGGTAGAATTATTTTCACAGCTTTAGAAACGCGATAATTTAAGTTTCCAAAACGGCTGCAAATAACATAGACAGTTTTCACGCTATGACAGTCATTTAGGCATCATTTTAAAGCATTATGATTGCGCTTTAATATGGTATATTATTTGTAGCATAATGTGTGTTTTTACAAATTGGTCAATTTGATAGATCTGTAGAATTATTGTTCTATATAACAAATGCAGTAATCTGAGGTTCCGATATGGCTGCAATTAACTTTGGCAGTTTTCGTGCTAGGACCGTCGTTTATGCACCATTTTAAAGCATTAAAATTGCCATTTGTTTTGGTATATAAATTATTGCATAATGTATTTTTAGAAAATGGCCAATTGGATAAATCGATAGAATTATTTTCCCAGGTTTAAAAAGGCGGTAATTTGAGGTTCAGATATGGTTGTGAATAGCTTTGAAAGTTTTCATGCTATGGCAGTCATTTATGCATCATGTGTTTTTCTAAAAAATGGTCAATTTGAAGGATCGGTAGAATTGTCTATGTTAAAAACTATGTTAAAAAACGCTGTGATTTGAGGTTCCGATATGGTTGCAAATAACTTTGACAATTTTCATGCCAGGACAATCGTTCATGCATCATTTTAAAGCATTACAGTTGCACTTTGTTTTGGTGTATAATTTGTGGCATAATGAATTTTTACTAAAATTGGATAGATCGGTATATTTATTGGTACAGGTTTAAAAAGGCGGTAATTTAAGACTCCGATATGGTTGCAAATATCATTTATAGTTTTCATGTTATTGCAGTCGTTTATATATTTTTTTATTGCATTATAGTTGCCTTATGTTTTGGTATATAATTTATTGCATAATATATTTTTAGAAAATGGCCAATTGGATAGATCGGTAGAATTATTTTTCCAGGTTTAAAAAGGCGGTAATTTGAGGTTCCGATATGGTTGTGAATAACTTTGAAAGTTTTCATGTTATGACAGTCATTTATGCATCATTTTAGAGCATTATGATTGCACTTTAATTTGGTTTATCATTTGTTCTTTGTTTAAAAACGCGGTAATTTGAGGTTCCGATATGGTTACAAATAACATTGACAGTTTTCATGCTATGACAGTCATTTATCCATCATTTTAAAGCATTAGGATTGCACTTTAATATGGTATATCATTTGTAGCATAATGTGTGTTTTTACAAATTGGTCAATTTGATAGATCGGTAGAATTATTGTTCTATATATCAAATGCAGTAATCTGAGGTTCCGATATGGCTGCAATTAACTGTGGCAGTTTTCGTGCTACGACAGTCGCTTATGCATCATTTTAAAGCATTATGATTGCACTTTAATTTAGTATATCATTTGTGGCATAATCTTTTCGTCTAAAAAATGGTCAATTTGAAGGATCGGTTGAATTGTCCATGTTAAAAACTATGTGTTCATGCTATGACAGTCATTTATGCTTCATTTTAGAGCATTATGATTGCACTTTAATTTGGTATATCATTTGTGGCATAATCTATTCGTCTAAAAAATTGTCAATTTGATGGATAGGTAGAATTATTGTTCTATGTTTAAAAACGCGGTAATTTAAGGTTCCGATATGGTTGCAAATAACTTTGACAGTTTTCATGCCAGGACAATCGTTTATGCATCATTTTATAGCATTACAGTTGCACTTTGTTTTGGTGTATAATTTATGGCATAATGAGTTTTTACAAAAATAGGATAGATCGGTATATTTATTGGTACAGGTTTAGAAATGCGGTAATTTAAGGCTCCGATATGGTTGCAAATATCTTTTATAGTTTTCATGTTATTGCAGTCGTTTATATATCTTTTTATTGCATTATAGTTGCCATTTGTTTTGGTATATAATTTATTGCATAATATATTTTTAGAAAATGGCCAATTGGATAGATCGGTAGAATTATTTTCCCAGGTTTAAAAAGGCGGTAATATGAGGTTCCGATATGGTTGTGAATAACTTTGAAAGTTTTCATGCTATTAATGTCAAAGAAGGAAAGAACGACCGCGCGGTTCAAGGATATATAGAGAACTCAATTTTATTTACAATTTTACATATATTTATAATATTAATACTAGCCTAAAATTCTTATCAACTATAAAACGACATTTTGATCATAAATTATGCATTTAATATATTGTCAGAAAACAACCCACACTAACAATGCTTGTGCCTTTGTTACAACCACCAGTCTATGCTCTGATGTGTGTTTTATAATAAACCTTCTTTATAAATCTATTTGCTACTGTTTACTATAATATACTTACATCAAGTGTACGATACCAAACAGAAGCAAATAATAGAAAAGGAAAACCTACATTTTCATGGGTACTATTCGATGCAACAAAACTTTTCAAATGAAAGGTATTCATGTTTTCCGTAAAAGTGATAGAGAAAAGGAGGACTGCGGGAGCCATTACATCGCTAGCGATCAGTCGGGATTGGGGGAGTTCGGTCCTCTTTTCAGCCTACCCTCGCTTTTTATATAGTCTCTTTTATTCTAGACTCCCTATTTTGTCACTAAACTTTACTTTACGTTAAATTTTAATGGACCAGTAGTCACAGATAAAAAAAACAAGCCCCTCTGTGACTATATATGAGAATGATTCTAACAAAGGGAATTGTCAAAGTTACCAAATAAACAGGTTTCCTAGGTGTTGGTAGGAACCTTCGCCTCTCAACCCTCCCTACCGTGATTCTAGTGACGAAAACAATGAAATGGTAATTAGAATCCCACAATTTTACTTATCTTAACATCCAATTACATGAGTAAAAACAGATATAAATTACTTAGCACTTCATTCTAAATACAAACTTTTATTTCAGCCATTCAAAATATCAACAAAATTCATTTTAATTAACATTAGCCTAATTTAATTAGTATAAGTAAATAGAATAATATATAATTAAGTAATAATAATAACACAAAAAACTTTTCCGCTTGAAGCAAATAATTATTTAACTTTATATTAAATTCAAAATTTTAACAACAAAAGTTTAATAATTTTTAATTCATTAATTTCCTTAAATTGTAACGTTTACAACAAAATATATCTAAAATATTTAGATCTTAGATAAAAATTATTAAAAAAAATTACACTAACAACGCATATCAAAATTTATTTACACATTCGAAACTTTTTAAATTTTTAACCCTAACATTAGTATGAAAATCTATGACAACGAATAAAATGTATCACTGATTTTAATTATTTTGGTTCCCGGTGCTTTATCGGTTATTCGTTAAATCGATAACTTATAATTAATAAACACACTTTGCCAATTAACATAAAATTGACAATCAGGAGTACTAATTGTGAATGATAACGAATACCATGATCAAAACAAACGCCAAGAATCAAAATTATCAATTATTACAACAACTGACTTGCAATAATGTGTAATAATACCAATTGTTGCTTCTTTAAGCAAGAATAACAAAAACAATAATAATAACACAAATGAAAGAAAACAAGTTAGAGTGCTATATTCGGCTGTGCCGAATCTTAGATACCCTCCACCAGCTACTTTTATGTTATTACTTTTCTAATTGATCAAATATTTGTAGAAATAAGTTTTCTCATGTTTATTTATTAAAATTCCAAGATTTATTGAACATTATAAATTTAGTAATTTGCATGTATGTATATGTGTGAAAGATTTAAAGATTTTCAAAATACAAATACATATATAATTATGTTCTACACAAAATTTTGTTCAACACAAATTGATAATGCTCTTTAAATACGGTTAAAGCGCTTTTAGGGGCAGGACTCAATATAGGAGAAATATAAGTATACAAAACTAATATGTTTGCCAAATTATGTATCAATAGCTTAATTTGTTAATAAGTAATGTGTGTTTAAGAGATTTTCGTAAAAGGACTTTGTATGGGAGCTATGTCCAATTATGTATATAAAGACAAAGATTCAGAATTTTGTATCTATATCATTGGACCGATTTCAACCATTTTCAATGGGCTTCGTCCTTGTGCCAAAAAAACATCTTGTCCAAATTTCATCAAATTATCTTGAAAATTGCGGCCTGTACCTTGCGCACAAGGTTTACATGGACAGCCAGCCGGACAGACGGACGAACGGACGGACATGTCTTAATCGACTCAAAAAATGATTCTGAATCGATCGGTATACTTTAAGGTGGGTATTGGAGCAATATTTTTGTATGTTACAAACATCAGCACAAACGTATAATACCCTCCCCACTATAGTGGTGTAGGGTATAAATATATGTAAAGTAAAACTCACCAAACTTTATCATGATGATCGATGAGGCCTCCTCGAACGTGATGAAGTTGGATTAATGATGTACCTACATAAAAGCTTAGTGTAAATAGAGGGTAGTTGTTTTTCTCTCTTTCATGATTTGTGTTGTGTATTAGGTGTGTGTGATGTGTGTTTTATGTGTGATATGTTTTAAAATGTGGTGTTTTTCATATGTGTGGTTGTGTATTATGTGCAATTGTTTTTTGTTTTAAATGTTGTGTTTTCATACGTGTTGTTGTGTATTAAATGTAAGGAGGTATAAAAGTGTAATATTATTTTAAATTTAGTGTTTTATGTGTAACTTGTTGTAATTTTTTTGTGTTGTGTTTTATATGTATTTTTTTTTATAAATTTAATTAAAACTTTAATTAATTTTTCGTTTTTTTTTATATTTTATTTATAACTTTAAGAAAGTATCTTAAAATTTAATTTAATAGTTATAATTATTGAAATTCGAATCAAAACATTTGTTTTACACAGATACACATAAACTAATCTCAAGTTAATTTTTAATTTTTTTTTTTTTATAATAATTGATTTCATTCACCTTTTCTTATTTGTAATTTAAATTAGTATAACATGCATACTTAATTTGTAACTTATAATTTTACTTATTCTATTCTAATCTTCTTTTTTCTCCGTTCTTTTTCTTTAGTTCTTAGTTATCACTTCTTTCTCTTTTCATTTTCCATCACTATCTCGGGACTTCTTTTTTCCATTTTTATATCAAAATTTTTTTTCTTTGTATTCTGTATTTTCTTATTTATTAATCTTTTGTTGTTTTCCCATTTTTATTCCTTTAAATCACAATGTCAGTTACTTTGTTTTGCTCAGATTCTTTAACTATACTTCACTGTCTTTTCTATTGATTTTTTTCTTTTTATACCCTACACCACTATAGTGGGGAGGGTATTATACGTTTGTGCTGATGTTTGTAATTTTCAAGATAATTTGATGAAATTTGGACCAAGCATGTTTTTTGGCACAAGGACGAAGCCTATTGAAAATGGTTGAAATCGGTCCATTATTTCACCTAGCCCCCATACAACCGTACCTCCCGATTTGAACTTTTTATGCTATAATTACGTCAAATATTCTGCTATCTCTCTAAAAATTGGCACAAATAAGTTTTATATAAGTATAAATGATACTGCGGATTTACGTAATGATCGGCCTATATTTGACCCTAGCCCCCATACAAACCCCCCTTCAAAAAATGACTTAAACGTCTAAAATTGACTTGTAACCATTTGTATCGCAATGAAACTCAACAAACCTAACTGTTATTTAGAAATATATCCTTTTCCCAAATTTACCGAGGATCGGCCCATATTTGACCAATATAATGCCTTATTTAGAAATTTTAGTTTTTTATCAATAAATGGCTTAAATATTTTGGAATTATGGTAATATTCAACATAAAAGTTTCTTTACAAAAAATAAAAATTTTATAAAAAGTAAAAATTTTAAAAATATACTCATGGTGTAGGGTATTATATGGTCGGCCATGCCCGACTATACTTTCCTACTTGTTAACTTTACATTTCACTTTCTAGCTCTTTATTTTCTTATTTTGTATTTCTCTTTCCTTGACTTTTTCTTTTAATACTATTTTAACCACTTTTAACTATTCTATATTTTAACAAGTAAGAGTGTTATATTCGGCCATGCCGAATCTTATATACCCACCATCAAATCATTCATGTTTATGTAGAATTTTACTGACGTACTTACATTTTTGGGTCAGTAATATGTCTTAAAGTCATTTCAATAAGGATCGATCCTTATAAAATTTGATAGGGAGATTTTGGCTCGCACGAAACTTGTGTAGTAGAATTTTGTAGTAATGAGCGTTGAATTCGTTGTCTAAAGGGCACATTATTAGGGGGTAACATAATAATGGACTCATCATATAATAATGGACTCATTTAAGAAAATGATTTTAGTTCCCATAAAACTTTTATATGTCGAATATTATTGTTATATATATGCTTCTTAAGGTAGATATGAGCATTAAAGTCGTTTTCTGAAAAGGACCTTATAGGTGGGATAGGGTCAATTATGTATAGGGTCAATTATCCTTTTAAAATTCTACAAAGAGATTTATGAGACCATAAAACATGTTTGTGCCGAATTTCACGCTATTGATGCTTCTCTTAGCCAGTTATGAGCGACAAAGTCAATTTCTGAAGGGTACTTTGTTGTATGGGGGGTAGGGTCAATTATGGACGATCCTTATAAAATTCTACGAAAAGATTTACGTCCCCATAAAACATGTTTGTGCCGAATTACACCGCTATTGATGCTTCTGTTAGTCAGTTGTGAGCGATAAAGTCATTTTCTGAAGGGTACTTTTGTATGGGGGGTAGGGTCAATATGGACCGATCCTTATGAAATTCTATGAACAGATTTATGTCCCTTAAAAACATGTTTGTGTCGAATTTCACTGCTATTGATGCTTCTCTTAGCAGTTATTGGCGATAAAGTCATTTTCTGAAGGGGCTTTATATGGGGGGTAGGGTCAATTATGGACCGATCCTTATAAAATTCTACGAAGAGATTTATGTCACCATAAAACATGTTTGTGCCGAATTACACCGCTATTGATGCTTCTGTTAGTCAGTTGTGAACGATAAAGTCATTTTCTGAAGGGTACTTTGTATGGAGGGTAGGGTCAATTATGTACCGATCCTTATGAAATTCTATGAACAGATTTATGTCCCCATAAAACATGTTTGTGCCGAATTACAGCGCTATTGATGCTTTTGTTAGTCAGTTATTGGCGATAATGTAATTTTCTAACGGAGGCCTTATATGGGGGCTAGGCAAAATCGTGGACCGATATTGCCCATTTTCAATACAAAACAAACTGGATCAACTATAAGTATCTGTGCAAAATTTAATAGTTATAATTATTGAAATTCGAATCAAAACATTTGTTTTACACAGATACACATAAACTAATCTCAAGTTAATTTTTAATTTTTTTTTTTTTATAATAATTGATTTCATTCACCTTTTCTTATTTGTAATTTAAATTAGTATAACATGCATACTTAATTTGTAACTTATAATTTTACTTATTCTATTCTAATCTTCTTTTTTCTCCGTTCTTTTTCTTTAGTTCTTAGTTATCACTTCTTTCTCTTTTCATTTTCCATCACTATCTCGGGACTTCTTTTTTCCATTTTTATATCAAAATTTTTTTTCTTTGTATTCTGTATTTTCTTATTTATTAATCTTTTGTTGTTTTTCCCTTTTTTATTCCTTTAAATCACAATGTCAGTTACTTTGTTTTGCTCAGATTCTTTAACTATACTTCACTGTCTTTTCTATTGATTTTTTTCTTTTTATACCCTACACCACTATAGTGGGGAGGGTATTATACGTTTGTGCTGATGTTTGTAATTTTCAAGATAATTTGATGAAATTTGGACCAAGCATGTTTTTTGGCACAAGGACGAAGCCTATTGAAAATGGTTGAAATCGGTCCATTATTTCACCTAGCCCCCATACAACCGTACCTCCCGATTTGAACTTTTTTGCTATAATTACGTCAAATATTCTGCTATCTCTCTAAAAATTGGCACAAATAAGTTTTATATAAGTATAAATGATACGCGGATTTACGTAATGATCGGCCTATATTTGACCCTAGCCCCCATACAAAACCCCCTTCAAAAAAATGACTTAAACGTCTAAAATTGATTGTAACCATTTGTATCGCAATGAAACTCAACAACCTAACTGTTATTTAGAAATATATCCTTTTCCCAAATTTACCGAGGATCGGCCCATATTTGGACCAATATAATGCCTTATTTAGAAATTTTAGTTTTTTTATCAATAAATGGCTTTAAATATTTTGGAAATTATGGTAATATTCAACAATAAAAGTTTCTTTACAAAAAATAAAAATTTTATAAAAAGTAAAAATTTTAAAAATGTACTCATGGTGTAGGGTATTATATGGTCGGCCATGCCCGACTATACTTTCCTACTTGTTAACTTTACATTTCACTTTCTAGCTCTTTATTTTCTTATTTT
Source organism: Lucilia cuprina (assembly GCF_022045245.1). NCBI lineage: Eukaryota > Metazoa > Arthropoda > Insecta > Diptera > Calliphoridae > Lucilia > Lucilia cuprina. The sequence goes on along the minus strand of NC_060950.1, from coordinate 46,382,908 downwards.
GTATTTCTCTTTCCTTGACTTTTTCTTTTAATACTATTTTAACCACTTTTAACTATTCTATATTTTAACAAGTAAGAGTGTTATATTCGGCCATGCCGAATCTTATATACCCACCATCAAATCATTCATGTTTATGTAGAATTTTACTGACGTACTTACATTTTTGGGTCAGTAATATGTCTTAAAGTCATTTCAATAAGGATCGATCCTTATAAAATTTGATAGGGAGATTTTGGCTCGCACGAAACTTGTGTAGTAGAAATTTTGTAGTAATGAGCGTTGAATTCGTTGTCTAAAGGGCACATTATTAGGGGGTAACATAATAATGGACTCATCAGTTCCCATAAAACTTTTATATGTCGAATATTATTGTTATATATATGCTTCTTAAGGTAGATATGAGCATTAAAGTCGTTTTCTGAAAAGGACCTTATAGGTGGGATAGGGTCAATTATGTATAGGGTCAATTATCCTTTTAAAATTCTACAAAGAGATTTATGAGACCATAAAACATGTTTGTGCCGAATTTCACCGCTATTGATGCTTCTCTTAGCCAGTTATGAGCGACAAAGTCAATTTCTGAAGGGTACTTTGTATGGGGGGTAGGGTCAATTATGGACCGATCCTTATAAAATTCTACGAAAAGATTTACGTCCCCATAAAACATGTTTGTGCCGAATTACACCGCTATTGATGCTTCTGTTAGTCAGTTGTGAGCGATAAAGTCATTTTCTGAAGGGTACTTTGAATGGGGGGTAGGGTCAATTATGGACCGATCCTTATGAAATTCTATGAACAGATTTATGTCCCTATAAAACATGTTTGTGTCGAATTTCACTGCTATTGATGCTTCTCTTAGCCAGTTATTGGCGATAAAGTCATTTTCTGAAGGGGACTTTATATGGGGGGGTAGGGTCAATTATGGACCGATCCTTATAAAATTCTACGAAGAGATTTATGTCACCATAAAACATGTTTGTGCCGAATTACACCGCTATTGATGCTTCTGTTAGTCAGTTGTGAACGATAAAGTCATTTTCTGAAGGGTACTTTGTATGGAGGGTAGGGTCAATTATGTACCGATCCTTATGAAATTCTATGAACAGATTTATGTCCCCATAAAACATGTTTGTGCCGAATTACAGCGCTATTGATGCTTTTGTTAGTCAGTTATTGGCGATAATGTAATTTTCTAACGGAGGCCTTATATGGGGGCTAGGCAAAATCGTGGACCGATATTGCCCATTTTCAATACAAAACAAACTGGATCAACTATAAGTATCTGTGCAAAATTTCAGCTCGCTAGCTACTTCTGTTTGGACTCTATCGTGTTTTCAACAGACAGACAGACAGACAGACAGACAGACAGACAGACAAAAACAATATACCCCCCATCTTTTTTGATGGTGGGTATAAAAATTCATTATAATTATTGATACTTAGATGTTGTTGTTTTACTTATTTTTTGTTTGTGTTTTCTAAACTTGTGTTGAACTTGTTGGTGTTTGATGTAAATAAAGGTTTTGTTTTTGTAGCTTTTTGCACATTGATTGTTGCTATTTATTTTAAACTAGATAATATTTAAACATTACTGATGCCACCGGTCCATCATGGACTAAACGATTGATGGCTTATAATAATCTTCATCACACTATATTATATTTGAACACAATTTGATGGTCGTTGGGTTTGGCTGTTTTAAACACTTTTTTCGTAATTGCTGGAGGAGACGATATCTTTAAACACGTGAAATTCTCTGGGGTGGCTTGCAATAATGATCCTCTAAAAGAAATTTTAACAGGTAGTGGCGTAATCTTCTGCTAGGCACAGTCTTGGTCAGGCGTTGGCTTTAAATTTACTTCTACTAGGCTCAATCGTTGTTCTACACATCCATTCGTATTTAGACCAAATATTGACAATTATGACAATTTCAGCAAAAAAATTTGGCAATTTGGGTGGGATCATTCATAGAATGTTTTTATACCCCAAACAAACTCTTCTTAGAGAGAAGGATTCTTGGAAACGTGCCTTACGGGTTGCGTTAAAACGGTTCCAAGAGCCTAAATGAACATTTAATATTTCGGAGATCTTTAGATTTTATTAATAACGAAAATTTTAGAGATTCCACTTACCTTTTCTCTAAAATTTCGAGAACTATGGAGGTCTTAATAAGGATGGTTTACTCCATCAATGCCACAGGTATGGCGATTGTGTGGAACTGTCCACGAGGTGTGGCTAAAATGGGTTTCTGGTGATCCTCGATATTGGTCAAAAATTTACCTTAAAGGGGATTTATTTAAATTTAAAAATGGTTTAAAAAAACTCTAAAAATATTCGATATTTACCATGGATTAGATCCTGAGAAGGATAATTTTAAACAAAATTCCTAAAGCTCCACGAGGATTTAAGGAAATTTTTAAGATTTAAAATTATAACTTTATTACCCGAGCATTTGATGCTGTCACTCCAGAAGTCGAAGGAAAAAGGAAATTGGTAGCTTATGTCAATTTTAATGACATCTCGGTTCGAAAATCGGAGACGTGTTTAGTGGGTATATATGCAAATGTCAAATGCAAAAAAAAAATACTACTTTCGATTACGACTCAACTTTTACTCCTATTCAAATCAATTATATATCCTAGACAAAAACCTTTATACGCTTTATTTACATCAAACAAAACAGCAAACAACAATATAATCTATCACAAATAATTAAATAAACTTAAGTTAATTAAAATGTTAAGGATGAAATAAATTGGATGTTATGGTTATGAATTTTCAGAAAAATATTTATTAGAATATAAGATAAATAAAATTCAGATTTCTTAAGGATCAATAAAATAATTTAGATTAATGAAAACAGCTAGCAACAATGTTTATTGGCATGTTGATAATCATTCGTAAATGATTTTGTTGATATTGTTGGGTGGTGGCAAAAGTAGATATTTTGAGTTTGTTTGTTATATTTTAAATAGTAAACAATTGTAAATCAAATAATTCCATTTCAACAAAAGGTAAATTTTTTTTGCAGTATTCTTGCTATTTTTTAACAATATTTAAAATCCAAAAGTTTTAGTTGATCAAATTTTAAATGTTTTGAAGTAATTTACTTGAAAAAATATTTGTACACTGTGTTCGGGAAATCGTACACTACAAAACCGGATAATATTGACTTGTTGAGTAACAATATTAGCTTGAAAAAGGACGATTATATCCGAATATCTTTAGCATGAAATGTGCCGATTTGTTTACCCTGTAGATCTTCGAGTTGGTAGTAATGATTTCCCAGCTTAGCCTTTACCTTAGCTTTTACGAATAAAGGAGCAAATTTGGCATTGAACCGATCCGCAGCATTGCTTTGGACAAAATTACGACGTAAAACTTCTTGGCCTACCGTAAACCTTTGGGGTCGAGTTCGTATGTTATAATAATGTTGATTTCTCTCATATGCTGTTTTAATGTGTTTTTGAATATCTTTTCTTATTAATTGCAAACTATCATCTCTATTTAAACGATATGAGGGTTCATCTAAAAATTTAAGGTTTCGCAATAAGGCGTATGATGACCAATGGGTCACCATATCGAAGCCGAAAAGGGCGTGATAGGGTGATGTGTTGATCGCTTGGTGACATGAGTTCCGAAGTGCACAACTAATGGCACTCAGATGCTCATCCCACTTCGTGTGATCTGCTTTCCCGCTATTAAGGAACGAGTGAGTAATAGGCTGTATAAACATGGTTTGTTACGCCTAGGAAACTTTCAACTTATTGAAACTTTGTAAAATTTAGTGTCGGCGGCATGCTGGTGTTCCATCGACTAGCTCTGTCGGCTGTGGTGTGGTTCTTACACCAAATCTTACAAATAAGCGTAAGCATAGAAAATTTACTTCATGCCATTCAATGAAAAAAAATACCACCATCAATTACTGAGCAATATCACAAATATTCAAAATTGTATATACTATAATATTCCAACATATATGAATAGAGAAGATGTTAGTCTATTTAAGTGCAATTTTCCCACCCTAATTTACACCTATGGTAACCAATACACTTGTGATTTTGAAAAGATTACCCCTTTTAGTGAGAGTATCGAAGTTAGTGAACCTTCATGTCATTAAGTATCATTCCTCAATTAGTAAAGTTTTAGAAATTCATATTAATTGAATATTTATTCATAACAAAAAAATTTAAAAAAATTTAAACTATTGTAGGTATAACTTAATATTATAAACGACAAAATATCACTAAGTTTAATTAATCTAAATAATATAGGAATGTGTGAAACAAAAGAATTACAAAACTGATGTACATTAGTACGAAATTATTCATTTCATTTGAATTGAAGTAAAAAAAACCTTAATTATCGTAATAAACTTCTTATAAACTAAACTATATGGAGTTATTATCCAAAATATTTAATATTACAAACTAATCAAAAGCAAGAACAAGGTTTAAGAATTAACACTTTTAAGATACTTCCGTAAGAGATAAACCAAATAGCTTAGGCAAATGAATTCAATAAAATTATTTCGCTTGTTGTTGCTTTTGTGAGTACAATTATATCAAAGAAAAAAGAAATATGCAGACAAAAAAAAATTAATTATGATCACTCACCAAACTTGTAGTTTCGTTGTTGTGACTTTCAACTTGCAATGCTGGTTTGATGACGTAGAGGCCTCTTCGAACATCTGCATTCAGTTGGTTTATAATATTAGGGCTGATAAAAATTAAATTGTTGCATATTCCTAATTATAATAAGTATATCAATTATATAATTAAAACTTTACATGTAAATTTAAGTATACATACCATACTAGAGTTGTATGTAATTATAATTAAATGTGTTTAAAAATACCTGACATGTGCATATGAATTTTACTTTGATTTTACATGAAATGTAATTTAAAAAAAAAATAAATACTATTGTATGCACATATTCATTTACAAAAATATTTAATGAAGATGTAAAGTTTCCTTAGATGGTATCCAATTGACATATAGCCTTTCTAATTTAGGGAAGAAGATTTAGATCTGATAATTTGTAATTTACTGAGGTTACAGATTTTATGGACATCAATATAGGCCTGGTTATTCTGAGGTATTAGAGTAGTTTGATGTATTATACAAAGTGTATTGAACTATTTCGGTGCAATAAGCAATACAGTGGTGGTGGAAACAATAGGTGCCCTTTCAACTCCTCTTTTAATTCACTATATAGGACTGATCTTCTGGAGCTGTATACGATCTGTGCGTAAATGTAGTTTTAATGTAAAACAATCACATTTAATAAAAGAACACTTTAGATTAATTACCTTTTTTTGAAATATTACACACAGTTTACTTTTAAGAAAATATTGTGTTGACCAGATCAATCGAAACTAGAATGGGCTACTAGTTAACATGTGTGCCTTAGAATTAAGGTTATGATCACTATACCTAAATGAAATTACCTATCTTAATTAAGACTATAAATTATCACTGATTATATTCGTGGAATAGAATAAATATTATAATTTTCAACAATTTTACTCGAAATGACTAAAGTAAAGTGAAATGTAAAATGAAGCTTTTGATAATATGTATGTGTGTACATTTAATAAGTTACCACCAATTATTTTACGTATTCTTCAGTATTACCATAAGTACTTTTAAATGTCAATTAACCCTTAAGCTGTTAAAATATAAGCGTAGACAAGAACCCAAAATTACATGTTGATGTAAACAATGTAATTTCCTTTTTTTTAAATGTATAAGTAAAAATCGGTAAATATGTACAGAAATAAATAATTGAAATAGTTAATTTTTCTTATCTGGATTAATAATATGTACACTTCAAATACAATACCAACAAAAGGATTCTACTTTCACATGTAATTAAAGTAAATACTAAAAATTATCATGTTATCAATTTATATAAAAAAATTATAGAATCCCTAACAAACCTGCTTCGTCATGAAATCTCTGATAGAATGAAGAACAGGAGAAAGGATTCTAGTATTTATCCTTTGATTCTTCTAGTGTGGCTCGACCCACGAAAGCCGGGCAATACATAACAAGTTTAGCTTATGGACGTAAATCAGCAGCATGATAACGACCTATGTATCTGCCCTGGTTGTCTTCAATTTCATAAAGGGAATTGCCCACTTTATTGCGAATCCTGCATTTTAAATATTTTGGACAAAATTTAGAATTAATTGCGTTTCCAAAATTACTTTGAATGTGATTCTTTCTAAAGACTTCCTGGCCAATTCGATATGTTATTTCCTTTGAACGTGTATTATAGGTTTTAGTGGATTTTTGATGTGCCAATTCCAAATTATGTGAAATTTTTTCCCTAACGTGATTCATTTTATCAACACGATGTACAATTGTATCGTCCTGTAGCATATTCAATTTATCTAATAGTGGATATGTAGATCCATGTAAACACATATTTTGGTCAAATAAGGCATAATAAGGAGAGCATTGAATAGATGTTTGATAATCACTTCGCAAGACACTTAATATACGTGGGACACATTGGTCCCAGTTAAGATGATTAGATTCATTTTTCAAATAATATCGTATTTTTGAAATAACTTCT
>NC_060950.1:46325966-46376223 GCF_022045245.1 Lucilia cuprina | reverse complement strand
AAACTTAAGTTAATTAAAATGTTAAGGATGAAATAAATTGGATGTTATGGTTATGAATTTTCAGAAAAATATTTATTAGAATATAAGATAAATAAAATTCAGATTTCTAAAGGATCAATAAAATAATTTTGATTAATGAAAACAGCTAGCAACAATGTTTATTGGCATGTTGATAATCATTCGTAAATGATTTTGTTGATATTGTTGGGTGGTGGCAAAAGTAGATATTTTGAGTTTGTTTGTTATATTTTAAATAGTAAACAATTGTAAATCAAATAATTCCATTTCAACAAAAGGTAAATTTTTTTTGCAGTATTCTTGCTATTTTCAACAACATTTAAAATCCAAAAGTTTTAGTTGATCAAATTTTAAATGTTTTGAAGTAATTTACTTGAAAAAATATTTGTACACTGTGTTCGGGAAATCGTGCACTACAGTTTGTTTCAACATAAACATTTACGATCAAGCATCTGACATAACGCATTAAACATTGAAACTATTTTATTGATACGTTTTATTGCCCGTATAATCTAAACACGTATTTTTACTCCACATGCATAGTTTTCTATTTTAAATATAAATATTCAATATACAAGATTGAAGACATGCTACGACAGTCATTTATGCATCACTTTAGAGCATTGTGATTGCACTTTAATTTGGTATATCATATGTGGCATAATCTTTTCGTTTAAAAAATGGTCAATTTGATGGATCGGTAGAATTATTGTTCTATGTTTAAAAACGCGGTAATTTGAGGTTCCGATATGGTTGTGAATAACTTTGACAGTTTTCATGCTATGACAGTCATTTATGCATCATTTTAAAGCATTATGATTGCACTTTAATTTGGTATATCATTTGTGGCATAATGTGTTCGTCTAAAAAATGGTCAATTTGAAGGATCAGTAGGATTGTTTTTCTATGTTTAAAAACGCTGTGATTTGAGGTTCCGATATGGCTGCAAATAACTTTGACAGTTTTCATGCCAGGACAATCGTTTATGTATCATTTTAAAGCACTTTGTTTTGGTGTAAAATTTGTGGTATAATAAAGTTTAAGAAAAATTAGATAGATCGGTATATTTATTGGTACAGGTTTGGAAATGCGGTAATTTAAGGCTCCAATATGGTTGCAAATATCTTTTATAGTTTTCATGTTATAGCAGTCGTTTATATATCTTTTTATTGCATTATAGTTGCCATTTGTTTTGGAATATAATTTGTTGCATAATATATTTTTAGAAAATGCCTAATTGTATAGATCGGTAGAATTATTTTCACAGCTTTAAAACGCGGTAATTTAAGGTTCAAAAACGGCTGCAAAAAACATAGACAGTTTTCGCGCTATGACAGTCATTTAGGCATCATTTTAAAGCATTATGATTGCACTTTAATATGTTGTATCATTTGTAGCATAATGTGTGTTTTTACAAATTGGTCAATTTGATAGATCGGTAGAATTATTGTTCTATGTTTAATAAACGCTGTAATCTGATGTTAAGATATGGTTGCAATCAACATTGGCAGTTTTCGTGCTAGGACAGTAGTATATGCACCATTTTAAAGCATTAAAATTGCCATTTGTTTTGGTATATAATTTATTGCATAATGTATTTTTAGGAAATGGGCAATTGAATAAATCGATAGAATTATTTTCCCAGGTTCAAAAAGGCGGTAATTTGAGGTTCCTATATGGTTGTGAATAACTTTGAAAGTTTTCATGCTATGACAGTTATTTATGCATCACTTTAAAGCATTATGATTGCACTTTAATTTGGTATATCATTTGTGGCATAATCTTTTCGTCTAAAAAATTGTCAATTTGATGGATCGGTAGAATTACTGTTCTTTGTTTAAAAACGCGTTAATTTGAGGTTCCGATATGGTTACAAATAACATTGACAGTTTTCATGCTATGACAGTCATTTATCCATCATTTTAAAGCATTTGGATTGCACTTTAATATGGTATATCATTTGTAGCATAATGTGTGTTTTTACAAATTGGTCAATTTGATAGATCGGTAGAATTATTGTTCTATATATCAAATGCAGTAATCTGAGGTTCCGATATGGCTGCAATTAACTTTGGCAGTTTTCGTGCTACGACAGTCTTTTATGCACCATTTTAAAGCATTAAAATTGCCATTTGTTTTGGTATATAATCTATTGCATAATGTATTTTTAGAAAATGGCCAATTGGATAAATCGATAGAATTATTTTATATCATTTGTGGCATAATGTGTTTGTCTCAAAAATGGTCAATTTGAAGGATCGGTAGAATTGTCTATGTTAAAAACTATGTTTAAAAATGCTGTGATTTGAGGTTCCGATATGGTTGCAAATAACTTTGACAGTTTTCATGCCAGGACAATCGTTTATGCATCATTTTAAAGCATTACAGTTGCACTCTGTTTTGGTGTATAATTTGTGGCATAATGAATTTTTACAAAAATTGGATAGATCGGTATATTTATTGGTACAGGTTTAGAAATGCGGTAATTTAAGACTCCGACATGGTTGCAAACATCATTTATAGTTTTCATGTTATAGCAGTCGTTTATATTTGTTTTGGTATATAATTTATTGCATAATATATTTTTAGAAAATGGCCAATTGGATAGATCGGTAGAATTATTTTCACAGCTTTAAAAAAGCGGTAATTTGAGGTTCCGATATGCCTGCAAATAATATTGACAGTTTTCACGCTATGAAAGTCATTTATGAATCATTTTAAAGCATTATGATTGTACTCTAATATGGTATATCATTTGTAGCATAATGTCTATTTTTAGAAATTGGTCAATTTGATAGATCGGTAGAATTATTGTTCTATGTTTAATAAACGCAGTAACCTGAGGTTCCGATATTGCTGCAATTAACTTTGGCAGTTTTCGTGCTAGAACAGTCATTTATGCATCATTTTAAAGCATTATGATTGCACTTTAATTTAGTATATCATAATCTTTTCGTCTAAAAAGTGGTCAATTTGAAGGATCGGTAGAATTGTCCATGTTAAAAACTATGTTTAAAAATGTTGTGATTTGAGGTTCCGATATGGTTGCAAATAACTTTGACAGTTTTCATGCCAGGACAGTCGTTTATGCACCATTTATAGAATTACAGTTGCACTTTGTTTTGGTGTATAATTTTTGGCATAATGAATTTTTACAAAAATTGGTACAGGTTTAGAAATGCGGTAATTTATGGCTCCGATATGGTTGCAAATATCATTTATAGTTTTCATGTGATAGCAGTTGTTTATATAACTTTTTATTGCATTGTAGTTGCCATTTGTTTTGGATAGATCGGTATATTTATTGGTACAGGTTTAGAAATGCGGTAATTTAAGGCTCCGATATGGTTGCAAATATCTTTTATAGTTTTCATGTTATTGCAGACGTTTATATATTTTTTTATTGCATTATAGTTGCCATTTGTTTTGGTATATAATTTATTGCATAATATAATTTTAGAAAATGGCCAATTGGATAGATCGGTAGAATTATTTTCCCAGGTTTAAAAAGGCGGTAATTTGAGGTTCCGATATGGTTGTGAACAACTTTGAAAGTTTACATGCTAAGACAGTCATTTATGCATCATTTTACAGCATTATGATTGCACTTTAATTTGGTATATCATTAGTGGCATAATCTTTTCGTCTAAAAAATGGTCAATTTGATGGATCGGTAGAATTGTCTATGTAAAACTATGTTTAAAAACGTGGTGATTTGAGGTTCCGATATGGTTGCAAATAACTTTGACAGTTTTCATGCCAGGACAATCGTTTTGCATTATTTTAAAGCATTACAGTTTCACTTTGTTTTGGTGTATAATTTGTGGCATAATGCATTTTTACATAAATTGGATAGATCGGTATATTTATTGATACAGGTTTAGAAATGCGGTAATTTAAGACTCCGATATGGTTGCAAATATCATTTTAAAGCATTATGATTGTACTTTAATATGGTATATCATTTATAGCATAATGTGTATTTCTAGAAATTGGTAAATTTAATAGATCGGTAGAATTATTGTTCTATGTTTGATAAACGCAGTAATCTGAGGTTCCGATATGATTGCAATTAACTTTGGCAGTTTTCGTGCTAGGACAGTCGTTTATGCATCATTTTAAAACATTATGATTGCACTTTAATGTAGTATATCATTTGTGGCATAATCTTTTCGTCTAAAAAATGGTCAATTTGAAGGATCGGTAGAATTGTCCATATTAAAAACTTTGTTTAAAAACGCTGTGATTTGAGGTTCCGATATGGTTGCAAATGACTTTGACAGTCTTCATGCCCAGACAGTCGTTTATGCATCATTTTAAAGCATTACAGTTGCACTTTGTTTTGGTGTATAATTTGTGGCATAATGAATTTTTACAAAACTTGGATAGATCGGTATATTTATTGGTACAGGTTAAAAAATGCGGTAATTTATGGCTCTGATACGGTTACAAATATCATTTATAGTTTTCATGTTATGAGGTTCCGATATGGTTGCAAATAACTTTGACAGTTTTCATGCCAGGACAGTCATTTATGCATAATTTTAGAGCATTATGATTGCACTTTAATTTGGTATATCATTTGTGGCATAATCTTTTCGTCTAAAAAATTGTCAATTTGATGGATCGGTAGAATTATTGTTCTATGTTTAAAAACGCGGTAATTTGAGGTTCCGATATGGTTGTGAATAACATTGACAGTTTTCATGCTATAACAGTCATTTATCCATCATTTTAAAGCATTATGATTGCACTTTGTTTTATTGTATAATTTGTGGTATAATGAGTTTTTACAAAAATAGGATAGATCGGTATATTTATTGGTACAGGTTTAGAAATGCGGTAATTTAAGGCTCCGATATGGTTGCAAATATCTTTTATAGTTATTATAGTTATATATTATTCATGTTATTGCAGTCGTTTATATATCTTTTTATTGCATTATAGTTGCCATTTGTTTTGGTATATAATTTATTGCATAATATATTTTTACATTGAATAACAATTAATTTGTGAATTTGTGTAGCCCTAAGCCTGCCAGAACAAATTTATTTTTTTGTGAAATATTTGGAGCGTGTTGCTGTTTAATATTTGTGAATATGACAGTCATTTATGAATCATTTTAAAGCATTATGATTGCACTTTAATATGGCATATCATTTGTAGCATAATGTGTATGTTTATAAATTGGTCAATTAGATTGATCGGAAGAATTATTGTTCTATGTATCAAATGCAGTAATCTGAGGTTCCGATATGGCTGCAATTAACTTTTGCAGTTTTCCTGCTAGGACAGTCGTTTATGCACCATAATTAAAGCATTAAAATTGAAATTTGTTTTGGTATATAATTTATTGCATAATGTATTTTTAGAAAATGGCCAATTGGATAGATCCCAGGTTTAAAAATTTATGCATCATTTTGAAGCATTATGATTGCACTTTTATTTGGTATATCATTTGTGGCATAATGTGTTCGTCTAAAAAATGGTAAATTTGAAGGATCGGTAGAATTGTTGTTCTATGTTTAAAAACTCTGTGATTTGAGGTTCGATATGGCATCATTTTAAAGCATTATGATTGCACTTTAATTTGGTATATCATTTGTGGCATAATGTGTTCGTCTAAAAAAATGTCAATTTGCGGGATCGGTAGAATTGTTGTTCTATGTTTAAAAACGCTGTGATTTGAGGTTGCGATATGGTTGCAAATAACTTTGACAGTTTTCATGCCAGGATAATCTTTTATGCATCATTTAAAGCATTACGGTTGCACTTTGTTTTGGTGTATAACTTTGGCAAAATAAATTTTTACAAAAATTGGATAGATCGGAAATGCGGTAATTTAAGGCTCCGATATGGTTGCAAATATCATTTATAGTTTTCTTGTAATTGCAGTCGTTTATATATCTTTTTATTGCATTATAGTTGCCATTTGTTTTGGTGTATAATTTATTGCATAATATATTTTTTGATAATGTCCAATTGGATAGATCGGTAGAATTATTTTCACAGCTTTCAAAACGCGGTAATTTGAGGTACCGATATGGCTGCAAATAACATTGACAGTTTTCACGCTATTATAGTCATTTATGAATCATTCTAAAGCATTATGATTGGGGTGGGGATGTCGCCTAATGGCTCATAGATGAGCGATTTATTTATTTTTTTGTTTTTATTTGATTTATTTGTTTTATTTAATTTCTTTTATATGTCCCTTTAAATTTGTTTTATTTCTTTATTTTGATTTATTTTTATTGAGCCACCTTAATATTGTTTATAATTGTATGATCATTGTTGTTAATATTTGTTCATATGACCGTTAGGATTTTTTTATATTGTTCTTTTTATTCCTTTTTGTTCTCATTTGTTTACGAACTAAACGTATTCTTTGTCTCAATATTCTACTGCAGTAGTTTCGTTCAGTTTATTTATTTAGAAATAAACTGTTGTAAAAAAACATAGACGAAAGAATTTTTAGGCTCAGTATTAACTGACATTAATATTAAAGTTTAGTTTGTTGGGGATAAAGACTGCGGTAAGTCGCTTAAATTATTTATAAGTTTCTTTGTAATAATTTTATTTGTTTTAATAGAAATAAACGGTTGCTCAAATATATGCATCATTAATTTCACATTTGTGGTTCATTTATTTGGGACTTGTAAAATTCGCTGTCCTCAACATAATGGCTCAGGTCGCAGCCAGCGACATAGATAGATCAGTATATTTATTGGTACAGGTTTGGAAATGCGGTAATTTAAGGCTCCAATATGGTTGCAAATATCTTTTATAGTTTTCATGTTATTGCAATCGTTTATACATCTTTTTATTGCATTATAGTTGCCATTGGTTTTGGTATATAATTTGTTGCATAATATGTTTTTAGAAAGTGGCTAATTGGATAGATCGGTAGAATTATTTTCACAGCTTTAAAAACGCGGTAATTTAAGGTTCAAAAACGGCTGCGAATATACATATACAGTTTTCACGCTATGACAGTCATTTAGGCATCATTTTAAAGCATTATGATTGCACTTTAATATGGTATATCATTTGAAGCATAATGTGTGTTTTTACAAATTGGTCAATTTGATAGATCGGTAGAATTATTGTTCTATGTTTAATAAGCGCTGTAATCTGAGGTTAAGATAAGGTTGCAATTAACGTTGGCAGTTTTCGTGCTAGGACAGTCGTTTATGCACCATTTTAAAGCATTAAAATTGCCACTTGTTTTGGTATATAATTTATTGCATAATGTATTTTTAGAAAATGGCCAATTGAATAAATCGATAGAATAACTTTGAAAGTTTTCATGCTATGACAGTTATTTATGCATTATTTTAAAGAATTATGATTGCACTTTAATTTGGTATATCATTTGTTGCATAAACTTTTCGTCTAAAAAATTGTCAATGTGATGGATCGGTAGAATTATTCTTCTTTGTTTAAAAACGCGGTAATTTGAGGCTCCGATATGATTGTGAATAGCTTTGAAAGTTTTCATGCTATGACAGTCATTTATCCATCATTTTAAAGCATTAGGATTGCACTTTAATATGGTATATCATTTGCAGCATAATGTGTGTTTTTACAAATTGGTCAATTTGATAGATTGGTAGAATTATTGTTCTATATATCAAATGCAGTAATCTGAGGTTCCGATATAGCTGCAATTAACTTTGGCAGTTTTCGTGCTACGACAGTCATTTATGCATCATTTAAAAGCATTATGATTGCACTTTAATTTGGTATATCATTTGTGGCATAATATTTTCGTCTAAAAAATTGTCAATTTGATGGATCGGTAAAATTATTGTTCTTTGTTTAAAAACGCGGTAATTTGAGGTTCCGATATGGTTACAAAAACCATTAACAGTTTTCATTTTAAAGCATTAGGATTGCACTTTAATTTGGTATATCATTTGTGGCATAATCTTTTCGTCTAAAAAATTGTCAATTTGATGGATCGATAGAATTATTGTTCTGTGTTAAAAAAGGCGGTAATTTGAGGTTCCGATATGGTTGTGAATAACTTTGACAGTTTTCGTGCTATGACAGTCATTTATCTATCATTTTAAAGCATTAGGATTGCACTTTAATATGGTATATCATTTGTAGCATAATGTGTATTTTTAGAAATTGGTCAATTCGATAGATCGGTAGAATTATTGTTCTTTGTTTATTAAACGCAGATATGATTGCAATTAACTTTGGCAGTTTTCGTGCTAGGACAGTCGTTTATGCATCATTTTCAAGCATTATGATTGCACTTTAATTTAGTATATCATTTGTGGCATTATTTTTTCGTCTAAAAAATAGTCAATTTGAAGGATCGGTAGAATTGTCCATGTTAAGAACTATGTTTAAAAACGCTGTAATTTGAGGTTCCGATATGGTTGAAAATAACTTTTACAGTTTTCATGCCAGGACATTTTAAAGCATTACAGTTGTACTTTGTTTTGGTGTATAATTTGTGGCATAATGAGTTTTTACAAAAATAGGATAGATCGGTATATTTATTGGTACAGGTTTAGAAATGCGGTAATTTAAGGCCCCGATATGGTTGCAAATATCTTTTATAGTTTTCATGTTATTGCAGTTGTTTATATATCTTTTTATTGCATTATAGTTGCCATTTGTTTTGGTATATAATTTATTGCATAATATATTTTTAGAAAATGACCAATTGGATAGATCGGTAGAATTATTTTCGCAGGCTTAAAAAGGCGGTAATTTGCGGTTCCGATATGGTTGTGAATAACTTTGAAAGTTTTCATGCTATGACAGTTATTTATGCATCATTTTAAAGCATTATGATTGCACTTTAATTTGGTATATCATTTGTGGTATAATGTATGTTTTTACAAATTGGTCAATTTGATAGATCGGTAGAATTATTGTTCTATGTTTAATAAACGCTGTAATCTGAGGTTAAGATATGGTTGCAATTAACTTTGGCAGTTTTAGTGCCAGGACAGTCATTTATGCATCATTTTAGAGCATTATGATTGCACTTTAATTTGGTATATCATTTGTGGCATAATCTTTTCGTCTAAAAAATTGTCAAATTGATGGATCGGTAGAATTATTGTTCTATGTTTAAAAACGCGGTAATTTGAAGTTCCGATATGGTTGTGAATAACTTTGACAGTTTTCATGCTATGACAGTCATTTATGCATCATTTTAAAGCATTATGATTGCACTTTAATTTGGTATATCATTTGTGGCATAATGTGTTCGTCTAAAAAATGGTCAATTTGAAGGATCGGTTGAATTGTTGTTCTATGTTTAAAAACGCTGTGATTTGAGGTTCCGATATGGTTGCAAATAACTTTGACAGTTTTCATGCCAGAACAATCGTTTATGCATCATTTTAAAGCATTACAGTTGCACTTTGTTTTGGTGTATAATTTGTGGCATAATGAATTTTTAAAAAAATTGATAGATCGGTATATTTATTGGTACTGGTTTAGAAATGCGGTAATTTAAGGCTCCCATATGGTTGTGAATAACTTTGACAGTTTTCATGCTATGATAGTCATTTAGACATCATTTTAAAGTATTATATTGCACTTTAATATGGTATATCATTTGTAGCATAATGTTTATTTTTAGAAATTGGCCAATTTGATAGGTCGCACAGTGGGGCAGAATGGAAATTTTTTGGAAATAAATCTGGCATTTCTAAACGGCTGATCCGATCGGGATAAAATTTGCGTGAGCGTAGCCAAGGAGTATTCGAGTTTAAGTTTTGAAGATGAACCCCGCAGATGCCCCAGGGACGGAGCTGTGGCGGCTCAAAGTAGGGTACCTACGACATGTAAAATTTTTAAACTCGTGCAATTTTTTTGTTTTTCACCCAAATACAAAGATTTTTATATTTTCTGAAAGCGCTCGATGAGATCTTGAAAAAACTTATCTTTATAACTTCCGACTTATAGTCATTTAAAAATTTAGTGATACAAAATTTACCATACCTTGGTCTGCCTTTTTTTGAATACCGGCCGTAATTTTGGACCAAATGGACTCAAATTTTTCTTGTTAGTTAGACAACAAAATTTCCAATAATCATTTATCAATATCATTTACAGATCCAAAAATATACGTTTTTTAATTTAAAAATTCAAAAATTTTAGATTTTTGCGGTTTTTTTGCCCAAAATGTGTCTTAACTCTTTTATTAATAAAATAAAATTTTCTTTAGGAACATATAACAATTTTATAGTTTTCTAAAAGGTATCTTTACGCAGAACGCTAAAAAACTTGTCCTATTTTTGAAAATGTTGCCACTGCGTCCTTCCGAATATGACCTATTTTTTATCAAAACTTCAACTTTGGGCGACATGTTCTAAAATCCCAAAGCGGATCAGAAAACTGAAAGCAGTTTTGGAAACCTCAATATGTTTTCTATTTACTCCAAAAGTATTTTCCCAGCCCTGAAAGAAATGTGGACCCTATGGGCAATTTACTCCAAAAGTATTTTCCCATTTTTGAAAGATTGTGACCCCTATGGGCAAAAATGTAAAAAATCCCTTTTTGGGATTTCATTCCTATTTTTTTTGCATTTTCTTATTTGAAATGACAAATTTAACAAGCGTTGAAGATTTCATTGAGTTTTGTTCATAAATAAAGATTTTGTCATATATTACATATTTGTTAAATTTCTAAAACTATGATTTATATCAAAATTTTAATAGGGTCGCAGATAGCTACAACAATTTAGTCCATATTTATCCCTTAATATCTTTTTTTAGTTAGATATGGAAATTCTCGACCCTTTACAAAAAATTTCAAGCCAATATCTCAATTACATTCAAAAATATGTTCATTTAAACCTGTGTCCTTTAATTTCATATTTTTCATATTTTAGTATTAAATATGACAAACATGTTTAAATCTTATATTTACCTATTTTCTATTTGTTTGCTTATCCTTATAATTGAAAGATCCTATTATGCTTAAATTTTCAGAAATTTATAACTATTTTTTACCTAAATTTTTCGACAGATCATTTCGTTCTGTTTCGTTTATGATCATGTAGGTAAAAATATACAGGTAATGATAATTTCGATTCATTCACTAATAAGAAATATCAATGACTGAATTACAGGTTATAGTAATATAGTCCTAAATGTTAATAGGTAGACAGTTCGTAATTTTTTACTTTGGAATACCTGTATCGGAAATGACAAGAATTGGTATAATATTCAGATTTTAAGTACCATATTTATAAATCTACAATGAAGTTTACATTAAAGTATGAAGAGTTGTGTTCCGTTTTATGGAGTGTATCTTCAAAAGGGCCAGAAAGAATTGAAGACATTTCAAATTATATAAAAACTACATATAGTAGAAAAGTAGACAAAACAGGCATATCAAAAATTGAAAACTTTTTAAAACTTTTGATGTAAAAAGTAAGTCTGTGGATGGAAATCAAAAGAAATTTTGATTAAAATTTTGTAGTTGGATGGAAACTACTACGGAAATCTCAACTTACAACACATCAGCAGGAGCGCCTTGAAAGTCATACGAAGACTTATGTTCACCAAAACGACTTAAGCGAATTGTGGAAAGTATACCAACTCCAACATCACAATCAATTTTACTGAAGAGGAAGCAATAGCGCTTATGTTGGAACTGGGTCTCAGTCGAAATAAGTACCAAATATTAAGGAAAGCTCTGCATGAAAAAGGACACAATATATTACCATCATACAAGGCGATCCAGGAAAAAACAAACTATCCGACCATCACCTATTGCTGTTAATGATGTGGAAGCTTGTATTGATATATCATCTTTGCTCTAAAACACAGCATCAAGAATTGTGTCAGAATTTTCAGAAGACCAACTAAGGAAAATTCATAACTGTGATGTTGTCTTAATGTGTAAGTGGGGATGTGACGGTTTATCAGAACCTTCAGAATACAAACAAGTCGGACATTAGCAGACTACAAAAGTGTATTTATGTCATCATTAGTGCCATTACGGATTCGTTCATATTCCCTTAATCCATCATCGTCAAGCATCGGAAATTCATTTGAAGATATATGGATCAATACAACTCCGGGTTCAAAAAATTTTTGTAGACCCATTGGATTTGAATATATAAAGGAGTCAAAGAAAACAACAAAAGATTTAGTGGAATATTTAAAAGATGAAATAAATGCACTGGAGCCCATTTGCATAAAAATAAAGGAATTCTCTATTAACGTATCATATCAGCTAAGCTTAACAATGATTGATGGAAAGGTCAGCAATGCCATAACAGAAACTTCTTCCTTCTGGAGATGCTCAATATGTAATGAGAAAAAGTCGCAATTCTCAAATATAAACAAAAGCAGAAGTATTAATGAAGAAGTCCTGTCTTTCGGAATTTCACCACTTCATGCCAGAATACGATTTTTGGATTACTTTTTACACATAGCATACGACCTCAAATACTTATAGAAGTGTGCCAGAGAATCTTACTAAATTAACAAAAATAATGAAGAATTAAAAGAACTGAGAGCTGCGGAAAAAATCCAAGAAGAATTTAAAGTTCAGATGGGATTAAACATCGACAAACCACAAAGTTGCGGTAGTACAAATGACGGTAATACAAAATTTTTTCGTGATTTTGAAATTACTTCAAAAATAACTGGAATCGACAAGGAGTTGCTTCGAAGAGTTAACACTATTTTAATGGCACTGAATAGTAAACATAAAATTAATGGAAATCGATTTGGGGAATATACATCTGAAATTTCTAAATTACTTGTATCTCTGTATCCATGGAGGGAACTAACACCAACAGTAAACAAAGTATTGTGTCATGGTCAAATAATAATTGAATCGAATATTCTTCCACTTGGAGAGTTAACAGAAGAAGCCCAGGAAGCGAGGAATTGAGATTTTAAGCATGTTCAACTTTTCAGCTTAAGAAAATGCTCCAGGCAATCACAGAATGAAGATATTTTTAACAATTTACTTCTATCTTCTGATCCTGTTCTTTTAACTATGAGAAAAAGATGGATTTGTTATGAAACTCTATCATCTCAAAACGAGGAAGATTTAAAGGACTTATATTACCTTATGGATATGTATACCGTTATGACAGATTATTTTATAGAAAATAAGTAGTGTTAGGAATTAACTATATAAGTAGGTTGTAAGAATTAATCGTATTATGTTTAAGATGAACAGTTCAAATAAAAAAAGCTATTATACTAACTGATGAAATTGTATTAAATTGTGTTTTATATTTCGGTGGGCGGGAAATGTGGTTTGTGTGGGGTGATTTAGGTGTTGTTGTGCGTGGCTCATAATAAAATTATATTTTTTATTGTATATACAATGTTATAGTCTTTAATAAAATAATTAACTAAATAATTTTTAAGAATTGTCCAAATATTTTATTCAACACCAAATGATATAAATCATAGTTTTAGAAATTTAATATATAAAAAAATCTTTATTTATGAACAAAACTCAATGAAATCTTCAACGCTTGTTAAATTTGTCATTTCAAATAAGAAAATGCAAAAAAAAAAAAAATTAAAGGTCAAAGGGCATCCCGCAATTCCCAAAAATTAGAATGAAAATCCCAAAAATGGGATTTTTTCATTTTTGCCCATAGGGTCCACATATCTTTCACGGCTGGGAAAATACTTCTGGAGTAAATGGAAAACATATTGAGGTTTCCAAAACTGCTTTCAGTTTTCTGATCCCAGCTTTGGGATTTTAGAACATGTCGCCCAAAGTTGAAGTTTTGATAAAAAATAGGTCATATTCGGAAGGACGCAGTGGCAACATTTTCAAAAAATAGGACAAGTTTTTTACGCCAAAGCGTTCTGCGTAAAGATACCTTTTAGAAAACTATAAAATTGTTATATGTTCTTAAAGAAAATTTTATTTTATTAATAAAAGAGTTAAGACACATTTTGGGCAAAAAAAACGGCAAAAATCTAAAATTTTTTGAATTTTTAAATTAAAAAACGTATATTTTTGGATCTGTAAATGATATTGATCTTGTATTTTGTTGTCTAACTAACAAGAAAAAATTGAGTCCATTTGGTCAAAAATTACGCCCGGTATGCAAAAAAAGGCGGACCCAGGTATGGTAAATTTTGTATCACTAAATTTTTAAATGCCTATAACTCGGATATTATAAGAGATAAGTAGTATGTCCAAGCATGTCCTCGTCGAGCGCTTTCAGAAAATATAAAAGTCTTTGTATTTGGGTGAAAAAAAATGGCACGAGTTTAAAAATTTTATATGTCGTAGGTACCCTACTTTGAGCCGCCACAGCTCCGTCCCTGGGGCATCTGCGGGGTTCATCTTCAAAACTTAAACTCGAATACTCCTTGGCTACGCTCACGCGAAATTTTATCCCGATCGGATCAGCCGTTTAGAAATGCCAGATTTATTTCCAAAAAATTCCATTCTGCCCACTGTGGATCGGTAGAATTATTTTCCCAGGTTTAAAAAGGTGGTAATTTGAGGTTCCGATATGGTTGTGAATAACATTGAAAGTTTTCATGCTATGACAGTTATTTATGCATCATTTTAAAGCATTATGATTGCACTTTAATATGGTATATCATTTGTGGTATAATGTGTGTTTTTACAAATTGGTCAATTTGATAGATCGGTAGAATTATTGCTCTATGTTTAATAAATGCTGTAATCTGAGGTTAAGATATGGTTGCAATTAACTTTGGCAGTTTTCGTGCCAGGACAGTCATTTATGCACCATTTTAAAGCATTAAAATTGCCATTTGTTTTGCTATATAATTTATTGCATAATGTATTTTTAGAAAATGGCCAATTGGATAGATCGGTAGTATTATTTTCCCAGGTTTAAAAAGGCGGTAATTTGAGGTTCCGATATCGTTGTGAATAACTTTGACAGTTTTCATGCTATAACAGTCATTTATGCATCATTTTAGAGCATTATGATTGCACTTTAATTTGGTATATCATTTGTGGCATAATCTTTTCGTCTAAAAAATTGTCAATTTGATGGATCGGTAGAATTATTGTTCTTTGTTTAAAAACGCAATAATTTGAGGTTCCGATATGGTTACAAATAGCATTGAAAATTTTCATGCTATGAAAGTCATTTATCAATCATTTTAAAGCATTAGGATTGCACTTTAATATGGTATATCATTTGTACCACAATGTGTGTTTTTACAAATTGGTCAATTTGATAGATCGGTAGAATTATTGTTGTATATATCAAATGCAGTAATCTGAGTTTCCGATATGGCTGCAATTAACTTTGGCAGTTTTCGTGCCAGGACAGTCATTTATGCACCATTTTAAAGCATTAAAATTGCCATTTGTTTTGGTATATAATTTATTGCATAATGTATTTTTAGAAAATGGCCAATTGGATAAATCGATAGAATTATTTTCCCAGGTTTAAAAAGGCGGTAATTTGAGGTTCCGATATGGTTGTGATTAGCTTTGAAAGTTTTCATGCTATGACAGTCATTTATGCATCATTTTAAAGCATTATGATTGCACTTTAATTTGGTATATCATTTGTGGCATAATGTGTTTGTCTAAAAAATGGTCAATTTGAAGGATCGGTAGAATTGTCTATGTTAAAAACTTTGTTTAAAAACGCTGTGATTTTAGGTTCCGATATGGTTACAAATAACTTTGACAGTTTTCATGCCAGGACAATTGTTTATGAATCATTTTTAATGCTTTAGCATTACAGTTGCACTTTGTTTTGGTGTATAATTTGTGGCATAATAAATTTTTACAAAAATTGGATAGATCGGTATATTTATTGGTACAGGTTTAGAAATGCGGTAATATGGTTGCAAATATCATTTATAGTTTATATATCTTTTTATTACATTATAGTTGCCATTTGTTTTGGTATATAATTTATTGCATAATACATTTTTAGAAAATGGCCAATTGGATAGATCGGTAGAATTATTTTCACAGCTTTAAAAACGCGGTAGTTTGAGGTTCCGATATGGCTGCAAATAATATTGACAGTTTTCACGCTATGAAAGTCATTTATGAATCATTTTAAAGCATTATGATTGTACTTTAATATGGTATATGACTTGTAGCATAATGTGTATTTTTAGAAATTGGTCAATTTGATATATCGGTAGAATTATTGTTCTATGTTTAATAAACGCAGTAATCTGAGGTTCCGATATGATTGCAATTAACTTTGGCAGTTTTCGTGCTAGGACAGTCGTTTATGCATCATTTTAAAGCATTATGATTGCACTTTAATTTAGTATATCATTTGTGGCATAATCTTTTCGTCTAAAAAATGGTCAATTTGAAGGATCGGAAGAATTGTCCATGTTAAAAACTATATTTTAAAACGCTGTGATTTGAGGTTCCGATATGGTTGCAAATAACTTTAACAGTTTTCATGCCAGGACTGTCGTTTATGCACCATTTTAAAGCATTACAGTTGCACTTTGTTTTGGTGTATAATTTGTGGCATAATGAATTTTTACAAAAATTGGATAGATCGGTATATTTAAAATTGGTACAGGTTTAGAAATGCGGTAATTTATGGCTCCGATATGGTTGCAAATATCATTTATAGTTTTCATGTTATAGCAGTCATTTATATATCTTTTTATTGCATTATAGTTGCCATTTGTTAAAAACTATGTTTAAAAACGCTGTGATTTGAGGTTTCGATATGGTTGCAAATAACATTGACAGTTTTCATGCCAGGACAGTCGTTTATGCACCATTTTAAAGCATTACAGTTGCACAGTGGTATAGGAAAAAAAGGAGAGGGAAATAATTCGGTAACTTCTAAACGGTTAATCCGATTTTAATGAAATTTGGTATGCACAAAAAGGAGGTGTTGTCGAGTTTAGGTTTTGGACCTTATAGGCCAACCAGGGGCCCGGCGGGGGGTCCTCAAATTAGGACACCTCGGCTATGTTAAATTTTTAAAACGATCCTATTTCTTCATTTGAGTTCCGATTTAAAAAAAATTTCGTATATAGAATCTCCTCATCGAGCACTACAAAAAATGTCGTCATAGGAGATTAGGAGATATTCGCATTTGAAAATTAAAATTTTAAAATTTTTACCGTTCTTACTTTAGTTTTTTGATAATAGCGGGTCCAAATATTCCCGATTTTCGCCATTTCTTTGGCTAAAATTAACTTGGGCAGTTTTCGTGCTGCGACAGTCGTTATGCACCATTTTAAAGCATTAAAATTGCCATTTGTTTTGGTATATAATTTATTGCATAATGTATTTTTAGAAAATGCCAATTGTATAGATCGGTAGTATTATTTTCCCAGGTTTAATAAGGCGGTAATTTTGAGGTTCCGATGTCGTTGTGAATAACTTTGACAGTTTCATGCTATAACAGTCATTTATCCATAATTTTAAAGCATTATGATTGCACTTTGTTTTGGTGTATAATTTGTGGCATAATGAGTTTTTACAAAAATAGGATAGATCGGTATATTTATTGGTACAGGTTTAGAAATGCGGTAATTTAAGGCTCCGATATGGTTGCAAATATCTTTTATAGTTTTCATGTTATTGCAGTCGTTTATATATATTTTTATTGCATTATAGTTGCCATTTGTTTTGGTATATAATTTGTTGCATAATATATTTTTAGAAAATGGCTAATTGGATAGACACCTTTGACAGTCATTTAGGCATCATTTTAAAGCATTATGATTGCACTTTAATATGGTATATCATTTGTAGCATAACGTGTGTTTTTACAAATTGGTCAATTTGATAGATCGGTAGAATTATTGTTCTATGTTTAATAAACGCTGCAATCTGAGGTTCCGATATGATTGCAATTAACTTTGACAGTTTACGTGCTAGGACAGTCGTTTATGCACCATTTTAAAGCATTAAAATTGCCATTTGTTTTGGTATATAATTT
The DNA here is from genome assembly GCF_022045245.1 of Lucilia cuprina. Classification (NCBI taxonomy): domain Eukaryota; kingdom Metazoa; phylum Arthropoda; class Insecta; order Diptera; family Calliphoridae; genus Lucilia; species Lucilia cuprina. The sequence continues at coordinate 46,358,309 of NC_060950.1, read as the reverse complement.
ATTGCATAATGTATTTTTAGAAAATGACCAATTGAATAAATCGATAGAATTATTTTCCCAGGTTTAAAAAGGCGGTAATTTGAGGTTCCGATAGGTTGTGAATAACTTTGAAAGTTTTCATGCTATAACAGTTATTTATGCATCATTTTAAAGCATTATGATTGCGCTTTAATTTGGTATATCATTTGTGGCATAATCTTTTCGTCTAAAAAATTGTCAATTTGATGGATCGGTAGAATTATTGTTCTATGTTTAAAAACGCGGTAATTTGAGGTTCCGATATGGTTGTGAATAACATTGACAGTTTTCATGCTATAACAGTCATTTATCCATCATTTTAAAGCATTATGATTGCACTTTGTTTTGGTGTATAATTTGTGGCATAATGAGTTTTTACAAAAATAGGATAGATCGGTATATTTATCGGTACAGGTTTAGAAATGCGGTAATTTAAGGCTCCGATATGGTTGCAAATATCTTTTATAGTTTTCATGTTATTGCAGTCGTTTATATATCTTTTTATTGCATTATAGTTGCCATTTGTTTTGGTATATAATTTATTGCATAATATATTTTTAGAAAATGGCCAATTGGATAGATCGGTAGAATTATTTTCCCAGGTTTAAAAGGCGGTAATTTGAGGTTCCGATATGGTTGTGAATAACTTTGACAGTTTTCATGCTATGACAGTCATTTATGCATCATTTTAGAGCATTATGATAGCACTTTAATTTGGTATATCATTTGTGGCATAATCTTTTCGTCTAAAAAATTGTCAATTTGATGGATCGGTAGAACTATAGTTCTATGTTTAAAAACGCGGTAATTTGAGGTTCCGATATGGTTGTGAATAACACTGACAGTTTTCATACTATAACAGTCATTGATCCATTATTTTAAAGCATTATGATTGCACTTGTTTTGGTGTATAATTTGTGGCATAATGAGGTTTTTACAAAAAAAGGATAGATCGGTATATTTATTGGTACAGGTTTAGAAATGCGGTAATTAAGGCTCCGATATGGTTGCAAATATCTTTTATAGTTTTCATGTTATTGCAGTTGTTTATATATATTTTTATTGCATTATAGTTGCCATTTGTTTTGGTATATAATTTATTGCATAATGTATTTTTAGAAAATGGCCAATTGGATAGATCGGTAGAATTATTTTCCCAGGTTTAAAAAGGCGGTAATTTGAAGTTCCGATATGGTTGTGAATAACTTTGAAAGTTTTCATGCTATGACAGTCATTTATGCATCATTTTAGAGCATTATGATAGCACTTTAATTTGGTATATCATTTGTGGCATAATCTTTTCGTCTAAAAAATTGTCAATTTGATGGATCGGTAGAATTATTGTTCTATATTTAAAAACGCGGTAATTTTAGGTTCCGATATGGTTACAAATAACATTGACAGTTTTCATGCTATGACAGTCATTTATCCATCATTTTAAAGCATTATGATTGCACTTTAATATGGTATATCATTTGTAGCATAATGTGTGTTTTTACAAATTGGTCAATTTGATAGATCGGTAGAATTATTGTTCTATATATCAAATGCAGTAATCTGAGGTTCCGATATGACTGCAATTAACTTTGGCAGTTTTCGTGCTACGACAGTCGTTTATGCACCATTTTAAAGCAATAAAATTGCCATTTGTTTTGGTATATAATTTATTGCATAATGTATTTTTAGAAAATGGCCAATTGGGTAAATCGATAGAATTATTTTCCCAGGTTTAAAAAGGCGGTAATTTTGAGGTTCCGATATCGTTGTGTATAGCTTTGAAAGTTTTCATGCAATGACAGTCATTTATGCATCATTTTAAATCATTATGAATGCACTTTAATTTGGTATATCATTTGTGGCATAATCTTTTCGTCAAAAAATTGTATTTGATGGATCGGTAGATTTATTGTTCTATGTTTAAAACGCGATAATTTGAGGTTCCGATATGGCTGACAGTTTTCATGCTATGACAGTCATTTATGCATCATTTTAAAGCATTATGTTTACACTTTAATTTGGTATATCATCTGTGGCATAATGTGTTTGTCTAAAAAATGGTCAATTTGAAGGATCGGTAGACAGTTTTTATGCCAGGACAATCGTTTATGCTTCATTTAAAGCATTACAGTTGCACTTTGTTTTGGTGTATAATGAATTTTTACAAAAATTGGATAGATCGGTATATTTATTGGTACAGGTTTAGAAATGCGGTAATTTAAGACTCCGATATGGTTGCAAATAACATTTATAGTTTTCATGTTATAGCAGTCGTTTATATATCTTTTTATTACATTATAGTTGCCTTTTGTTTTGGTATATAATTTATTGCATAATATATTTTTAGAAAATGGCCAATTGGATAGATCGGTAGAATTATTTTCACAGCTTTAAAACGCGGTAGTTTGAGGTTCCGATATGGCTGCAAATAATATTGACAGTTTTCACGCTATGAAAGTCATTTATGAACCATTTTAAAGCATTATGATTGTACTTTAATATGGTATATCATTTGTAGCATAATGTGTATTTTTATACCCACCATCAAAAAAGATGGGGGGTATATTGATTTTGTCATTCCGTGTGTAACACATCGAAATATTGCTCTAAGACCCCATAAAGTATATATATTCTGGGACCTCGTAAGATTCTAAGACGATCTAGCCATGTCCGTCTGTCCGTCTGTCTGTTGTTGGCACGATAGCGTCCACAAAATAAGAGATATTGAGATAAAATTTTCCCAAAATATATTTTATTGATCAGAAATATTTGGTATTGAAAATGGGCAAAATCGGTCAACGATTTCACATAGCCCCCATACAAATGTACCCCCCGAAATACTGTATAAATAGCTTCAAATATTCACAAATTCGTTTTTTATGAAGCAAATACCACAAAATTTCGCATATGTCAGTTTTTTGACGTCTGCAAAATAATTCTGCATTATGGCGGACATAGGACCATAATTGGCCCTACCCCCCATATATGGTCCCCTTCAGAAAATGACTTTAACGCTCATTACTGGCTTAAAAATGGGAATATAGAGATGAAATTCGACACACATAAGTTTCATGCAAGTCAATATCTCTCAATCAAATTTTATGTATATCGGTCCATAATTGGCCCTACCCACATATAAGGTCCCCTTCAGAAAATGACTTTAACGCTCATTACTGGCTTAAAATTACAAGTATAGCGATGAAATTTGACATAAGTAAGTTTCTTACTCCAAAACTTCTCTATAAAATTTTATGTGGATCGGCCCCTAAGCTCACAACTGGCTTAAACAAACGAATATAGCGATGAAATTTGATATAAGTAAGTGTCTTACAGGCCAAAAAACCCCCATAAAAAGTCTTCCCATAAACGTTCTTAAATGCTCATTACTGGCTCAAAAATATGATTATAACAATGAAATTATACAGAAGTAAGATCTATACAAGTCAAAATTTACCAAATTTTATGTGCATCGGTCCATAATTGACCCTTCCCTCACATAAGGCCCCCTTCAGAAAACGACTTTAACGTTAATTATGGGCGTAAAAATACGAATATAGCGAAGAAATTTGACATAAGTATGTATCATAGGAACCAAATCCTTTATATCAAATTTTATGTGTATCGGTCTATAATTGACCCTAGCGCCCATATAAGGTCCCCTTCATAAAAATACTTTAACGCTCATTACTGCCTTAAAAATACGAGTATAGCGATGAAATTTCACAGAAGTAAGTTTTTCACAAGCCAAAATCTCTTTACCAAATTTTATGTGGAACAGGTCTTAATTGACCCTACCCCCAACATGAGGTCCCTATCAGAAAAATATTTTAAAGCTCAGTACTGGCTTAAAAATACTAGTAGATTTATGAAATTCGACATAAACTACTTTCGTGTAAGCTAATATCTCTATCCCTTCTATAGCAACCGAAATCTCTCTATCAAATTTTATGAGGATCAGTCCATAATAACACCACCCCATATAAATTCCGCCCCAGAAAATGACGCGAAAAATAAGAATACCGCAAGGCAACTCGACATAAAACAATTTTGATTTAAAATCTCTCTACCATATTTTAGAACTTTAATGCTCCTTAATGGCTTCAAAATACAAGTAGATCGATGAAATTTTAAACAAATAAGGAATTGAAATCTTCCTACAGACTTTTATGAGAATTGGTCCATATGTATATGTATAAATAACCCTACTCCCTATAAAAATTATCACTGTCAATAGTAAAACCCCCATTAATGGACCTCTTTTAAATGTTACCCTGATGTTCTCATTAGTATCGAGGTTCCGATATGATTGTAATTAACTTTGGCAGTTTTCGTGCTAGCACAGTCGTTTATGCATCATTTTAAAGCATTATGATTGCACTTTAATTTAGTGTATCATTTGTGGCATAATCTTTTCGTCAAAAAATGGTCAATTTGAAGGACCGGTAGAATTGTCCATGTTAAAAACTATGTTTAAAAATGCTGTGATTTGAGGTTCCGATATGGTTGCAAATAACTTTGACAATTTTCATGCCAGGACAGTCGTTTATGCACCATTTTAAAGCATTACAGTTGCACTTTGTTTTGGTGTATAATTTGTGGCATAATGAATTTTTACAAAAATTGGATAGATAAATTACCGCCTTTTTAAACCTGGGAAAATAATTCTATCGATTTATCCAATTGACCATTTTCTAAAAATACATTATGCGATAAATTATATACCAAAACAAATGGCAATTTTAATGATTTAAAATGGTGCACTAAAACTGCCAAAGTTAATTGCAATCATATCTGCGTTTATTAAACAAAGAACAATAATTCTACCGATCTATCAAATTGACCAATTTCTAAAAATACACATTATGCTACAAATGATATACCATATTAAAGTGCAATCATAATGCTTTAAAATGATGCCTAAATGACTGTCATAGCGTGAAAACTGTCTATGTTATTTGCAGCCGTTTTGGAACCTTAAATTACCGCGTTTTTAAAGCTGTGAAAATAATTCTACCGATCTATCCAACTAGCCATTTTCTAAAAATATATTATGCAACAAATTATATACCAAAACAAATGGCAACTATAATGCAATAAAAAGATATATAAACGACTGCTATAACATAAAAACTATAAAAGATATTTGCAACCATATTGGAGCCTAAAATTACCGCATTTCCAAACATGTACCAATAAATATACCGATCTATGCAATTTTTCTAAAATTCATTATGCCACAAATTAGACACCAAAACAAATTGCAACAGTAATGCTATAAAATGTTACATAAACGATTGTCCTGGCATGAAAACTGTCAAAGTTATTTGCAGCCATATCGGAACCTCAAATCACAGCGTTTTTAAACATAGAAAAACAATCCTACTGATCCTTAAAACGGCTGCAAATAACATATAACAGTCATTTAGGCATCATTTTAAAGCATTATGATTGCACTTTAATATGGTATATTATCTGTAGCATAATGTGTGTTTTTAAAAATTGGTTAATTTGATAGATCGGTAGAATTATTGTTCTATATATCAAATGCAGTAATCTGAGGTTCCGATATGGCTGCAATTAACTTTGGCAGTTTTCGTGCTACGACAGTCGTTTATGCATCATTTTAAAGCATTAAAATTGCCATTTGTTTTGGTATATAATTTATTGCATAATGTATTTTTAGAAAATGGTCAATTGGATAAATCGATAGAATTATTTTCCCAGATTTAAAAAGGCGGTAATTTGAGGTTCCGATATGGTTGTGAATAGCTTTGAAAGTTTTCATGCTATGACAGTCATTTTTGAATCATTTTAAAGCATTATGATTGCACTTTAATTTGGTATATCATTTGTGGCATAATGTGTTTGTCTAAAAAATTGTCAATTTGAATGATAGGTAGAATTGTCCATGTTAAAAACTATGTTTAAAAACGCTGTGATTTGAGGTTCCGATATTGTTGCAAATAACTTTGACAGTTTTCATGCCAGGCTTTTCATGCCTCATTTTAAAGCATTACAGTTGCACTTTGTTTTGGTGTATAATTTGTGGCATAATGAATTTTTACAAAAATTGCATAGATCGGTATATTTATTGGTACAGGTTTAGAAATGCAGTAATTTAAGACTCCGATATGGTTGCAAATATCATTTATAGTTTTCATGTTATAGCAGTCGTTTTTATATCTTTTTATTACATTATAGTTGCCTTTTGTTTTGGTATATAATTTATTGCATAATATAGTTTTAGAAAATGGTCGATTGGATAGATCGGTAGAATTAATTTCACAGCTTTAAAAACGCGGTAGTTTGAGGTTCCGATATGGCTGCAAATTATATTGACAGTTTTCATGCTATGACAGTCATTTATGCATCACTTTAGAGTATTATGATTGCACTTTAATTTGGTATATCATTTTCGTCTAAAAAATTGTCAATTTGATGGATGGGTAGAATTATTGTTCTATGTTTAAAAACGCGGTAATTTGAGGTTCCGATATGGTTGTGAATACCATTGACAGTTTTCATTCTATAACAGTCATTTATCCATCATTTAAAACATTATGATTGCACTTCGTTTTGGTTTATAATTTGTGGCATGAGTTTTTACAAAAATCGGATAGATCGGTATATTTATTGGTACAGGTTTAGAAATGCGGTAATTTAAGGCTCCGATATGGTTGCAAATATCTTTTATATTTTTCATGTTATTGCCGTCGTTTATATATCTTTTTATTGCATTATAGTTGCCATTTGTTTTGGTATATAATTTATTGCATAATATCTTTTTAGAAAATGGCCAATCGGATAGATCGGTAGTATTATTTTCCCAGGTTTAAAAAGGCGGTAATTTGAGGTTCCGATATCGTTGTGAATAACTTTGACAGTTTTCATGCTATGACAGTCATTTATGCATCATTTTAAAGCATTATGATTGCACTTTAATTTGGTATATCATTTGTGGCATAATGTGTTCGTCTAAAAAATGGTAAATTTGAAGGATCAGTAGAATTGTTTTTCTATGTTTAAAAACGCTGTGATTTGAGGTTCCGATATGGCTGCAAATAACTTTGACAGTTTTCATGCCAGGACAATCGTTTATGTATCGTTTTAAAGCATTACTGTTGCACTTTGTTTTGGTATATAATTTGTGGCATAATGAAGTTTTAGAAAAATTAGATAGATCGGTATATTTATTGGTAGAGGTTTGGAAATGCGGTAATTTAAGGCTCCAATATGGTTGCAAATAACATAGACAGTTTTCACGCTATGACAGTCATTTAGGCATAATTTTAAAGCATTATGATTGCACTTTAATATGGTATATCATTTGTAGCATGATGTGTGTTTTTACAAATTAGTCAATTTGATAGATCGGTAGAATTATTGTTCTATGTTTAATAAACGCTGTAATCTGAGGTTAAGATATGGTTGCAATTAACGTTGGATGTTTTCGTGCTAGGACAGTCGTTCATGCACCATTTTAAAGCATTAAAATTGCCATTTGTTTTGGTATATATTTTATTGCATAATGTATTTTTAGAAAATTGCTAATTGGATAGATCGGTAGAATTATTTTCCAAGGTTTAAAAAGGCGGTAATTTGGGGTTCCGATATGGTTGTGAATAACTGTGAAATTTTCATGCTATGACAGTCATTTATGCATCATTTTAGAGCATTATGATTGCACTTTAATTTGGTATATCATTTGTGGCATAATCTTTTCGTCTAAAAAATGGTCAATTTGATGGATCGGTAGAATTATTGTTCTATGTTTAAAAACGAGGTAATTTGAGGTTTCGATATGGTTGTGAATAACTTTGACAGTTTTCATGCTATGACAGTCATTAATACATCATTTTAAAGCATTATGATTGCACTTTAATTTGGTATATCATTTGTGGCATGATGTGTTTGTCTAAAAAATGGTCATAATTTGTGGCATAATGAATTTTTACAAAAATTGGATAGATCGGTATATTTGTTGGTACAGGTTTAGAAATGCGATAATTTATGGCTCCGATATGGTTGCAAATATCATTTATAGTTTTCATGTTATAGCAGTCGTTTACATATCTTTTTATTGCATTATAGTTGCCATTTGTTTTGGAATACAAGTGTGATTTGAGGTTCCCATATGGTTGCAAATAACTTTGACAGTTTTCATGCCAGGACAATCGTTTATGCATCATTTTAAAACATTACAGTTGCACTTTGTTTTGGTGTATAATTTGTGGCATAATGAATTTTTATAAAAATTGGATAGATCGGTATATTTATTGGTACAGGCTTAGAAATGCGGCAATTTAAGACTCCGATATGGTTGCAAATATCATTTATAGTTTTCATGTTATAGCAGTCGTTTATATATTTTTTTATTACATTATAGTTGCCTTTTGTTTCGGTATATAATTTATTGCATAATATATTTTTAGAAAATGGCCAATTGGATAGATCGGTAGTATTATTTTCCCAGGTTTAAAAAGGCGGTAATTTGAGGATCCGATATCGTTGTGAATAACTTTGACAATTTTCATGCTATGACAGTTATTTATGCGTCATTTTAAAGCATTATGATTGCACTTTAATTTGGTATATCATTTGTGGTATAATCTTTTCGTCTAAAAAATTGTCAATTTGCTGGATCGGTAGAATTATTGTTCTATATTTAAAAACGCGGTAATTAGAGGTTCCGATATGGTTGTTAATAACATTGACAGTTTTTATGCTATAACAGTCATTTATCCATCATGTTAAAGCATTGTGATTGCACTTTGTTTTGGTGTATAATTTGTGGCATAATGAGTTTTTACAAAAATAGGATAGATCGGTATATTTATTGGTACAGGTTTAGAAATGCTGTAATTTAAGGCTCCAATATGGTTGCAAATAACATTGAAAGTTTTCGTGCTAGGACAGTCGTTTATGCACCATTTTAAAGCATTAAAATTGCCATTTGTTTTGGTATATAATTTATTGCATAATGTATTTTTAGAAAATGGCCAAGTGGGTAAAGGCGGTAATTTGAGTTTCCGATATGGTTGTGAATAGCTTTGAAAGTTTTCATGTTATGACAGTCATTTATGCATCATTTTAAAGCATTATGATTGCACTTTAATTTGGTAAATCATTTGTGGCATAATCTTTTCGTCAAAAAAATTGTCAATTTGATGGATCGGTAGAATTATTGTTCTTTGTTTAAAAACGGGGTAATTTGAGGTTCCGATATGGTTACAAATAACATTGACAGTTTTCATGCTATGACAGTCATTTATCCATCATTTTAAAGCATTAGGATTGCACTTTAATATGGTATATCATTTGTAGCATAATGTGTGTTTTTACAAATTTGTCAATTTGATAGATCGGTAGAATTATTGTTCTATATATCAAATGCAGTAATCTGAGGTTCTGATATGGCTGCAATTAACTTTGGCAGTTTTCGTGCTACGTTTATGCACCATTTTAAAGCATTAAAATTGCCATTTGTTTTGGTATATAATTTATTGCATAATGTATTTTTAGAAAATGGCCAAGTGGATAAATCGATAGAATTATTTTCCCAAGTTTAAAAAGGCGGTAATTTGAGGTTTCGATATGGTTGTGAATAGCTTTGAAAGTTTTCATGTTATGACAGTCATTTATGCATCATTTTAAAGCATTATGATTACACTTTAATTTGGTATATCATTTGGGGCATAATGTGTTTGTCTAAAAAATGGTCAATTTGAAGGATCGGTAGAATTGTCTATGTTAAAAACTATGTTTAAAAACGCTGTGATTTGAGGTTCCGATATGGTTGCAAATAACTTTGACAGTTTTCATGCCAGACAGTCGTTTATGCACCATTTTAAAGCATTACAGTTGCACTTTGTTTTGGTGTATAATTTGTGGCATAATGAAGTTTTAGAAAAAATAGATAGATCAGTATATTTATTGGTACAGGTTTGGAAATGCGGTAATTTAAGGCTCCAATATGGTTGCAAATATCTTTTATAGTTTTTATGTTATAGCAGTCGTTTATATATTTTTTTTATTACATTATAGTTGCCTTTTGTTTTGGTATATAATTTATTGCATAATATATTTTTAGAAAATGGCCAATTGGATAGATCGGTAGAATCATTTTCACAGCTTTAAGAACGCGGCAGTTTGAGGTTTCGATATGGTTGTGAATAACTTTGACAGTTTTCACGCTATGAAATCATTTATGAATCATTTTAAAGCATTATGATTGTACTTTAATATGGTATATCATTTGTAGCATAATGTGTATTTTTAGAAATTGGTCAATTTGATAGATCGGTAGAATTATTATTCTATGTTTAATAAACGCAGTAATCTGAGGTTCCGATTTGATTGCAATAAACTTTGGCAGTTTTCGTGCTAGGACAGCATTGTGATTCCACTTTAATTTAGTATATCATTTGTGGCATAATCTTTTCGTCTAAAAAATGGTCAATTTGAAGGATCGGTAGAATTGTCCGTGTTAAAAACTATGTTTAAAAACGCTGTGATTTGAGAATCCGATATGGTTGCAAATAACTTTGACAGTTTTCATGCCAGGACAGTTGTTTATGCACCATTTTAAAGCATTACAGTTGCACTTTGTTTTGGTGTATAATTTGTGGCATAATGAATTTTTACAAAAATTGTATAGATCGGTATACTTATTGGTACAGGTTTAGAAATGGGGTAATTTATGGCTCCGATATGGTTGCAAATATCATTTATAGTTTTCATGTTATAGCAGTCGTTTATATCTTTTTATTGCATTATAGTTGCCATTTGTTTTGGTATATAATTTCTTGCATAATGTATTTTAAGAAAATGGCCAATTGGATAGATCGGTAGTATTATTTTCCCAGGCTTAAAAAGGTGGTAATTTGAGGTTCCGATATCGTTGTGAATAACTTTGACAGTTTTCATGCTATGACAGTCATTTATGCTTCATTTTAGAGCATTATGATTGCACTTTAATTTGGTATATCATTTGTGGCATAATCTTTTCGTCTAAAAAATTGTCAATTTGATGGATTGGTAGAATTATTGTTCTATGTTTAAAAACGCGGTAATTAGAGGTTCCGATATGGTTGTGAATAACATTGACAGTTTTCATGCTATAACAGTCATTTATCATCATTGGTGTATAAAACCGTCCAACACCATTTTTCACACACGAACCAAACCATATACATACGAAAGCACATAATGTATATAGTATAACTGCGTAATCAGTTTTTTATTATCTGATCGTTTGTCCTTTTTAAAGGACTTTAAAATTTGAGGTACGTACAATTTTTAAAAATTTTTATAAAATCAAACTAAAGAGGACAATTGCAGTATTTTTATCTCATATTTTGTTTTATTTTTTAAGAATAAAAAGATGTAAAAAATATCCTTATAAAAGTTTATCCTTTATTATCCTTGAAATTTTATACAAAATTGTTCAACAAAAAATATTCATAATAAAGACATTCGAATGGAGTACAAAAGTCTGAAATTTGGTCTTCATAGCTCCATTTGTTTAATTTGTATAATATTTTTTAAATATCCCAATAAATTAATTAATATAATTTTCCCCTCTGAAAATTTCAAAGTCCTCTTTTTTTGTTAAAATATTATATAGAAAAATTAGAAATTTGATATTGTGGAACCGAGTTTTTTATCTCTATGATAAAAAGTTAAAAAAGTGGAAACTTTGAAGAATATGAAAGGATAAAAATCGATTAAGGATATCTTGCATTTTTTATCCTTTCATGTTAAAACTACCTTCTGGGAAAGTATATTTTCCTTTTTTATTTTAACCCAATTATTCCGAACTCTATAGTTATTATAAATTCTATACCTTTGACCTCCCAATAATGTTATCAAAGTAGTTTATTATATAGTTTTCATTAAAAAATACAACAGGGCGAAGGTATATCTTGTGTAATTAGTAAACCACGATATACATAAATATTTAAACAAGTTGTGAATTTCTTTCAAATGTGATATATTTTAGCAAATAAAATATTTATGTTGAAATTTTATTCATATTAAAAAAAACTAATTTTCTGAAAGTGGGCTAAAATCAAATAGAGATTAAAAGCCTGTACAAGACAACAATAATGGGACAATTTGTTAAACAAATATCGTGTGCGCCATCATAAGCACACGAAATTTTTTAATCAAATTGTTGTCTTGTCCAGGCCTTTAATATGTATATTATAAAATTAAGAGGAAAGATTTATGTCTACATATATAAAAGTTTTTTATGTATTTTTTCATCGTGATATTAATGTTTATATTAATTATATTATAATTTATATTTATAATAATAATATAATATATTTATAATCATATTATCCTGAAGTAAATTTTAGATTCGGAACATGCATGTTTTCATCACTAAGGCCTGTTATCTCAACCACCGGTTATGTTTAATTCGTAGATATTTTGTCTGAAAACTGTCAATTTAACGTTAGTATAAAAAATTAACAGACATTGAGATAATGGGAGTAGGTAATTGGTATAAATAAGAAATTAAATAAAACAAAATATTCTCAACAAAAATTTTCTTAATTTGAATTCATCTTAACTTTTATTTTTTTACAAAGAACGAATAAAGATAGAGACATGAAATTTGGGAGTCTGTAGCTCCATATTTGTAAATATAACATATATTTTTTTCTAAAAAAACTGACTATAGAAAATAAGGATATTAAAGGATTAAACTTTTAAAGGACATTTTTTTAGTTTTTTTTTATTCTAACATTTTAAAACTATTTTATTTATAAAAATACTGTTATTCTCCTCTTTCAATCGATACCTATATTGACCTACTAGCCTAACCAATTTAAGCTAAATATAATTATACTTACTTTTCCTTTCAAACTTTAAAGTCCTTTTAAAGGAAGAAACGATCAGAAAATAAAAAACCAAAAATATAGTTTAACTATATCAAGTATGTAGCTTCCAACGTATATGGTCTTGCTCATGTGTGCAACAATTTTTCCAAATTTGTTGTACGGTGTAATTTGTGGCATAATGAGTTTTTACAAAAATAGGATAGATCGGTATATTTATTGGTACAGGTTTAGAAATGCGGTAATTTAAGGCTCCGATATGGTTGCAAATATTATTTATAGTTTTCATTTTATTGCAGTCTTTTATATATCTTTTTATTGCATTATAGTTGCCATTTGTTTTGGTATATAATTTATTGCATAATATATTTTTAGAAAATGGCCAATTGGATAGATCGGTAGAATTATTTTCTTAGGTTTAAAAAGGCGTAATTTGAGGTTCCGATATGGTTACAAATAACATTGACAGTTTTCATGCTATGACAGTCATTTATGCATCATTTTAGAGCATTATGATTGCACTTTAATTTGGTATATCATTTGTGGCATAATGTGTGTTTTTACAAATTGGTCAATTTGATAGATCGGTAGAACTATTGTTCTATATATAAAATGCAGTAATCTGAGGTTCCGATATGGCTGGAATTAAGTTTGGCAGTTTTCGTGCTACGACAGTCGTTTATGCACTATTTTAAAGCATTAAAATTGCCATTTGTTTTGGAGTATAATTTATTGCATAATGTATTTTTAGAAAATGGTCAATTGGATAAATCGATAGAATTATTTTCCCAGATTTAAAAACGCTGTGATTTGAGGTTCCCATATGGTTGCAAATAACTTTGACAGTTTTCATGCCAGGACAATCGTTTATGCATTATTTTAAAGCATTACAGTTGCACTTTGTTTTGGTGTATAATTTGTGGCATAATGAGTTTTTATAAAAATTGGATAGATCGGTATATTTATTGGTACAGGTTTAGAAATGCGGTAATTTAAGACTCCGATATGGTTGCAAATATCTTTTATAGTTTTCATGTTATAGCAGTCGTTTATATGTTTTTTTATTACATTATAGTTGCCTTTTGATTTGGTATATAATTTATTGCATAATATATTTTTAGAAAATGGCCAATTGGATAGATCGGTAGAATCATTTTCACAGCTTTAAAAACGCGGTAGTTTGAGGTTCCGATATGGCTGCAAATAATATTGACAGCTTTCACGCTATGAAAGTCATTTATGAATCATTTTAAAGCATTAGGATTGTACTTTAATATGGTATATCTTTTGTAGCATAATGTGTATTTTTAGAAATTGGTCAATTTGATAGATCGGTAGAATTATTGTTCTATGTTTAATAAACGTAGTAATCTGAGGTTCCGATATGATTGCAATTAACTTTGGCAGTTTTCGTGCTAGGACAGCATTATGATTGCACTTTAATTTAGTATATCATTTGTCCGTGATAAAAACTATGTTTAAAAACGCTGTGATTTGAGGTTCCGATATGGTTGCAAATAACTTTGACAGTTTTCATGCCAGGACAATCGTTTATGCATAATTTTAAAGCATTACAGTTGCACTTTGTTTTGGTGTATAATTTGTGGCATAATGAATTTACAAAATTGGATAGATCGTTATATTTATTGGTGCAGGTTTAGAAATGCGGTAATTTAAGACTCCGATATGGTTGCAAATATTATTTATAGTTTTCATGTTATAGCAGTCGTTATATATCTTTTAATTACATTATAGTTGCCTTTTGTTTTGGTATATAATTTATTGCATAATATATTTTTATAAAATGGCCAATTGGATAGATCGGTAGAATTATTTTCACAGCTTTAAAAACGCGGTAATTTGAGGTTCCGATATGGCTGCAAATAATATTGACAGTTTTCACGCTATGAAAGTCATTTATGAATCATTTTAAAGCATTATGATTGTACTTTAATATGGTATATCATTTGTAGCATAATGTGTATTTTTAGAAATTGGTCAATTTGATAGATCGGTAGAACTATTGTTCTATGTTTAATAAACGTAGTAATCTGAGGTTCCGATATGATTGCAATTAACTTTGGCAGTTTTCGTGCAATGACAGTCATTTATGCATCATTTTAGAGCATTATGATTGCACTTTAATTTGGTATATCATTTGTGGCATAATCTATTCTGATAAAAAATGGTCAATTTGATGGATCGGTAGAATTATTGTTCTATGTTTAAGAACGCGGTAATTTGAGGTTCCGATATGGTTGTGAATAACATTGACAGTTTTCATGCTATAACAGTCATTGATCTAGCATTTTAAAGCATTATGATTGCACTTTGTTTTGGTGTATAATTTGTGGCATAATGAGTTTTTACAAAAAAAGGATAGATCGGTATATTTATTGGTACAGGTTAAGAAATGCGATAATTTAAGGCTCCGATATGGTTGCAAATATATTTTATATCTTGTAATTTGAGGTTCCGATATGGCTGCAATTATCGTTGGCATTTTTCGTGCTAAGACAGTCATTTATGCACCATTTTAAAGCATTAAAATTGCCATTTGTTTTGGTATATAATTTATTGCAAAATGTATTTTTAGAAAATGGCCAATTGTATAGATCTATAGTATTATTTTCCCAGGTTTAAAAAGGCGGTAATTTGAGGTTCCGATATCGTTGTGAATAACTTTGACAGTTTTCATGCTAGATATGGCTGCAATTAACTTTGGCAGTTTTCGTGCTACGACAGTCATTTATGCACCATTTTAAAGCATTAAAATTGCCATTTGTTTTGGTATATAATTTATTGCATAATGTATTTTTAGAAAATCGCCAATTGGATAAATCGATAGAATTATTTTCCCAGGTTTAAAAAGGCGGTAATTTGAGGTTCCGATATGGTTGTGAATAGCTTTGAAAGTTTTCATGCTATGACAGTCATTTATGCATCATTTTAAAGCATTATGATTGCACTTTAATTCGGTATATCATTTATGGCATAATGTGTTTGTCTAAAAAATGGTCAATTTGAAGGATCGGTAGAATTGTCTATGTTAAAAGCTATGTTTAAAAACGCTGTGATTTGAGGTTCCGATATGGTTGCAAATAACTTTGACAGTTTTCATGCCAAGACAATCGTTTATGCATCATTTTAAAGCATTACAGTTGCACTTTGTTTCGGTGTATAATTTGTGGCATAATGAATTTTTACAAAAATTGGATAGATCGGTATATTTATTGGTACAGGTTTAGAAATGCGGTAATTAAAGACTCTGATATGCTTGCAAATATCATTTATAGTTTTCATGTTATAGCAGTCGTTTATATATCTTTTTATTACATTATAGTTGCCTTTTGTTTTGGTATATTATTTATTGCATAATATATTTTTAGAAAATGGCCAATTGGATAGATAAGTAGAATTATTTTCACAGCTTTAAAAACGCGGTATTTTGAGGTTCCGATATGGCTGCAAATAATATTGACAGTTTTCACGCTATGAAAGTCATTTATGAATCATTTTAGAGCATTATGATAGCACTTTGATTTAGTATATCATTTGTGGCATAATATTTTCGTCTAAAAAATTGTCAATTTGATGGATCGGTAGAATTATTGTTCTATGTTTAAAAACGCGGTAATTTGAGGTTCCGACATGGTTGTGAATAACAATGACAGTTTTCATGCTATAACAGTCATTGATCCATCATTTTAAAGCATTATGATTGCACTTTGTTTTGGTGTATAATTTGTGGCATAAAGAGTTTTTACAAAAATAGGATAGATCGGGACATTTATTGGTACAGGTTTAGATATGCGGTAATTTAAGACTCCGATATGGTTGCAAATATCATTTTAAAGCATTATGATTGTACTTTAATATGGTATATCATTTGTATCATAATGTGTATTTTTAGAAATTGGTCAATTTGAAAGATCGGTAGAATTATTGTTCTATGTTTAATAAACGCAGTAATCTGAGGTTCCGATATGATTGCAATTAACTTTGGCAGTTTTCGTGCTAGGATAGTCGTTTATACATCATTTTAAAGCATTATGACTGCACTAGTATATCATTTGTGGCATAATCTTTTCGCCTAAAAAATGGTCAATTTGAAGGATCGGTAGAATTGTCCATGTTAAAAACTATGTTTAAAAACGCCTTGATTTGAGGTTCTGATATGGTTGCAAATAACTATGACAGTTTTCATGCCAGGACAGTCGTTTATGCACCATTTTAAAGCATTACAGTTGCACTTTGTTTTGGTGTATAATGTGTGTCATAATGAATTTTTACAAAAATTGGATAGATCGCTATATTTATTGGTACATGTTTACAAATGCGGTAATTTATGGCTCCGATATGGTTGCAAATATCATTTATAGTTTTCATGTTATAGCAGTCGTTTATATATTTTTTAATGCATTAAAGTTGCCATTTGTTTTGGTATATAATTTCTTGCATAATGTATTTTTAGAAAATGGCCAATTGGATAGTTCGGTAGTATTATTTTCCCAGGTTTAAAAAGGCGGTAATTTGAGGTTCCGATATCGTTGTAAATAACTTTGACAGTTTTCATGCTATGACAGTCATTTATGCATCATTTTAGAGCATTATGATTGCACTTTAATTTGGTATATCATTTGTGGCATAATCTTTTCGTCTAAAAAATTGTCAATTTGATGGATCGGTAGAATTATTGTTCTATGTTTAAAAACGCGGTAATTTGAGGTTCCGATATGGTTGTGAATAACATTGACAGTTTTCATGCTATAACAGTCATTTATCCATCATTTTAAAGCATTCTGATTGCACTTTGTTTTGGTGTATAATATGTGGCATAATGAAGTTTTAGAAAAATTGGATAGATCGGTATATTTATTGGTACAGGTTATGCAATTGTTGCAAATATCATTTATAGTTTTCATGTTATAGCAGTCGTTTATATATCTTTTTATTACATTATAGTTGCCTTTTGTTTTGGTATATAATTTATTGCATAATATATTTTTAGAAAATGGCCAATTGGATAGATCGGTAGAATTATTTTCACAGCTTTAAAAACGCGGTAGTTTGAGGTTCCGATATGGCTGCAAATAATATTGACAGTTTTCACGCTATGAAAGTCATTTATGAATCATTTTAAAGCATCATGATTGCACTTTAATATGGTATATCATTTGTAGCATAATGTGTGTTTTTATAAATTGGTCAATTTGATAGATCGGTAGAATTATTGTTCTATGTTTAATAAACGCTGTTAAGATATGGTTGCAATTAAGTTTGGCAGTTTTCGTGCTAGGACAGTCGTATATTCACCATTTTAAAGCATTAAAATTGCCATTTGTTTTGGTATATAATTTATTGCATAATGTAGTTTTAGAAAATGGCCAATTGAATAAATCGATAGAATTATTTTTCCAGGTTTAAAAAGGCGGTAATTTGAGGTTCCGTTATGGTTGTGAATAACTTTGAAAGTTTTCATGCTATGACAGTTATTTATGCATCATTTTAAAGCATTATGATTGCACTTTAATTTGGTATATCATTTGTGGCATAACCTTTTCGTCTAAAAAATTGTCAATTTGATGGATCGGTATAATTATTGTTCTTTGTTTAAAAACGCGGTAATTTGAGGTTCCGATATGGTGACAAATAACATTGGCAGTTTTCATGCTATGACAGTCATTTATCCATCATTTTAAAGCATTAGGATTGCACTTTTATATGGTATATCATTTGTAGCATAATGTGTGTTTTTACAAATTGGTCAATTTGATAGATCGGTAGAAATTTTGTTCTATATATCAAATGCAGTAATCTGAGGTTCCGATATGACTGCAATTAAGTTTGGCAGTTTTCGTGCTACGACAGTCGTTTATGCACTATTTTAAAGCATTAAAATTGCCATTTGTTTTGGTATATAATTTATTGCATAATGTATTTTTAGAAAATGGCCAATTGGGTAAATCGATAGAATTGTTTTCCCAGGTTTAAAAAGGCGGTAATTTGAGGTTCCGATATGGTTGTGAATAGCTTTGAAAGTTTTCATGCAATGACAGTCATTTTTGCATCATTTTAAATCATTATGAATGCACTTTAATTTGGTATATCATTTGTGGCATAATCTTTTCGTCTAAAAAATTGTCAATTTGATGGATCGGTTCTATGTTTAAAAACGCGGTAATTTGAGGTTCCGATATGGTTGACAGTTTTCATGCTATGACAGTCATTTTTGCATCATTTTAAAGCATTATGATTACACTTTAATTTGGTATATCATCTGTGGCATAATGTGTTTGTCTAAAAAATGGTCAATTTGAAGGATCGGTAGACAGTTTTTATGCCAGGACAATCGTTTATGCATCATTTTAAAGCATTACAGTTGCACTTTGTTTTGGTGTATAATGAATTTTTACAAAAATTGGATAGATCGGTATATTTATTGGTACAGGTTTAGAAATGCGGTAATTTAAGACTCCGATATGATTGCAAATATCATTTATAGTTTTCATGTTATAGCAGTCGTTTATATATCTTTTTATTACATTATAGTTGCCTTTTTTTTTTGGTATATAATTTATTGCATAATATATTTTTAGAAAATGGCCAATTGGATAGATCGGTAGAATTATTTTCACAGCTTTAAAAACGCTGTAGTTTGAGGTTCCGATATGGCTGCAAATAATATTGACAGTTTTCACGCTATGAAAGTCATTTATGAACCATTTTAAAGCATTATGATTGTACTTTAATATGGTATATCATTTGTAGCATAATGTGTATTTTTATACCCACCATCAAAAAAGATGGGGGGTATATTGATTTTGTCATTCCGTGTGTAACACATCGAAATATTGCTCTAAGATACCATAAAGTATATATATTCTGGGACCTCGTAAGATTCTAAGACGATCTAGCCATGTCCGTCTGTCCGTCTGTCCGTCTGTCCGTCTGTCCGTCTGTCTGTTGTTGGCACGATAGCGTCCACAAAATAAGAGATATTGAGATAAAATTTTCCCAAAATATATTTTATTGATCAGAAATATTTGGTATTGAAAATGGGCAAAATCGGTCAACGATTTCACATAGCCCCCATACAAATGTACCCCCCGGAATACTGTATAAATAGCTTCAAATATTCACAAATTCGTTTTTTATGAAGCAAATACCACAAAATTTCGCATATGTCAGTTTTTTGACGTCTGCAAAATAATTCTGCATTATGGCGGACATAGGACCATAATTGGCCCTACCCCCCATATATGGTTCCCTTCAGAAAATGACTTTAACGCTCATTACTGGCTTAAAAATGGGAATATAGAGATGAAATTCGACACACATAAGTTTCATGTAAGTCAATATCTCTTAATCAAATTTTATGTATATCGGTCCATAATTGGCCCTACCCCCCATATAAGGTCCCCTTCAGAAAATGACTTTAACGCTCATTACTGGCTTAAAAATACAAATATAGCGATGAAATTTGACATAAGTAAGTTTCTTACGCCAAAACTTCTCTATGAAATTTTATGTGGATCGGCCCATAATTATGGGAAGATCCACATAAGATCCCCTAAGCTCACTACTGGCTTAAACAAACGAATATAGCGATGAAAATTGATATAAGTAAGTGTCTTACAGGCCAAAAAACCCCCATAAAAAGTCTTCCCATAAACGTTCTTAAATGCTCATTACTGGCTCAAAAATATGATTATAACAATGAAATTATACAGAAGTAAGATCTATACAAGTCAAAATTTACCAAATTTTATGTGGATCGGTCCATAATTGACCCTTCCCTCACATAAGGCCCCCTTCAGAAAACGACTTTAACGTTAATTATGGGCGTAAAAATACGAATATAGCGAAGAAATTTGACATAAGTATGTATCATAGGAACCAAATCCTTTATATCAAATTTTATGTGTATCGGTCTATAATTGACCCTAGCGCCCATATAAGGTCCCTTCATAAAAATACTTTAACGCTCATTACTGCCTTAAAAATACGAGTATAGCGATGAAATTCACAGAAGTAAGTTTTTCACAAGCCAAAATCTCTTTACCAAATTTTATGTGGAACAGGTCTTAATTGACCCTACCCCCAACATGAGGTCCCTATCAGAAAAATATTTTAAAGCTCAGTACTGGCTTAAAAATACTAGTAGATTTATGAAATTCGACATAAACTACTTTCGTGTAAGCTAATATCTCTATCCCTTCTATAGCAACCGAAATCTCTCTATCAAATTTTATGAGGATCAGTCCATAATAAACACCACCCCATATAAATTCCGCCCCAGAAAATGACGCGAAAAATAAGAATACCGCAAGGCAACTCGACATAAAACAATTTTGATTTAAAATCTCTCTACCATATTTTAGAACTTTAATGCTCCTTAATGGCTTCAAAATACAAGTAGATCGATGAAATTTTAAACAAATAAGGAATTGAAATCTTCCTACAGACTTTTATGAGAATTGGTCCATATGTATATGTATAAATAACCCTACTCCCTATAAAAATTATCACTGTCAATAGTAAACCCCCATTAATGGACCTCTTTTAAATGTTACCCTGATGTTCTCATTAGTATCGAGGTTCCGATATGATTGTAATTAACTTTGGCAGTTTTCGTGCTAGCACAGTCGTTTATGCATCATTTTAAAGCATTATGATTGCACTTTAATTTAGTGTATCATTTGTGGCATAATCTTTTCGTCAAAAAATGGTCAATTTGAAGGACCGGTAGAATTGTCCATGTTAAAAACTATGTTTAAAAATGCTGTGATTTGAGGTTCCGATATGGTTGCAAATAACTTTGACAATTTTCATGCCAGGACAGTCGTTTATGCACCATTTTAAAGCATTACAGTTGCACTTTGTTTTGGTGTATAATTTGTGGCATAATGAATTTTTACAAAAATTGGATAGATCGGTATATTTATTGGTACAGGTTTAGAAATGCGGTAATTTATGGCTCCGATATGGTTGCAAATATCATTTTTATCTTTTTATTGCATTATAGTTGCCATTTGTTTTGGTATATAATTTCAGGCATAATGTATTTTTAGAAAATGGCCAATTGGATAGATCGGTAGTATTATTTTCCCATGTTTAAAAAGGCGGTAATTTGAGGTTCCGATATCGTTGTGAATAACTTTGACAGTTTTCATGCTAAGACAGTCATTTATGCATCATTTTAGAGCATTATGATTGCACTTTAATTTGGTATATCATTTGTGGCATAATCTTTTCGTCTAAAAAATTGTCAATTTGATGGATCGGTAGAATTATTGTTCTATGTTTAAAAACGCGGTAATTTGAGGTTCCGATATGGTTGTGAATAACATTGACAGTTTTCATGTTATAACAGTCATTTATCCATCATTTTAAAGCATTATGATTGCACTTTAATATGGGATATCATTTGTAGCATGTGTGTTTTTACAAATTGGTCAATTTGATAGATCGGTAGAATTATTGTTCTATATATCAAATGCAGTAATCTGAGGTTCCGATATGGCTGCAATTAACTTTGGCAGTTTTCGTGCTACGACAGTCGTTTATGCACCATTTTAAAGCATTAAAATTGCCATTTGTTTTGGTATATAATTTATTGCATAATGTATTTTTAGAAAATGGCCAATTGAATAAATCGATAGAATTATTTTCCCAGGTTTAAAAAGGCGGTAATCTGAGGTTCCGATATGGTTGTGAATAACTTTGAAAGTTTTCATGCTATGACAGTTATTTATGCATCATTTTAAAGCATTGTGATTGCACTTTAATTTGGTATATCATTTGTGGCATAATCTTTTCGTCTAAAAAATTGTCAATTGATGGATCGGTAGAAGTATTGTTCTTTGTTTAAAAACGCGCTAATTTGAGGTTCCGATATGGTTACAAACAACATTGACAGTTTTCATGCTATGGCAGTCATTTATCCATCATTTTAAAGCATTAGGATTGCACTTTAATATGGTATATCATTTGTAGCATAATGTAAGTTTTTACAAATTGGTCAATTTGATAGATCGGTAGAATTATTGTTCTATATATCAAATGCGCAATCTGAGGTTCCGATATGGCTGCAATTAACTTTGGCAGTTTTCGTGCTACGACAGTCGTTTATGCACCATTTTAAAGCATTAAAATTGCCATTTGTTTTGGTATATAATTTATTGCATAATGTATTTTTAGAAAATGGCCAATTGGAAAAATCGATAAAATTATTTTCCCATTTATGCATCATTTTAAAGCATTATGATTGCACTTTAATTTAATATATCATTTGTGGCATAATGTGTTTGTCTAAAAAATGGTCAATTTGAAGGATACGTAGAATTGTCTATGTTAAAAACTATGTTTAAAAACGCTGTGATTTGAGGTTCCGATATGGTTGCAAATAACTTTGACAGTTTTCATGCTATGACAGTTATTTAAAGCATTAAATATTATTTAAAGCATTAATTTAAAGCATTATGATTGCACTTTAATTTGGTATATCATTTGTGGCATAATCTTTTCGTCTAAAAAATTGTCAATTTGATGGATCGGTAGAATTATTGTTCTTTGTTTAAAAACGCGGTTATTTGAGGTTCCGATATGGCTAGAAATAACATTGACAGTTTTCATGCTATGACAGTCATTTATCCATCATTTTAAAGCATTAGGATTGCACTTTAATATGGTATATCATTTGTAGCATAATGTGTGTTTTTACAAATTGGTCAATTTGATAGATCGGTAGAATTATTGTTCTATATATCAAATGCAGTAATCTGACGATATGGCTGCAATTAACTTTGGCAGTTTTCGTGCTACGACAGTCGTTTATGCACCATTTTAAATCATTAAAATTGCCATTTGTTTTGGTATATAATTTATTGCATAATGTATTTTTAGAAAATGGCCAAGTGGATAAATCGATAGAAATATTTTCCCAAGTTTAAAAAGGCTGTAAGTTGAGGTTCCGATATGGATGTGAGTAGCTTTGAAAGTTTTCATGTTATGACAGTCATTTATGCATCATTTTAAAGCATTATGATTGCACTTTAATTTGGTATATCATTTGTGGTATAATGTGTTTGTCTAAAAAATGGTCAATTTGAAGGATCGGTAGAATTGTCTATGTTAAATACTATGTTTAAAAACGCTGTGATTTGAGGTTCCGATATGGTTGCAAATAACTTTGACAGTTTTCATGCCAGGACAATCGTTTATGCATCATTTTAAAGCATTACAGTCGCACTTTGTTTTGGTGTATAATTTGTGGCATAATGAATTTTTACAAAAATTGGATAGGTCGTTATATTTGTTGGTACAGGTTTAGAAATGCGGTAATTTAAGACTCCGATATGGTTGCAAATATTATTTATAGTTTTCATGTTATAGCAGTCGTTTATATATCTTATAATTACATTATAGTTGCCTTTTGTTTTGGTATATAATTTATTGCATAATATATTTTTAGAAAATGGCCAATTGGATAGATCGGTTGAATTATTTTCACAGCTTTAAAAACGCGGTAATTTGAGGTTCCGATATGGCTGCAAATAATATTGACAGTTTTCACGCTATAAAAGTCATTTATGAATCATTTTAAAGCATTATGATTGTACTTTAATATGGTATATCATTTGTAGCATAATGCGTGTTTTTACAAATTGGTCAATTTGATAGATCGGTAGAACTATTGTTCTATGTTTAATAAACGCAGTAATCTGAGGTTCCGATATGATTGCAATTAACTTTGGCAGTTTTCGTGCAATGACAGTCAGTTATGCATCATTTTAGAGCATTATAATTGCACTTTAATATGGTATATCATTTGTAGCATAATGCGTGTTTTTACAAATTGGTCAATTTGATGGATCGGTAGAATTATTGTTCTATGTTTAAAGACGCGGTAATTTGAGGTTCCGATATGGTTGTGAATAACTTTGACAGTTTTCATGCTATGACAGTCATTTATGCATCATTTTAAAGCATTATGATTGCACTTTAATTTGGTATATCATTTTTGGCATAATGTGTTCGTCTAAAAATGGTTAATTTGAAGGATCAGTAGAATTGTTTTTCTATGTTTAAGAACGCTGTGATTTGAGGTTCCGATATGGCTGCAAATAACTTTGACAGTTTTCATGCCAGGACAATCGTTTATGTATCATTTTAAAGCATTACTGTTGCACTTTGTTTTGGTGTATAATTTGTGACATAATGAAGTTTTAGAAAAATTAGATAGATCGGTATATTTATTGGTACAGGTTTAGAAATGCGATAATGTTGTGAATGGTTGTGAATAACTTTGAAAGTTTTCATGCTATGACAGTCATTTATTCATCATTTTAGAGCATTATGATTGCACTTTAATTTGGTATATCATTTTTGGCATAATGTGTTCGTCTAAAAATGGTTAATTTGAAGGATCAGTAGAATTGTTTTTCTATGTTTAAAAACGCGGTAATTTGAGGTTCCGATATGGTTGTGAATAACATTGACAGTTTTCATGCTATAACAGTCATTGATCTATCATTTTAAAGCATTATGATTGCACTTTGTTTTGGTGTATAATTTGTGGCATCATGAGTTTTTACAAAAAAAGGATAGATCTGTATATTTATTGGTACAGGTTTAGAAATGCGATAATTTAAGGCTCCGATATGGTTGCAAATATCTTGTATATCTTGTAATTTGAGGTTCCGATATGGTTGTGAATAACTTTGACAGTCTTCATGTTCTATGTTTAATAAACGCTGTAATCTGAGGTTAAGATATGGTTGCAATTAACTTTGTCAGTTTTCGTGCTAGGACAGTCGTTTATGCATAATTTTAGAGCATTATGATAGCACTTTAATTTGGTATATCATTTGTGGCATAATCTTTTCGTCTAAAAAAATTGTCAATTTGATGGATGGGTAGAATTATGTTTAAAAACGCGGTAAATTGAGGTTCCGATATGGTTGTGAATAACATTGACAGTTTTCATGCTATAACAGTCATTTATCCATAATTTTAAATGATTATGATTGCAATTTGTTTTGGTGTTTAATTTGTGGCATAATGAATTTTTACAAAAATAGGATAGATCGGTATATTTATTGGTACAGGTTTAGAAATGCAGTAATTTAAGGCTCCGATATGGTTGCAAATATCTTCTATAGTTTTCATGTTATAGCAGTCGTTTATATATCTTTTCATTGCATTATAGTTGCCATTTGTTTTGGTATATAATTTGTTGCATAATATATTTTTAGAAAATGGCTAATTGGATTGATCGGTAGTAATATTTTCACAGCTTTAAAAACGCGGTAATTTAAGGTTCCAAAACGGCTGCAAATAACATAGATAGTTGTTAAGCTTTGACAGTCACTTAGGCATCATTTTAAAGCATTATGATTGCACTTTAATATGGTATATCATTTGTAGCATAATGTGTGTTTTTACAAATTGGTCAATTTGATAGATCGGTAGAATTATTGTTCTATGTTTAATAAACGCTGTAATCTGAGGTTCCGATAGGTTGTGAATAACTTTGAAAGTTTTCATGCTATAACAGTTATTTATGCATCATTTTAAAGCATTATGATTGCACATTAATTTGGTATATCATTTGTGGCATAATCTTTTCGTCTAAAAAATTGTCAATTTGATGGATCGGTAGAATTATTGTTCTTTGTTTAAAAACGTGGTAATTTGAGGTTCCGATATGGTTACAAATAACATTGAAAGTTTTCATGCTATGACAGTCATTTATCCATCATTTTAAAGCATTAGGATTGCACTTTAATATGGTATATCATTTGTAGCATAATGTGTGTTTTTACAAATTGGTCAATTTGATAGATCGGTAGAATTATTGTTCTATATATCAAATGCAGTAATCTGAGTTTCCGATATGGCTGCAATTAACTTTGGCAGTTTTCGTGCTACGACAGTCGTTATGCACCATTTTAAAGCATTAAAATTGCCATTTGTTTTGGTATATAAATAATTGCATAATGTATTTTTAGAAAATGGCCAATTGTATAGATCGGTAGTATTATTTTCCCAGGTTTAAAAAGGCGGTAATTTGAGGTTCCGATATCGTTGTGAATAACTTTGACAGTTTTCATGCTATGACAGTCATTTATGCATCATTTTAAAGCATTATGATTGCACTTTAATTTGGTATATCATTTGTGGCATAATGTGTTTGTCTAAAAAATGGTCAATTTGAAGGATCGGTAGAATTGTCCATGTTAAAAACTATATTTAAAAACGCTGTGATTTGAGGTTCCGATATGGTTGCAAATAACTTTGACAGTTTTCATGCCAGGACAATTGTTTATGAATCATTTGTAATGCTTTAGCATTACAGTTGCACTTTGTTTTGGTGTATAATTTGTGGCATAATAAATTTTTACAAAAATTGGATACATCGGTATATTTATTGGTACAGGTTTAGAAATGCGGTAATTTAAGACTCCGATATGGTTGTAAATATCATTTATAGTTTATATATCTTTTTATTACATTATAGTTGCCTTTTGTTTTGGTATATAATTTATTGCATAATATATTTTTAGAAAATGGCCAATTGGATAGATCGGTAGAATTATTTTCACAGCTTTAAAAACGCGGTAGTTTGAGGTTCCGATATGGCTGCAAATAATATTGATAGTTTTCACGCTATGAAAGTCATTTATGAATCATTTTAAAGCATTATGATTGTACTTTAATATGGTATATCACTTGTAGCATAATGTGTATTTTTAGAAATTGGTCAATTTGATATATCGGCAGAATTATTGTTCTATGTTTAATAAACGCAGTAATCTGAGGTTCCGATATGATTGCAATTAACTTTGGCAGTTTTCGGTAGAATTGTCCATGTTAAAAACTATGCTTAAAAACGCTGTGATTTGAGATTCCGATATGGTTGCAAATAACTTTGAAAGTTTTTATGCCAGGACGGTCGTTTATGCACTGTTTTAAAGCATTACAGTTGCAATTTGTTTTGGTGTATAATTTGTGGCATAATTAATTTTTACAAAAAATGGATAGATCTGATATGGTTGGAAATATCATTTAAAGTTTTCAGCAGTCGTTTATATATCTTTTTATTGTATTATAGTTGCCATTTGTTTTGGTATATAATATCTTGCATAATGTATTTTTAGAAAATGGCCAATTGGATAGATCGGTTGTATTATTTTCCCAGGTTTAAAAAGGCGGTAATTTGAGGTTACGATATCGTTGTGAATAACTTTGACAGTTTTCATGTTCTATGTTTAATAAACGCTGTAATCTGAGGTTAAGATATGGTTGCAATTAACTTTGGCAGTTTTCGTGCTAGGACGTTTATGCATAATTTTAGAGCATTATGATTGCACTTTAATTTGGTATATCATTTGTGGCATAATCTTTTCGTCTAAAAAATTGTCAATTTGATGGATCGGTAGAATTGTTGTTCTATGTTTAAAAACGCTGTGATTTGAGGTTCCGATAAGGTTGTGAATAACATTGACAGTTTTCACGCTATGACAGTCATTTATGAATCATTTTAGAGCATTATGATTACACTTTAATATGGTATATCATTTGTTGCATAATGTGTGTTTTTACAAATTGGTCAATTTGATAGATCGGTAGAATTATTGTTCTATATATCAAACGCAGTAATCTGAGGTTCCGCTATGGTTGCAATTAACTTTGGCAGTTTTCGTGCTAGGACAGTCGTTTATGCACCATTTTAAAGCATTAAAATTCCCATTTGTTTTGGTATATAATTTATTGCATAATGTATTTTTAGAAAATGGCCAGTTGGATAGATCGGTAGAATTATTTTCCCAGGCTTGAAAAGGCGGTAATATGAGGTTCCTATATCGTTGTGAATAACTTTGACAGTTTTCATGCTATGACAGTCACTTATGCATCATTTTAGAGCATTATGATAGCACTTTAATTTGGTATATCATTTGTGGCATAATCTTTTCGTCTAAAAAATTGTCAATTTGATGGATCGGTAGAATTATAGTTCTATGTTTAAAAACGCGGTAATTTGAGGTTCCGATATGGTTGTGAATAACACTGACAGTTTTCATGCTATAACAGTCATTGATCCATCATTTTAAAGCATTATGATTGCACCTTGTTTTGGTGTATAATTTGTGGCATAATGAGTTTTTACAAAAATAGGATAGATCGGTATATTTATTGGTACAGGTTTAGAAATGCGGTAATTTAAGGCTCCGATATGGTTGCAAATATCTTTTATAGTTTTCATGTTATTGCAGTCGTTTATATATATTTTTATTGCATAATAGTTGCCATTTGTTTTGGTATATAATTTATTGCATAATATATTTTTAGAAAATGGCCAATTGGATAGATCGGAAGAATTATTTTCCCAGGTTTAAAAAGGCGGCAATTTGAGGTTCTGATATGGTTGTGAATAACTTTGAAACAGTCGTTTATGCATAATTTTAGAGCATTATTATTGCACTTTAATTTGGTATATCATTTGTGGCATAATCTTTTCGTCTAAAAAATTGTCAATTTGATGGAAGGGTAGAATTATTGTTCTATGTTTAAAAACGCGGTAATTTGAGGTTTCGATATGGTTGTGAATAACATTGACAGTCTTCATGCTATAACAGTCATTTATCCATAATTTTAAAGCATTATGATTGCACTTTGTTTTGGTGTATAATTTGTGGCATAATGAGTTTTTACAAAAATAGGATAGATCGGTATATTTATTGGTACAGGTTTAGAAATGCGGTAATTTAAGGCTCCGATATGGTTGCAAATATTTTTATAGTTTTCATGTTATAGCAGTCGTTTATATATCTTTTTATTGCATTATAGTTGCAATTTGTTTTGGTATATAATTTGTTGCATTATTATGCTAATTGGATAGATCGGTAGAATTATTTTCACAGCTTTAAAAACGCGGTAATTTAAGGTTCCAAAACGGCTGCAAATAACATAGATAGTTTTCACGCTTTGACAGTCATTTAGTCATTTAGGCACCATTTTAAAGCATTATGATTGCACTTTAATATGGTATATCATTTGTAGCATAATGTGTGTTTTTACAAATTGGTCAATTTGATAGATCGGTAGAATTATTGTTCTATGTTTAATAAACGCTGTAATCTGAGGTTCCGATATGATTGCAATTAACTTTGGCAGTTTTCGTGCTAGGACAGTCGTTTATGCACCATTATAAAGCATTAAAATTGCCATTTGTTTTGGTATATAATTTATTGCATAATGTATTTTTAGAAAATGGCCAATTGAATAAATCGATAGAATTATTTTCCCAGGTTTAAAAAGGCGGTAATTTGAGGTTCCGATAGGTTGTGAATAACTTAGAAAGTTTTCATGCTATGACAGTCATTTACGCATCATTTTAAAGCATTATGATTGCACTTTAATTTGGTATATCATTTGTGGCATAATCTTTTCGTCTAAAAAATTGTCAATTTGATGGATCGGTAGAATTATTGTTCTTTGTATAAAAACGCGGTAATTTGAGGTTCCGATATGGTTGTGAATAACTATGAAAGTTTCCATCATTTTAAAGCATTAGGATTGCACTTTAATATGGTATATCATTTGTAGCATAATGTGTGTTTTTACAAATTGGTCAATTTGATAGATCGGTAGAATTATGCAGTATCAGTATATCAAATGCAGTAATCTGAGGTTCCGATAAGGCTGCAATTAACTTTGGCAGTTTTCGTACTACGACAGTCGTTTATGCACCATTTTAAAGCATTAAAATTGCCATTTGTTTTGGTATATAATTTATTGCATAATGTATTTTTAGAAAATGGCCAATTGGATAAATCGATAGAATTATTTTCCCAGGTTTAAAAAGGCGGTAATTTGAGGTTCCGATATGGTTGTGAATAGCTTTGAAAGTTTTCATG
Source organism: Lucilia cuprina (assembly GCF_022045245.1). Taxonomy (NCBI): domain Eukaryota; kingdom Metazoa; phylum Arthropoda; class Insecta; order Diptera; family Calliphoridae; genus Lucilia; species Lucilia cuprina. The sequence continues at coordinate 46,327,525 of NC_060950.1, read as the reverse complement.
CTATGATAGTCATTTACGCATCATTTTAAAGCATTATGATTGCACTTTAATTTGGTATATCATTTGTGGCATAATGTGTTTGCTAAAAAATGGTCAATTTGAAGGATCGGTAGAATTGTCTATGTTAAAAACTATGTTTAAAAACGCTGTGATTTGAGGTTCCGATATGGTTGCAAATAACTTTGACAGTTTTCATGCCAGGACAATCGTTTATGCATCATTTTAATATATTTTTAGAAAATGGCTAATTGGATAGATCGGTAGTATTATTTTCACAGCTTTAAAAACGCGGTAATTTAAGGTTCCAAAACGGCTGCAAATAACATAGATAGTTGTTAAGCTTTGACAGTCATTTAGGCATCATTTTAAAGCATTATGATTGCACTTTAATATGGTATATCATTTGTAGCATAATGTGTGTTTTTACAAATTGGTCAATTTGATAGATCGGTAGAATTATTGTTCTATGTTTAATAAACGCTGTAATCTGAGGTTCCGATATGATTGCAATTAACTTTGGCAGTTTTCGTGCTAGGACAGTCGTTTATGCACCATTTATTTTTAGAAAATGGCCAATTGAATAAATCGATAGAATTATTTTCCCAGGTTTAAAAAGGCGGTAATTTGAGGTTCCGATAGGTTGTGAATAACTTTGAAAGTTTTCATGCTATGACAGTTATTTATGCATCATTTTAAAGCATTATGATTGCACATTAATTTGGTATATCATTTGTGGCATAATCTTTTCGTCTAAAAAATTGTCAATTTGATGGATCGGTAGAATTATTGTTCTTTGTTTAAAAACGTGGTAATTTGAGGTTCCGATATGGTTACAAATAACATTGAAAGTTTTCATGCTATGACAGTCATTTATCCATCATTTTAAAGCATTAGGATTGCACTTTAATATGGTATATCATTTGTAGCATAATGTGTGTTTTTACAAATTGGTCAATTTGATAGATCGGTAGAATTATTGTTCTATATATCAAATGCATTAATCTGAGTTTCCGATATGGCTGCAATTAACTTTGGCAGTTTTCGTGCTACGACAGTCGTTATGCACCATTTTAAAGCATTAAAATTGCCACTTGTTTTGGTATATAATTTATTGCATAATGTATTTTTAGAAAATGGCCAATTGTATAGATCGGTAGTATTATTTTCCCAGGTTTAAAAAGGCGGTAATTTGAGGTTCCGATATCGTTGTGAATAACTTTGACAGTTTTCATGCTATGACAGTCATTTATGCATCATTTTAAAGCATTATGATTGCACTTTAATATGGTATATCATTTGTGGCATAATGTGTTTGTCTAAAAAATGGTCAATTTGAAGGATCGATAGAATTGTCCATGTTAAAAACTATATTTAAAAACGCTGTGATTTGAGGTTCCGATATGGTTGCAAATAACTTTGACAGTTTTCATGCCAGGACAATTGTTTATGAGTCATTTGTAATGCTTTAGCATTACAGTTGCACTTTGTTTTGGTGTATAATTTGTGGCATAATAAATTTTTACAAAAATTGGATAGATCGGTATATTTATTGGTACAGG
>NC_060950.1:46309336-46325866 GCF_022045245.1 Lucilia cuprina | reverse complement strand
CTAAAAATATATTATGCAACAAATTATATACCAAAACAAATGGCAACTATAATGCAATGAAAATATATATAAACGACTGCTATAACATGAAAACTATAAAAGATATTTGCAACCATATCGGAGCCTTAAATTACTGCATTTCTAAACCTGTACCAATAAATATACCGAACTATCCTATTTTTGTAAAAATTCATTATGCCACAAATTAAACACCAAAACAAAGTGCAATCATAATGATTTAAAATTATGGATCAATGACTGTTATAGCATGAAAACTGTCAGTGTTATTCACAACCATATCGGAACCTCAAATAACCGCGTTTTTAAACATAGAACTATAGTTCTACCGATCCATCAAATTGACAATTTTTTAGACGAAAAGATTATGCCACAAATGATATACCAAATTAAAGTGCTATCATAATGCTCTAAAATGATGCATAAATGACTGTCATAGCATGAAAACTGTCAAAGTTATTCACAACGATATCGGAACCTCAAATTACCGCCTTTTTAAACATGGAAAAATAACTCTACCGATCTATCCAATTGGCCATTTTCTAAAAATATATTATGCAATAAATTATATACCAAAACAAATGGCAACTATAATGCAATAAAAATATATATAAACGACTGCAATAACATGAAAACTATAAAAGATATTTGCAACCATATCGGAGCCTTAAATTACCGCATTTCTAAACCTGTACCGATAAATATACCGATCTATCCTATTTTTGTAAAAACTCATTATGCCACAAATTATACACCAAAACAAAGAGCAATCATATTGCTTTAAAATGATGGATAAATGACTGTTATAGCAAGAAAACTGTCAATGTTATTCACAACCATATCGGAACCTCAAATTACCGCGTTTTTAAATATAGAACAATAATTCTACCGATCCATCAAATTGACAATTTTTTAGACGAAAAGATTATGCCACAAATGATATACCAAATTAAAGTGCAATCATAATGCTTTAAAATGATGCATAAATAACTGTTAAAGCATGAAAACTTTCAAAGTTATTCACAACCTATCGGAACCTCAAATTACCGCCTTTTTAAACCTGGGAAAATAATTCTATCGATTTATTCAATTGGTCATTTTCTAATTAAAATGGAGCATAAACGACTGTCCTAGCACGAAAACTGCCAAAGTTAATTGCAACCATATCTTAACCTCAGATTACAGCGTTTATTAAACATAGAACAATAATTCTACCGATCTATCAAATTGACCAATTTGTAAAAACACACATTATGCTACAAATGATATACCATATTAAAGTGCAATCATAATGCTTTAAAATGATGCCTAAATGACTGTCATAGCGTGAAAACTGTCTATGTTATTTGCAGCCGTTTTGGAACCTTAAATTACCGCGTTTTTAAAGCTGTGAAAATAATTCTACCGATCTATCCAATTAGCCATTTTCTAAAAATATATTATGCAACAAATTATATACCAAAACAAATGGCAACTATAATGCAATAAAATATATATATAAACGACTGCTATAACATGAAAACTATAAAGATATTTGCAACCTTAGAAAATGACCAATTGAATAAATCGATAGAATTATTTTCCCAGGTTTAAAAAGGCGGTAATTTGAGGTTCCGATAGGTTGTGAATAACTTTGAAAGTTTTCATGCTATAACAGTTATTTATGCATCATTTTAAAGCATTATGATTGCGCTTTAATTTGGTATATCATTTGTGGCATAATCTTTTCGTCTAAAAAATTGTCAATTTGATGGATCGGTAGAATTATTGTTCTATATTTAAAAACGCGGTAATTTGAGGTTCCGATATGGTTGTGAATAACATTGACAGTTTTCATGCTATAACAGTCATTTATCCATCATTTTAAAGCATTATGATTGCACTTTGTTTTGGTGTATAATTTGTGGCATAATGAGTTTTTACAAAAATAGGATAGATCGGTATATTTATCGGTACAGGTTTAGAAATGCGGTAATTTAAGGCTCCTATATGGTTGCAAATATCTTTTATAGTTTTCATGTTATTGCAGTCGTTTATATATATTTTTATTGCATTATAGTTGCCATTTGTTTTGGTATATAATTTATTGCATAATATATTTTTAGAAAATGGCCAATTGGATAGATCGGTAGAATTATTTTTCCATGTTTAAAAAGGCGGTAATTTGAGGTTCCGATATCGTTGTGAATAACTTTGACAGTTTTCATGCTATGACAGTCATTTATGCATCATTTTAGAGCATTATGATAGCACTTTAATTTGGTATATCATTTGTGGCATAATCTTTTCGTCTAAAAAATTGTCAATTTGATGGATCGGTAGAACTATAGTTCTATGTTTAAAAACGCGGTAATTTGAGGTTCCGATATGGTTGTGAATAACACTGACAGTTTTCATACTATAACAGTCATTGATCCATTATTTTAAAGCATTATGATTGCACTTTGTTTTGGTGTATAATTTGTGGCATAATGAGTTTTTACAAAAAAAGGATAGATCGGTATATTTATTGGTACAGGTTTAGAAATGCGGTAATTTAAGGCTCCGATATGGTTGCAAATATCTTTTATAGTTTTCATGTTATTGCAGTTGTTTATATATATTTTTATTGCATTATAGTTGCCATTTGTTTTGGTATATAATTTATTGCATAATATATTTTTAGAAAATGGCCAATTGGATAGACCGGTAGTATTATTTTCCCAGGTTTAAAAAGGCGGTAATTTGAGGTTCCGATATGGTTGTGAATAACTTTGAAAGTTTTCATGCTATGACAGTCATTTATGCATCATTTTAGAGCATTATGATAGCACTTTAATTTGGTATATCATTTGTGGCATAATCTTTTCGTCTAAAAAATTGTCAATTTGATGGATCGGTAGAATTATTGTTCTATATTTAAAAACGCGGTAATTTTAGGTTCCGATATGGTTACAAATAACATTGACAGGTTTCATGCCATGACAGTCATTTATCCATCATTTTAAAGCATTAGGATTGCACTTTAATATGGTATATCATTTGTAGCATAATGTGTGTTTTTACAAATTGGTCAATTTGATAGATCGGTAGAATTATTGTTCTATATATCAAATGCAGTAATCTGAGGTTCCGATATGACTGCAATTAACTTTGGCAGTTTTCGTGCTACGACAGTCGTTTATGCACCATTTTAAAGCAATAAAATTGCCATTTGTTTTGGTATATAATTTATTGCATAATGTATTTTTAGAAAATGGCCAATTGGGTAAATCGATAGAATTATTTTCCCAGGTTTAAAAAGGCGGTAATTTGAGGTTCCGATATCGTTGTGTATAGCTTTGAAAGTTTTCATGCAATGACAGTCATTTATGCATCATTTTAAATCATTATGAATGCACTTTAATTTGGTATATCATTTGTGGCATAATCTTTTCGTCAAAAAAATTGTAATTTGATGGATCGGTAGAATTATTGTTCTATGTTTAAAAACGCGATAATTTGAGGTTCCGATATGGCTGACAGTTTTCATGCTATGACAGTCATTTATGCATCATTTTAAAGCATTATGTTTACACTTTAATTTGGTATATCATCTGTGGCATAATGTGTTTGTCTAAAAAATGGTCAATTTGAAGGATCGGTAGACAGTTTTTATGCCAGGACAATCGTTTATGCTTCATTTTAAAGCATTACAGTTGCACTTTGTTTTGGTGTATAATGAATTTTTACAAAAATTGGATAGATCGGTATATTTATTGGTACAGGTTTAGAAATGCGGTAATTTAAGACTCCGATATGGTTGCAAATAACATTTATAGTTTTCATGTTATAGCAGTCGTTTATATATCTTTTTATTACATTATAGTTGCCTTTTTTTTGGTATATAATTTATTGCATAATATATTTTTAGAAAATGGCCAATTGGATAGATCGGTAGAATTATTTTCACAGCTTTAAAAACGCGGTAGTTTGAGGTTCCGATATGGCTGCAAATAATATTGACAGTTTTCACGCTATGAAAGTCATTTATGAACCATTTTAAAGCATTATGATTGTACTTTAATATGGTATATCATTTGTAGCATAATGTGTATTTTTATACCCACCATCAAAAAAGATGGGGGTATATTGATTTTGTCATTCCGTGTGTAAACACATCGAAATATTGCTCTAAGACCCCATAAAGTATATATATTCTGGGACCTCGTAAGATTCTAAGACGATCTAGCCATGTCCGTCTGTCCGTCTGTCTGTTGTTGGCACGATAGCGTCCACAAAATAAGAGATATTGAGATAAAATTTTCCCAAAATATATTTTATTGATCAGAAATATTTGGTATTGAAAATGGGCAAAATCGGTCAACGATTTCACATAGCCCCCATACAAATGTACCCCCCGAAATACTGTATAAATAGCTTCAAATATTCACAAATTCGTTTTTTATGAAGCAAATACCACAAAATTTCGCATATGTCAGTTTTTTGACGTCTGCAAAATAATTCTGCATTATGGCGGACATAGGACCATAATTGGCCCTACCCCCCATATATGGTCCCCTTCAGAAAATGACTTTAACGCTCATTACTGGCTTAAAAATGGGAATATAGAGATGAAATTCGACACACATAAGTTTCATGCAAGTCAATATCTCTCAATCAAATTTTATGTATATCGGTCCATAATTGGCCCTACCCACATATAAGGTCCCCTTCAGAAAATGACTTTAACGCTCATTACTGGCTTAAAATTACAAGTATAGCGATGAAATTTGACATAAGTAAGTTTCTTACTCCAAAACTTCTCTATAAAATTTTATGTGGATCGGCCCCTAAGCTCACAACTGGCTTAAACAAACGAATATAGCGATGAAATTTGATATAAGTAAGTGTCTTACAGGCCAAAAAACCCCCATAAAAAGTCTTCCCATAAACGTTCTTAAATGCTCATTACTGGCTCAAAAATATGATTATAACAATGAAATTATACAGAAGTAAGATCTATACAAGTCAAAATTTACCAAATTTTATGTGCATCGGTCCATAATTGACCCTTCCCTCACATAAGGCCCCCTTCAGAAAACGACTTTAACGTTAATTATGGGCGTAAAAATACGAATATAGCGAAGAAATTTGACATAAGTATGTATCATAGGAACCAAATCCTTTATATCAAATTTTATGTGTATCGGTCTATAATTGACCCTAGCGCCCATATAAGGTCCCCTTCATAAAAATACTTTAACGCTCATTACTGCCTTAAAAATACGAGTATAGCGATGAAATTTCACAGAAGTAAGTTTTTCACAAGCCAAAATCTCTTTACCAAATTTTATGTGGAACAGGTCTTAATTGACCCTACCCCCAACATGAGGTCCCTATCAGAAAAATATTTTAAAGCTCAGTACTGGCTTAAAAATACTAGTAGATTTATGAAATTCGACATAAACTACTTTCGTGTAAGCTAATATCTCTATCCCTTCTATAGCAACCGAAATCTCTCTATCAAATTTTATGAGGATCAGTCCATAATAACACCACCCCATATAAATTCCGCCCCAGAAAATGACGCGAAAAATAAGAATACCGCAAGGCAACTCGACATAAAACAATTTTGATTTAAAATCTCTCTACCATATTTTATAACTTTAATGTTCCTTAATGGCTTCAAAATACAAGTAGATCGATGAAATTTTAAACAAATAAGGAACTGAAATCTTCCTACAGACTTTTATGAGAATTGGTCCATATGTATATGTATAAATAACCCTACTCCCTATAAAAATTATCACTGTCAATAGTAAAACCCCCATGAATGGACCTCTTTTAAATGTTACCCTGATGTTCTTATTAATATCGATATATAATAATAAAATATTCAAAATATCAAAGTTCATTTATTTGGCAGTGATTTGACGGTGGGTATAAAAGATTCGGCATAGCCGAATATAACACTCTTACTTGTTAGAAATTGGTCAACTTGATAGATCGGTAGAATTATTGTTCTATGTTTAATAAACGCAGTAATCTGAGGTTCCGATATGATTGTAATTAACTTTGGCAGTTTTCGTGCTAGCACAGTCGTTTATGCATCATTTTAAAGCATTATGATTGCACTTTAATTTAGTGTATCATTTGTGGCATAATCTTTTCGTCAAAAAATGGTCAATTTGAAGGATCGGTAGAATTGTCCATGTTAAAAACTATGTTTAAAAATGCTGTGATTTGAGGTTCCGATATGGTTGCAAATAACTTTGACAATTTTCATGCCAGGACCATTTTAAAGCATTACAGTTGCACTTTGTTTTGGTGTATAATTTGTGGCATAATGAATTTTTACAAAAATTGGATAGATCGGTATATTTATTGGTACAGGTTAAGAAATGCGGTAATTTATGGCTCCGATATGGTTGCAAATATCATTTTTATCTTTTTATTGCATTATAGTTGCCATTTGTTTTGGTATATAATTTCATGCATAATGTATTTTTAGAAAATGGCCAATTGGATAGATCGCTAGTATTATTTTCCCATGTTTAAAAAGGCGGTAATTTGAGGTTCCGATATCGTTGTGAATAACTTTGACAGTTTTCATGCTAAGACAGTCATTTATGCATTATTTTAGAGCATTATCATTGCACTTTAATTTGGTATATCATTTGTGGCATAATCTTTTCGTCTAAAAAATTGTCAATTTGATGGATCGGTAGAATTATTGTTCTATGTTTAAAAACGCGGTAATTTGAGGTTCCGATATGGTTGTGAATAACATTGACAGTTTTCATGTTATAACAGTCATTTATCCATCATTTTAAAGCATTATGATTGCACTTTAATATGGTATATCATTTGTAGCATGTGTGTTTTTACAAATTGGTCAATTTGATAGATCGGTAGAATTATTGTTCTATATATCAAATGCAGTAATCTGAGGTTCCGATATGGCTGCAATTAACTTTGGCAGTTTGGCAGTGCTACGACAGTCGTTTATGCACCATTTTAAAGCATTAAAATTGCCATTTGTTTTGGTTATTTATTTATTTTATTTATTGCATAATGTATTTTTAGAAAATGGCCAATTGGGTAAATCGATAGAATTATTGTCCCATTTATGCAACATTTTATAGCATTATGATTGCACTTTAATTTGGTATATCATTTGTGGCATAATGTGTTTGTCTAAAAAATGGTCAATTTGAAGGATCAGTAGAATTGTCTATGTTAAAAACTATGTTTAAAAACGCTGTGATTTGAGCTTCCGATATGGTTGCAAATAACTTTGACAGTTTTCATGCCAGGACAGTCGTTTATGCACCATTTTAAAGCATTACAGTTGCACTTTGTTTTGGTGTATAATTTGTGGCATAATGAATTTTTACAAAAATTGGATAGATCGGTATATTTATTGGTACAGGTTTAGAAATACGGTAATTTAAGACTCCGATATGGTTGCAAATATCATTTATAGTTTTCATGTTATAGCAGTCGTTTAAATATCTTTTTATTACATTATAGTTGCCTTTTGTTTTGGTATATAATTTATTGCATAATATATTTTTAGAAAATGGCCAATTGGATAGATCGGTAGAATTATTTTCATAGCTTTAAAAACGCTGTGATTTGAGGTTCCGATATGGTTGCAAATAACTTTGACAGTTTTCATGCCAGGACAGTCGTTTATGCACCATTTTAAAGCATTACAGTTGCACTTTGTTTTGGTGTATAATTTGTGGCATAATGAATTTTTACAAAAATTGGATAAATCGGTATATTTATTGGTACAGGTTTAGAATTGTGGTAATTTAAGGCTCCGATATGGTTGCAAATATCATTTATAGTTTTCATGTTATTGCAGTCGTTTATATATCATTTTATTGCATTATAGTTGTCATTTGTTTTGGTATATAATTTATTGCATAATGTATTTTTAGAAAATGGCCAATTGGATAGATCGGTAGAATTATTTTCCCAGGTTTAAAAAGGCGGTAATTTGAGGTTCCGGTATGGTTGTGAATAACTTTAAAAGTTTTCATGCTATGGCAGTCATTTATGCATCATTTTAGAGCATTATGATTGCACTTTAATTTGGTATATCATTTGTGGCATAATCTTTTCGTCTAAAAAATGGTCAATTTGATGGATCGGTAGAATTATTCTTCTACGTTTAAGAACGCGGTAATTTGAGGTTCCGATATGGTTGTGAATAACTTTGACAGTTTTCATGCCAGGACAATCGTTTATTTATCATTTTAAAGCATTACTGTTGCACTTTGTTTTGGTGTTTAATTTGTGGCATAGTGAAGTTTTAGAAAAATTAGCTAGATCGGTATATTTATTGGTACAGGTTTGAAAATGCGGTAATTTAAGGCTCCAATATGGTTGCAAATATCTTTTGTAGTTTTCGTGTTATAGCAGTCGTTTATATATCTTTTTATTGCATTATAGTTGCCATTTGTTTTGGTATATAATTTTTTGCATAATATATTTTTAGAAAATGGCTAATTGGATAGATCGGTAGAATTATATTTACAGCTTTAAAAACGCGGTAATTTAAGGTTCCAAAACGGCTGCAAATAACATAGACAGTTTTCACGCTATGACAGTCATTAAGGCATCATTTTAAAGCATTATGATTGCACTTTAATATGGTATATCATTTGTAGCATAATGTGTGTTTTTACAAATTGGTCAATTTGATAGATCGGTAGAATTATTGTTCCATGTTTAATAAACGCAGTAATCTAAGGTTAAGATATGGTTGCAATTAACTTTCGTTTTCATGCTAGGTTTATGCACCATTTTAAAGCATTAAAATTGCCATTTGTTTTGGTATATAATTTATTGCATAATGTATTTTTAGAAAATGGCCAATTGAATAAATCGATAGAATTATTTTCCCAGGTTTAAAAAGGCGGTAATTTGAGGCTCTGATATGTTTGTGAATAACTTTGAAGGTTTTCATGCTATGACAGTTATTTATGCATCATTTTAAAGCATTATGATTGCACTTTAATTTGGTATATCATTTGTGGCATAATTTTTTCGTCTAAAAAATTGTCAATTTGATGGATCGGTAGAATTATTGTTCTTTGTTTAAAAACGCGGTAATTTGAGATTCCGATATGGTTACAAATAACATTGACAGTTTTCATGCTATGACAGTCATTTATCCATCATTCTAAAGCATTAGGATTGCACTTTAATATGGTATATCATTTGTAGCATAATGTGTGTTTTTACAAATTGGTCATTTTGATAGATCGGTAGAATTATTGTTCTATATATCAAATGCAGTAATCTGAGGTTCCGATATGGCTGCAATTAACTTTGACAGTTTTCGTGCTACGACAGTCGTTTATGCACCATTTTAAAGCATTAAAATTGCCATTTGTTTTGGTATATAATTTATTGCATAATTTTTTTTTAGAAAATGGCCAATTGGATAAATCGATAGAATTATTTTCCCAGGTTTAAAAAGGCGGTAATTTGATGTTTCGATATGGTTGTGAATAGCTTTGAAAGTTTTCATGCTATGACAGTCATTTATGCATCATTTTAAAGCATTATGATTGCACTTTAATTTGGTATATCATTTGTGGCATAATGTGTTTGTCTAAAAAATGGTCAATTTGAAGGATCAGTAGAATTGTCTATGTTAAAAACTATGTTTAAAAACGCTGTGATTTGAGGTTCCGATATGGCTGCAAATAATATTGACAGTTTTCGCGCTATGAAAGTCATTTATGAATCATTTTAAAGCATTATGATTGTACTTTAATATGGTATATCATTTGTAGCATAATGTGTATTTTTAGAAATTGGTCAATTTGATAGATCGGTAGAATTATTGTTCTATGTTTAATAAACGCATTAATCTGAGGTTCCGATATGATTGCAATTAACTTTGGCAGTTTTCGTGCTAGGACAGTCGTTTATGCATCATTTTAAAGCATTATGATTGCACTTTAATTTAGTATATCAATTGTGGCATAATCTTTTCGTCTAAAAAATGGTCAATTTGAAGGATCGGTAGAATTGTCCATGTTAAAAACTATGTTTAAAAACGCTGTGATTTGAGGTTCCGATATGGTTGCAAATAACTTTGACAGTTTTCATGCCAGGACAGTCGTTTATGCACCATTTTAAAGCATTACAGTTGCACTTTGTTTTGGTGTATAATTTGTGGCATAATGAATTTTACAAAAATTGGATAGATCGGTATATTTATTGGTACAGGTTTAGAAATGCGGTAATTTATGGCTCCGATATGGTTGCAAATATCATTTATAGTTTTCATGTTATAGCAGTCGTTTATGTATCTTTTTATTGCATTATAGTTGCCATTTGTTTTGGTATATAATTTCTTGCATAATGTATTTTTAGAAAATGACCAATTGGATAGATCGGTAGTATTATTTTCCCAGGTTTAAAAAGGCGGTAATTTGACGTTCCGATATCGTTGTGCATAACTTTGACAGTTTTCATGCTATGACAGACATTTATGCATCATTTTAGAGCATTATGATAGCACTTTAATTTGGTATATCATTTGTGGCATAATCTTTTCGTCTAAAAAATGGTCAATTTAATGGATCGGTAGAATTAATGTTCTATGTTTAAAAACGCGGTAATTTGAGGTTTCGATATGGTTGTGAATAACATTGACAGTTTTTATGCTATAACAGTCATTTATCCATCATTTTAAAGCATTTTGATTGCACTTTGTTTTGGTGTATAATTTGTGGCATATTGAGTTTTTACAAAATACGATAGATCGGTATTTTATTGGTACTGGTTTAGAAATGCGGTAATTTAAGGCTCCGATATGGTTGCAAATATCTTTTAAAGTTTTCATGTTATTGCAGTCGTTTATATATCTTTTTTATTGCATTATAGTTGTCATTTGTTTTTGGTATATAATTTATTGCATAATGTATTTTTAGAAAATGGTCAATTTGATGGATCGGTAGAATTATTGTTCTATGTTTAAAAACGCGTTTATTTGAGGTTCCGATATGGTTGTGAATAACTTTGACAGTTTTCATGCTATGACTAATGACATTTATGCATCATTTTAAAGCATTATGATTGCACTTTAATTTGGTATATCATTTGTGGCATAATGTGTTCGTCTAAAAAATGGTCAGTAGAATTGTTTTTCTATGTTTAAAAACGCTGTGATTTGAGGTTCCGATATGGCTGCAAATAACTTTGACAGTTTTCATGCCTGGACAATCGTTTATGTATCATTTTAAAGCATTACAGTTGCACTTTGTTTTGGTTTATAATTTGTGACATAATTAATTTTTACAAAAATTGGATAGATCGGTATATTTATTGGTACAGGTTTAGAAATACGGTAATTTAAGGCTCCGATATGGTTGCAAATATCATTTATAGTTTTCATGTTATAGCAGTCGTTTAAATATCTTTTTATTACATTATAGTTGCCTTTTGTTTTGGTATATAATTTATTGCATAATGTATTTTTAGAAAATGGCCAATTGGATAGATCGGTAGAATTATTTTCATAGCTTTAAAAACGCTGTAATTTGAGGTTCCGATATGTTTGCAAATAACTTTGACAGTTTTCATGCCAGGACAGTCGTTTATGCACCATTTTAAAGCATTACAGTTGCACTTTGTTTTGGTGTATAATTTGTATAATGAATTTTTACAAAAATTGTATAGATCGGTATATTTATTGGTACAGGTTTAGAATTGCGGTAATTTAAGGCTCCGATATGGTTGCAAATATCTTTTATAGTTGTCATGTTATTGCAGTCGTTTATATATCTTTTTATTGCATTATAGTTGCCATTTGTTTTGGTATACAATTTCTTGCATAATGTATTTTTAGAAATTGGTCAATTTGATAGATCGGTAGAATTATTGTTCTATATATCAAATGCAGTAATCTGAGGTTCCAATATGATTGCAATTAACTTTGACAGTTTTCGTGCTAGGACAGTCGTTTATGCATCATTTTAAAGCATTATGATTGCACTTTAATTAAGTATATCATTTGTGGCATAATCTTTTCGTCTTAAAATGATCAATTTGAAGGATCGGTAGAATTGTCCATGTTAAAAACTATGTTTAAAAACGCTGTGATTTGAGGTTCCGATACGGTTGCAAATAACTTTGACAGTTTTCCTGCCAGGACAGTCGTTTATGCACCATTTTAAACCATTACAGTTGCACTTTGTTTTGGTGTATAATTTTTGGCATAATGAATTTTTACAAAAATTGGATAGATCGGTATATTTATTGGTACAGGTTTAGAAATACGGTAATTTAAGGCTCCGATATGGTTGCAAATATCATTTATAGTTTTCATGTTATAGCAGTCGTTTAAATATCTTTTTATTACATTATAGTTGCCTTTTGTTTTGGTATATAATTTATTGCATAATGTATTTTTAGAAAATGGCCAATTGGATAGATCGGTAGAATTATTTTCATAGCTTTAAAAACGCTGTAATTTGAGGTTCCGATATGTTTGTGAATAACTTTGACAGTTTTCATGCCAGGACAATCGTTTATGTATCATTTTAAAGCATTACTGTTGCACTTTGTTTTGGTGTATAATTTCTGGCATAGTGAAGTTTTAGAAAAATTAGCTAGATCGGTATATTTATTGGTACAGGTTTGGAAATGCGGTAATTTAAGGCTCCAATATGGTTGCAAATAACTTTTATAGTTTTCATGTTATAGCAGTCGTTTATATATCTTTTTATTGCATTATAGTTGCCATTTGTTTTGGTATATAATTTGTTGCATAATATATTTTTAGAAAATGGCTAATTGGATAGATCGGTAGAATTATTTTCATAGCTTTAAAAACGCTGTGATTTGAGGTTCCGATATGTTTGCAAATAACTTTGACAGTTTTCATGCCAGGACAGTCGTTTATGCACCATTTTAAAGCATTACAGTTGCACTTTGTTTTGGTGTATAATTTGTATAATGAATTTTTACAAAAATTGTATAGATCGGTATATTTATTGGTACAGGTTTAGAATTGCGGTAATTTAAGGCTCCGATATGGTTGCAAATATCTTTTATAGCTGTCATGTTATTGCAGTCGTTTATATATCTTTTTATTGCATTATAGTTGCCATTTGTTTTGGTATACAATTTCTTGCATAATGTATTTTTAGAAATTGGTCAATTTGATAGATCGGTAGAATTATTGTTCTATATATCAAATGCAGTAATCTGAGGTTCCAATATGATTGCAATTAACTTCGACAGTTTTCGTGCTAGGACAGTCGTTTATGCATCATTTTAAAGCATTATGATTGCACTTTAATTAAGTAAATCATTTGTGGCATAATCTTTTCGTCTTAAAATGATCAATTTGAAGGATCGGTAGAATTGTCCATGTTAAAAACTATGTTTAAAAACGCTGTGCTTTGAGGTTCCGATACGGTTGCAAATAACTTTGACAGTTTTCCTGCCAGGACAGTCGTTTATGCACCATTTTAAACCATTACAGTTGCACTTTGTTTTGGTGTATAATTTGTGGCATAATGAATTTTTACAAAAATTGGATAAATCGGTATATTTATTGGTACAGGTTTAGAATTGCGGAAATTTAAGGCTCCGTTATGGTTGCAAATATCATTTATAGTTTTCATGTTATTGCAGTCGTTTATATATCATTTTATTGCATTATAGTTGTCATTTGTTTTGGTATATAATTTATTGCATAATGTATTTTTAGAAAATGGCCAATTGGATAGATCGGTAGAATTATTTTCCCAGGTTTAAAAAGGCGGTAATTTGAGGTTCCGGTATGGTTGTGAATAACTTTGAAAGTTTTCATGCTATGGCAGTCATTTATGCATCATTTTAGAGCATTATGATTGCACTTTAATTTGGTATATCATTTGTGGCATAATCTTTTCGTCTAAAAAATAGTCAATTTGATGGATCGGTAGAATTATTCTTCTACGTTTAAGAACGCGGTAATTTGAGGTTCCGATATGGTTGTGAATAACTTTGAAAGTTTTCATGCCAGGACAATCGTTTATGTATCATTTTAAAGCATTACTGTTGCACTTTGTTTTGGTGTATAATTTGTGGCATAGTGAAGTTTTAGAAAAATTAGCTAGATCGGTATATTTATTGGTACAGGTTTGGAAATGCGGTAATTTAAGGCTCCAATATGGTTGCAAATAACTTTTATAGTTTTCATGTTATAGCAGTCGTTTATATATCTTTTTATTGCATTATAGTTGCCATTTGCTTTGGTATATAATTTGTTGGATAATATATTTTTAGAAAATGGCTAATTGGATAGATCGGTAGAATTATTTTCACAGCTTTAAAAACGCGGTAATTTAAGGTTCCAAAACGGCTGCAAATAACATAGACAGTTTTCACGCTATGACAGTCATTTAGGCATCATTTTAAAGCATTATGATTGCACTTTAATATGGTATATCATTTGTAGCATAATGTGTGTTTTTACAAATTGGTCAATTTTATAGATCGGTAGAATTGTTGTTCCATGTTTAATAAACGCTGTAATCTGAGGTTAAGATATGGTTGCAATTAACTTTGGCAGTTTTCGTGCTAGGACAGTCGTTTATGCACCATTTTAAAGCATTAAAATTGCCATTTGATTTGGTATATAATTTGTTGCATAATGTATTTTTAGAAAATGGCCAATTGAATAAATCGATAGAATTATTTCCCAGGTTTAAAAAGGCGGTAATTTGAGGTTCTGATATGTTTGTGAATAACTTTGAAAGTTTTCATGCTTTGACAGTTATTTATGCACCATTTTAAACCATTACAGTTGCACTTTGTTTTGGTGTATAATTTGTGGCATAATGAATTTTTACAAAAATTGGATAGATCGGTATATTTATTGGTACAGGTTTAGAATTGCGGTAATTTAAGGCTCCGATATGGTTGCATATATCTTTCATAGTTTTCATGTTATTGCAGTCGTTTAGATATCTTTTTATTGCATTATATTTGCCATTTGTTTTGGTATATAATTTATTGCATAATGTATTTTTAGAAAATGGCCAATTGGATAGATCGGTAGTATTATTTTTCCAGGTTAAAAAAGGCGGTGATTTGAGGTTCCGGTATGGTTGTGAATAACTTTGAAAGTTTTCATGCTATGGCAGTCATTTATGCATCATTTTAGAGCATTATGATTGCACTTTAATTTGGTATATCATTTGTGGCATAATCTTTTCGTCTAAAAAATGGTCAATTTGATGGATCGGTAGAATTATTCTTCAATGTTTAAGAACGCGGTAATTTGAGGTTCCGATATGGCTGCAAATAACTTTGACAGTTTTCATGCCAGGACAATCGTTTATGTATCATTTTAAAGCATTACTGTTGCACTTTGTTTTGGTGTATAATTTGTGGCATAATGAATTTTTACAAAAATTGGATAGATTGGTATATTTATTGGTACAGGTTTGGAAATGCGGTAATTTAAGGCTCCAATATGGTTGCAAATAACTTTTATAGTTATATGTTATAGCAGTCGTTTATATATCTTTTTATTGCATTATAGTTGCCATTTGTTTTGGTATATAATTTGTTGCATAATATATTTTTAGAAAATGGCTAATTGGATAGATCGGTAGAATTATTTTCACAGCTTTAAAAACGCGGTAATTTAAGGTTCCAAAACGGCTGCAAATAACATAGACTGTTTTCACGCTATGACAGTTATTTAGGCATAATTTTAAAGCATTATGATTGCACTTTAATATGGTATATCATTTGTAGCATAATGTGTGTTTTTACAAATTGGTCAATTTGATAGATCGGTAGAATTATTGTTCCATGTTTAATAAACGCAGTAATCTAAGGTTAAGATATGGTTGCAATTAACTTTGGCAGTTTTCGTGCTAGGTTTATGCACCATTTTAAAGCATTAAAATTGCCATTTGTTTTGGTATATAATTTATTGCATAATGTATTTTTAGAAAATGGCCAATTGAATAAATCGATAGAATTATTTTCCCAGGTTTAAAAAGGCGGTAATTTGAGGTTCTGATATGTTTGTGAATAACTTTGAAAGTTTTCATGCTATGACAGTTATTTATGCATCATTTTAAAGCATTATGATTGCACTTTAATTTGGTATATCATTTGTGGCATAATTTTTTCGTCTAAAAAATTGTCAATTTGATGGATCGGTAGAATTATTGTTCTTTGTTTAAAAACGCGGTAATTTGAGGTTCCGATATGGTTACAAATAACATTGACAGTTTTCATGCTATGACAGTCATTTATCCATCATTTTAAAGCATTAGGATTGCACTTTAATTTGGTATATCATTTGTGGCATAATGTGTTTGTCTAAAAAATGGTCAATTTGAAGGATAGGTAGAATTGTCTATGTTAAAAACTATGTTTAAAAACGCTGTGATTTGAGGTTCTGATATGGTTACAAATAACATTGACAGTTTTCATGCTATGACAGTCATTTATCCATCATTCTAAAGCATTAGGATTGCACTTTAATATGGTATATCATTTGTAGCATAA
>NC_060950.1:46291733-46309236 GCF_022045245.1 Lucilia cuprina | reverse complement strand
AACATGAAAACTATAAATGATATTTGCAACCATATCGGAGCCTTAAATTACCGTATTTCTAAACCTGTACCAATAAATATACCGATCTATCCAATTTTTGTAAAAATTAATTATGTCACAAATTATAAACCAAAACAAAGTGCAACTGTAATGCTTTAAAATGATACATAAACGATTGTCCAGGCATGAAAACTGTCAAAGTTATTTGCAGCCATATCGGAACCTCAAATCACAGCGTTTTTAAACATAGAAAAACAATTCTACTGACCATTTTTTAGACGAACACATTATGCCACAAATGATATACCAAATTAAAGTGCAATCATAATGCTTTAAAATGATGCATAAATGTCATTAGTCATAGCATGAAAACTGTCAAAGTTATTCACAACCATATCGGAACCTCAAATAAACGCGTTTTTAAACATAGAACAATAATTCTACCGATCCATCAAATTGACCATTTTCTAAAAATACATTATGCAATAAATTATATACCAAAACAAATGACAACTATAATGCAATAAAAAGATATATAAACGACTGCAATAACATGAAAACTTTAAAAGATATTTGCAACCATATCGGAGCCTTAAATTACCGCATTTCTAAACCAGTACCAATAAATATACCGATCTATCGTATTTTTGTAAAAACTCAATATGCCACAAATTATACACCAAAACAAAGTGCAATCAAAATGCTTTAAAATGATGGATAAATGACTGTTATAGCATAAAAACTGTCAATGTTATTCACAACCATATCGAAACCTCAAATTACCGCGTTTTTAAACATAGAACATTAATTCTACCGATCCATTAAATTGACCATTTTTTAGACGAAAAGATTATGCCACAAATGATATACCAAATTAAAGTGCTATCATAATGCTCTAAAATGATGCATAAATGTCTGTCATAGCATGAAAACTGTCAAAGTTATGCACAACGATATCGGAACGTCAAATTACCGCCTTTTTAAACCTGGGAAAATAATACTACCGATCTATCCAATTGGTCATTTTTCGACGAACACATTATGCCACAAATGATAATACCAAATTAAAGTGCAATCATATGCTCTAAAATGATGCATAAATGACTATCATGGCATGAAAACTTTCAAAGTTATTCACAACCATAACGGAACCTCAAATTACCGCCTTTTTAAACCTGGGAAAATAATACTATCGATTTATCCAATTGGCCATTTTCTAAAAATACATTATGCAATATATTATATACCAAAACAAATGGCAATTTGAATGCTTTATAAGGGTGCATAAACGACTGTCCTAGCACGAAAACTGCCAAAGTTAATTACAACCATATCGGAACCTCAGATTACCGCGTTTATTAAACATAGAACAATAATTCTACCGATCCATCAAATTGACCAATTTGTAAAACACACATTATGCTACAAATGATATACCATATTAAAGTGCAATCATATTGCTTTGAAATGATGCCTTAATGACTGTCATAGTGTGAAAACTGTCAATGGTATTTGCAGCCACATCGGAACCTTAAATTACCGCGTTTTTAAAGCTGTGCAAATAATTCTACTGATCTATCCAATTAGTCATTTTCTAAAAATTTATTATGCAACAAATTATATACCAAAACAAATGGCAACTATAATGCAATAAAAAGATTTATAAACGACTGCTATAACATGAAAACTATAGAAGATATTTGCAACCATATCGGAGCCTTAAATTATCGCATTTCCAAACCTGTACCAATAAATATACCGATCTATCAAATTTTTGTAAGAATTCATTATGCCACAAATTATACACCAAAACAAGGTGCAACAGTAATGCTTTAAAATGATGCATAAACGATTGTCCTGGCATAAAAAATGTCAAAGTTATTTGCAGCCACATCGGCACCTCAAATCACAGCGTTTTTAAACATAGAACAACAATTCTACCGATCCTTCAAATTGACCATTTTTTAGACGAACACATTTTGCCACAAATGATATACCAAATTAAAGTGCAATCATAATGCTTTAGAAGGATGCATAAATGACTGTCATAGCATGAAAACTGTCAAAGTTATTTACAACCATATCGGAACCTCAAATTAACGCCTTTTTAAATTCTACCAATCCATCCAATTGGCCATTTTCTAAAAATACATTATGCAATAAATTATATACCAAAACAAATGGTAATTTTAATGCTTTAAAATGGTGCATAAAACGACTGTGTAGCACGAAAACTGCCAAAGTCCAATTGCAGCCATATCGAAAACCTCAAATCACAACGTTTTTAAACATAGAAAGAAAGAACAACAATTCTTCCGATCGGAAGATCAGTACTTTTAAATGATTCGGACAACACTTCGGACGGTTTTTGTAATTCGGACAACACGGACAAGTCTCTGTCTAATGTCATAGAATCGGACGGATTTGACACAATTGCAGAATCGAAAATCTCTGCCGCAAGTTTAAAGATCTTCCAAAAGTCTAATCCTAAAATGACACGTTGGGAAATCGATGGAACTATTAAAAATTTAACTTTTTCAACTTTATCTCGAAAAGAGACATTTACTTCTAGCATACCAAGGGTCTTTTGAATCCTGCCATCTGCAGTTTTTACTGAGGTTTTTAAGGGATGAAAGTGAGGACAATTAGCAAAGTTGTGGGTGGCCAAATTTGAGCCAATACACGATACGTTGGCACCGGTGTCAAGAAGACCATATTCTTCGAATTCTAGAAACTTTATTTTGGCATAAAAGCGTTTATCTTTCTTGTTACTGATAATGGAAGATATGACACATTTAGATATCAGTTTACGAGATTTGAAATAATGTCTAAGCCGAATTGTGGATCTTTTCGGTTTTTTTAAGGACAAAGAGACAGTGAATCGATGTTAAAAATTTTATTTCGAAGAGCAATGTAATTTTCTAATCTTTCATGGTACGGTTTATAAGGGTATATAATCTGGTTAATCGGTAAGTTTTTCTTTTCAGAATAATGAAGAATTTGAATGTCTTTTTTAGGCTTTTGTATACTTTGGGACTTTGAGGAGATTTGAGAATAGCTTTCTGGATCAATTAGTTTTTTGAAAAGGATATTTTTCTAGCTGAGCAACGAGGACATTGAGGTTTGTAAATGTTTTTAGTTCCGCATCCATAGCAGAAAACAATGCGATCTTTTACACAATCCTCCCAACGATGTCCTAATTCTTCGCAATTCCAGCATTTTAATACATTTGGACCTTGGCGAATTGCATCAACTGAATGTTCATAAGAATTGGTAATATCTACAGGTTTATTTTCATCAAAATCTACCTCTGCTACAGCACGTCTTTGCACGGGAATTGCAGCTGGTTTTGTAGGTGCATGTCTTTTAAAATGGTCATCTGCTAACAGGTTTTCCCTCATCTGTACCAATTTTCTTAAGTGAGCAATGGAGTATATGGGAACATATAATAACTCATGCCTAATATCTGGACGTAAGTTTCTGGTAAGTATTTCTACAAGCTCAGATTCGGGCATTGGACTTTCTAACCTGTCAAGCATCGAGCAAATATTATCGTAAAAGACTTCAAATGTTTCACCTGGCCTCATTTTTCGGTTTCGAACCTCTTCGCGTACATCAAAATTAGATTTAAAGTTTTTATACTGGTACCTTAACGCGGCGCAAAATTCGGTCCACTCAATCCTATCCACTTGCTTGTGGTACCTCCAGTACCAATCTCGCGCTTTGCCAGTGAGAAGCATGGGTAAATGTTTACAAATAATGTTAAAATCTCCACCGAAATTTTCAGTGGTTAGGGACCTAACTCTATATAAAAATTCCTCCACCGTAAGGCCATTGGCAGAACCGTCGAACTTAATGTTCCAGTTTTGGATAATTGCTGTAATTTTGTCAATTTTAAAACTGTAATTTGGGTCAAAAAACTGATTTCCTGAGAAATTTTGGCGAACAGGTTCAGGATTATATTGTGG
The DNA here is from genome assembly GCF_022045245.1 of Lucilia cuprina. Lineage (NCBI taxonomy): Eukaryota > Metazoa > Arthropoda > Insecta > Diptera > Calliphoridae > Lucilia > Lucilia cuprina. Next base: position 46,305,268 of record NC_060950.1, on the reverse strand, counting down.
TGGTTGTAAAAATTGGTTATTGGACGAAACAGGCTGTGGTTGTGTCGGTCTAACATTTGCTTGGATGTTTCGGTTTTGATTTGTTGGATTTGGAAGAATATTAAGATTTCCTAGCAAACGAGTAACTGTGTTCTCTATCATTTGGCTAATTTGAGAGTAATCAGCATTTGTAAAATTTTGATTATTATTAGTCTGAGGAAACGGTTCAGCAAGATTTCCTGGACGATTAAAAGAGTGATCCATTTGAGGACTAGAAATTCTTTCGTCATTCTGAATAACCACATGAGAACCATTGGTATCAAAAGAAGACTGTTGAGCAAATTCTTGGGCAACTCTTTTGGTATAATTTCTTGTGAAATGTTTCTTCCCCATTGCACCTCTAGGTTTACCACGGCTAGGATTACAGGATTTAGGCCTAGGGCTATTTTTTGGAAGTGTGTTATCAGCTCTTTTTACTACCAAGTCTGCTAAATCACAAGAGCATTTACACTGAGGGCATTCAGCTGATTGAGAAAGCGCATTTCAATACAGTTTCTGTGGAATTCATGACTACATGTGACTATAATCAAAATTTCTTGGGTATCTATGATATTGTCCCTACAAACTATACAAACGTTTTCGTTAGCTGAAGGATCAGCTGCAGAGCTTTGAGCTTGATCCAGTGACTTTTGTGGTGTATACATAACAGACATTTTGATGTATTCTGATTAGAATTAAAGACGTGATTTAATGAAAAAAAATATATAGGGATTATAATTCGTATTACCAAAATTTAAATAACAGACAGACTAAATGTAAAAATCTCAACTACGTTGGTTTTCAGACAAAAAATTTAAGGTTTAAGAAAATAACGCAAATTTGATTTGCTTTTATATTTAAAAAAATCTATGTACGTATAAACAAAAAGGTTTCAATTTATTCAAGACAGTTTTCGCTTTTGAGAGATAGTAAGTGTGTAACAAAAAGAGATTTTTATTCGAGAAATGTAATTATTTCCAAAAATATAGAGATTTTATATGAAACGTAAAATACAAAAATATAGTTTTGAATCCAGTATTCGATATTATTGCTTATAGAAACTAATAATATTAGACATAATATTGCATTCTGCAAGAATAATGTAAAACCAAATAATATTAGGATACTGGTAATTCAATAAACTTATATTTTAAGTATACGATCGTATAAAGTCCACTGAAAGAAAAAAATAAAAGTAATCTTCATTTACTGAAGCAAAAGCTTTCCTAGTTGACTTAATGGTCAATTATTCGGTCTCTATATGCCAAATAGTTGAAAATCCTAAAAAGTACTAAGAAATATTTGACAAACAATAAACTTTAGAATACAGTTTTCATGCTATGACAGTCATTTATGCATCATTTTAAAGCATTATGATTGCACTTTAATTTGGTTTATCATTTGTGGCATAATGTGTTCGTCTAAAAAATGGTCAGTAGAATTGTTTTTCTATGTTTAAAAACGCTGTGATTTGAGGTTCCGATATGGCTGCAAATAACCTTGACAGTTTTCATGCCTGGACAAACGTTTATGTATCATTTTAAAGCATTACTTATGCACTTTGTTTTGGTATATAATTTGTGGCATAATGAATTTTTACAAAAATTGGATAGATCGGTATATTTATTGGTACAGGTTTGGAAATGCGGTAATTTAAGGCTCCAATATGGTTGCAAATATCTTTTATAGTTTTCATGTTATAGCAGTCGTTTATATATCTTTTTATTGCATTATAGTTGTCATATGTTTTGGTATATAATTTGCTGCATAATATATTTTTAGAAAATAGCTAATTGGATAGATCGGTAGAATTATTTTCACAGCTTTAGAAACGCGGTAATTTAAGGTTCCAAAACGGATGCAAATAAAATAGACAGTTTTCACGCTACGACAGTCATTTAGGCATCATTTTAAAGCATTATGATTGCACTTTAATATGGTATATTATCTGTAGCATAATGTGTGTTTTTACAAATTGGTCAATTTGATAGATCGGTAGAATTATTGTTCTATATATCAAATGCAGTAATCTGAGGTTCTGATATGGCTGCAATTAACTTTGGCAGTTTTCGTGCTAGGACCGTCGTTTATGCACTATTTTAAAGCATTAAAATTGCCATTTGTTTTGGTATATAATTTATTGCATAATGTATTTTTAGAAAATGACCAATTGGATAGATCGGTAGTATTATTTTCCCAGGTTTAAAAAGGCGGTAATTTGACGTTCCGATATCGTTGTGCATAACTTTGACAGTTTTCATGCTATGACAGTCATTTATGCATCATTTTAAAGCATTATGATTGCACTTTAATTTGGTTTATCATTTGTGGCATAATCTTTTCGTCTAAAAAATTGTCAATTTGATGGATCGGTAGAATTAATGTTCTATGTTTAAAAACGCGGTAATTTGAGGTTTCGATATGGTTGCGAATAACATTGACAGTTTTCATGCTATAACAGTCATTTATCCATCATTTTAAAGCATTATGATTGCACTTTGTTTTGGTGTATAACTTGTGGCATAATGAGTTTTTACAAAAATAGGATAGATCGGTATATTTATTGGTACTGGTTTAGAAATGCGGTAATTTAAGGCTCCGATATGGTTGCAAATATCTTTTAAAGTTTTCATGTTATTGCAGTCGTTTATATATCTTTTTATTGCATTATAGTTGCCATTTGTTTTGGTATATAATTTATTGCATAATATATTTTTAGAAAATGTTCAATATGATGGATCGGTAGAATTATTGTTCTATGTTTAAAAACGCGGTAATTTGAGGTTCCGATATGGTTGTGAATAGCTTTGAAAGTTTTCATGCTATTAATGTCAAAGAAGGAAAGAACGACCGTGCGGTTTAAGGGTATATAGAGATCTCAATTTTATTTACAATTTTACATATAAGTATTTATAATATTAAAACTAGCCTAAAATTCTTATCAACTATAAAACGATGCATGTGGAACATTAGATCAGAAAACATTCTGATCATAAATTATGTATTTAATATATTGTCAGAAAACAACCCACACTAACAATGCTTGTGCATTTGTTACAACCACCAGTCTATGCTTTGATGTGTGTTTGTTTCAACATAAACATTTACGATCAAGCATCTGACATAACGCATTAAACATTGAAACTATTTTATTGATATTGGGCAAATACATAAAATTTCTAATTTATTGATACGTTTTATTGCCCGTATAATCTAAACACGTATTTCTATTCCACATGCATAGTTTTCTATTTTAAATATAAAAATTCAATATACAAGATTGAACACATGCTATTACAGTCATTTATGCATCATTTTAGAGCATTGTGTTTGCACTTTAATTTGGTATATCATTTGTGGCATAATATTTTCGCCTAAAAAATGGTCAATTTGAAGGATCAGTAGAATTGTTTTTCTATGTTTAAAAACGCTGTGATTTGAGGTTCCGATATGGCTGCAAATATCTTTGACAGCTTTCATACCAGCACAATCGTTTATGTATCATTTTAAAGCATTACTGTTGCACTTTGTTTTGGTGTATAATTTGTGGCATAATGAAGTTTTAGAAAAATTAGATAGATCGGTATATTTATTGGTACAGGTTTAGAAATGCGGTAATTTAAGGCTCCAATATGGTTGCAAATATCTTTTATAGTTTTCATGTTTTGGTATATAATTTGTTGCATAATATATTTTTAGAAAATGGCTAACTGGATAGATCGGTAGAATTATTTTCACAGCTTTAAAAACGCGGTAATTTGAGGTTCCAAAACGGCTGCAAATAACATAGACAGTTTTCACGCTATGACAGTCATTTAGGCATCATTTTCAAGCATTATGATTGCACTTTAATATGGTATATCATTTGTAGCTTAATGTGTGTTTTTACAAATTGGTCAATTTAATAGATCGGTAGAATTATTATTCTATTTTTAATAAACGCTGTAATCTGAGGTTAAGATATGGTTGCAATTAACTTTGGCAGTTTAAAAGCATTAAAATTGCCGTTTGTTTTGGTATATAATTTATTGCATAATGTATTTTTAGAAAATGGCCAATTGAATAAATCGATAGAATTATTTTCCCAGGTTTAAAAAGGCGGTAATTTGAGGTTCAGATATGGTTGTGAATAACTTTGAAAGTTTTCATGCTATGACAGTTATTTATGCATCATTTTGAAGCATTACAGTTGCACTTTAATTTGGTATATCATTTCGTTTATGCATCATTTTAAAGCATTATGATTGCACTTTAATTTAGTATATCATTTGTGGCATAATCTTTTCGTCTAAAAAATGGTCAATTTGAAGGATCGGTAGAATTGTCCATGTTAAAAACTATGTTTAAAAACGCTGTGACTTTGACAGTTTTCATGCCAGGACAGGTCGTTTATGCACCATTTTAAAGCATTAACTTGCACTTTGTTTTGGTGTATAATTTGTGGCATAATGAATTTTTACAAGAATTGGATAGATCGGTATATTTATTGGTACAGGTTTAGAAATGCGGTAATTTATGGCTCCTCTATGGTTGCAAATATTATTTATAGTTTTCATGTTATAGCAGTCGTTTATATATCTTTTTATTGCATTATAGTTGCCATTTGTTTTGGTATATATTTTTTTGCGTAATATATTTTTAGAAAATGGCCAATTGGAAAGATCGGTAGTATTATTTTCCTAGGTTTAAAAAGGCGGTAATTTGAGGTTCCGATATGGTTGTGAATAACCTTAACATTTTTCATGCTATGACAGTCATTTATGCGCTATTTTAGAGCATTATGATTGCACTTTAATTTGGTATATCATTTGTGGCTTAATCTTTTCGTCTAAAAAATTGTCAAAATTGTCGGTAGAATTATTGTTCTATATTTAAAAACGCGGTAATTTGAGGTTCCGATATGGTTGTGAATAACATCGACAGTTTTCATGCTAAAACAGACATTTATCCATCATTTTAAAGCATTATGATTGCACTTTGTTTTGGTGTATAATTTGTGGCATAATGAGTTTTAACAAAAATAGGATAGATCGGTATATTTATTGGTACAGGTTTAGAAATGCGATAATTTAAGTCTCCGATATTGTTGCAAATATCTTTTATAGTTTTCATGTTATAGCAGTCGTTTATATATCTTTTTATTGCATTATAGTTGCCATTTGTTTTGGTATATAATTTATTGCATAATATATTTTTAGAAAATGGCCAATTGGATAGATCGTTAGAATTATTTTCCCAGGTTTAAAAAGGCGGTAATTTGACTTTCCGATATGGTTGTGAATAACTTTGAAAGTTTTCGTGCTATGACACTCATTTATGCATCATTTTAGAGCATTATGATTGCACTTTAGTTTGGTATATCATTTGTGGTATAATCTTTTCGTCTAAAAAATGGTCAATTTGATGGATCGGTAGAACTATTGTTCTATGTTTAAAAACGTGGTAATTTGAGGTTCCGATATGGTTGTGAATAACTTTGACAGTTTTCATGCCAGGACAATCGTTTATGCATCATTTTAAAGCATTACAGTTGCACTTTGTTTTGGTGTATAATTTGTGGCATAATGAATTTTTACAAAAATTGGATAGATCGGTGTATTTATTGGTACATGTTTAGAAATGCGGTAATTTAAGTATATATCTTTTTATTGCATTATAGTTGCCATTTGTTTTGGTATATAATTTGTTGCATGATATATTTTTAGAAAGTGGCTAATTGGATAGATCGGTAGAATTATTTTCACAGCTTTAAAAACGCGGTAATTTAAGGTTCCAAAAAGGCTGCAAATAACTTAGACAGTTTTCATTTAGGCATCATTTTAAAGCGTTATGATTGCACTTTAATATGGTATATCATTTGTAGCATAATGTGTGTTTTTACAATTTGGCCAATTTGATAGATCGGTAGTAATCTGAGGTTAAGATATGGTTGCAATTAACTTTGGCGGTTTTCGTGCTAGGACAGTCGTTTATGCACCATTTTAAAGAATTAAAATTGCTATTTGTTTTGGTATATAATTTATTGCATAATGTAGTTTTAGAAAATGGCCAATTGAATAAAACGATAGAATTATTTTCCCTGGTTTAAAAAGGCGGTAATTTTAGGTTCCGATATGGTTGTGAATAGCTTTGAAATTTTTCATGCTATGACAGTCATTTATGCATCATTTTAAAGCATTATGATTGCACTTTAATTTGGTATATCATTTGTGGCATAATGTGTTTGTCTAAAAAATGGTCAATTTGAAAGATCGGTAGAATAGTCTATGTTAAAAACTATGTCTAAAAACGCTGTGATTTGAGGTTCCGATATGGTTGCAAATAACTTTGACAGTTTTCATGCCAGGACAATCGTTTATGCATCATTTTAAAGCATTACAGTTGCACTTTGTTTTGGTGTATAATTTGTGGCATAATGAATTTTTACAAAAATTGGATAGATCGGTATATTTATTGGTACAGGTTTAGAAATGCGGACTCCGTTATGGTTGCAAATATCATTTATAGTTTTTATGTTATAGCAGTTGTTTATATATCTTTTTATTACATTATAGTTGCCTTTTGTTTTGGTATATAATTTATTGCATAATATATTTTTAAAAAATGGCCAATTGGATAGATCGGTAGAATTATTTTCGCAGCTTTAAAAACGCGGCAATTTGAGGTTCCGATATGGCTGCAAATAATATTGACAGTTTTCGCGCTATGAAAGTCATTTATGAATCATTTTAAAGCATTATGATTGTACTTTAATATGGTATATCATTTGTAGCATAATGTGTATTTTTGGAAATTGGTCAATTTGATATATCGGTAGAATTATTGTTCTATGTTTAAAAACGCTGTGATTTGAGGATCCGATATGGCTGCAAATAACTTTAAAAGTTTTCATGCCAGGACAATTGTTTATGTATCATTTTAAAGCATTACTGTTGCACTTTGTTTTGGTGTATAATTTGTGGCATAATGAAGTTTTAGAAAAATTAGATAGATCGGTATATTTATTGGTACAGGTTTGGAAATGCGGTAATTTAAGGCTCCAATATGGTTGCAAATATATTTTATAGTTTTCATGTTATAGCAGTCGTTTATATATCTTTTTATTGCATTATAGTTGCCATTTGTTTTGGTATATAATTTGTTGCATAATATATTTTAAGAAAAATGCTAATTGGATAGATCGGTAGAATTATTTTTACAGCTTTAAAAACGAGGTAATTTAAGGTTCCAAAACGGCTGCAAATAACATAGACAGTTTTCACGCTATGACAGTCATTTAGGCATCATTTTAAAGCATTATGATTGCACTTTAATATGGTATATCATTTGTAGCATAATGTGTGTTTTTACAAATTGGTCAATTTGATAGATCTATATTTAATAAACGCTGTAATCTGAGGTTAAGATATGGTTGCAATTAACTTTAGCAGTTTTCGTGCTAGGACAGTCGTTTATGCACCATTTTAAAGCATTAAAATTGCCATTTGTTTTGGTATTTAATTTATTGCATAATGTATTTTTAGAAAATGGCCAATTGGATAAATCGATAGAATTATTTTCCCAGGTTTAAAAAGGCGGTTATTTGAGGTTCCGATATGGTAGTGAATAGCTTTGAAGGTTTTCATGCTATGACAGTCATTTATGCATCATTTTAAAGCATTATGATTGCACTTTAATTTGGTATATCATTTGTGGCATAATGTGTTTGTCTAAAAAATGGTCAATTTGAAGGATCGGTAGAATTGTCTATGTTAAAAACTATGTTTAAAAACCCTGTGATTTGAGGTTCCGATATGGTTGCAAATACCTTTGACAGTTTTCATGCCAGGACAGTCATTTATGCATCATTTTAGAGCATTATGATAGCACTTTAATTTGGTATATCATTTGTGGCATAATCTTTTCGTCTAAAAAATTGTCAATTTGATGGATGGGTAGAATTATTGTTCTATATTTAAAAACGCGGTAATTTGAGGTTCCGATATGGTTGTGAATAACATTGACAGTTTTCATGCTATAACAGTCATTTACCCATCATTTCAAAGCATTATGATTGCACTTTGTTTTGGTGTATAATTTGTTGTATAATGAGTTTTTACAAAAATAGGATAGATCGGTATGTTTATTGGTACATGTTTAGAAATGCTGTAATTAAGGCTCTGATATGGTTGCAAATATCTTTTATAGTTATTATAGTTATATATTATTCATGTTATTGCAGTCGTTTATATATCTTTTTATTGCATTATAGTTGCCATTTGTTTTGGTATATAATTTATTGCATAACATAGTTTTAGAAAATGGCCAATTGGATAGATCGGTAGAATTATTTTCCCAGGTTTAAAAAGGTGGTAATTTGAGGTTCCGATATGGTTGTGAATAACTTTGAAAGTTTTCATGCTTTGACAGTCGTTTATGCATCATTTTAGACCATTATGATTGCACTTTAATTTGGTATATCATTTGTGGCACAATCTTTTCGTCTAAAAAATGGTCAATTTGATGGATCGGTAGAATTGTTGTTCTATGTTTAAAAACGCGGTAATTTGAGGTTCCGATATGGTTGTGAATAACTTTGACAGTTTTCATGCTATGACAGTCATTTATGCATCATTTTAGAGCATTATGATTGCACTTTAATTTGATATATCATTTGTGGCACAATCTTTTCGTCTAAAAAATGGTCAATTTGAAGGATCGGTAGAATTGTCTATGTTAAAAACTATGTTTAAAAACGCTGTGATTTGAGGTTCCGATATGGTTGTAAATAACTTTGACAGTTTTCATGCCAGGACAATAGTTTATGCATCATTTTAAAGCATTACAGTTGCACTTTGTTTTGGTGCATAATTTGTGGCATAATGAATTTTTACCAAAATTGGATAGATCGGTATATTTATTGGTACAGGTTTAGAAATGCGGTAATTTAAGACTCCGATATGGTTGCAAATATTATTTATAGTTTTCATGTTATAGCAGTCGTTTATATATCTTTTTATTACATTATAGTTGCCTTTTGTTTTGGTATATAATTTATTGCATAATATATTTTTAGAAAATGGCCAATTGGATAGATCTGTAGAATTATTTTCACAGCTTTAAAAACGCGGTAGTTTGAGGTTCCGATATGGCTGCAAATAATATTGACAGTTTTCACGCCATGAAAGTCATTTATGAATCATTTTAAAGCATTATGATTGTACTTTAATATGGTATATCATTTGTAGCATAATGTGTATTTTAAGAAATTGGTCAATTTGATAGATCGGTAGAATTATTGTTCTATACATCAAATGCAGTAATCTGAGGTTCCGATATGGTTGCAATTAACTTTGGCAGTTTTCGTGCTAGGACAGTCATTAATGCATCATTTTAAAGCATTATGATTGCGCTTTAATTTGGTATATCATTTGTGGCATAATGTGTTTGTCTAAAAAATGGTCAATTTGAAGGATCGGTAGAATTGTCTATGTTAAAAACTATGTTTAAAAACGCTGTGATTTGAGGTTCCGATATGGTTGCAAATAACTTTGTAAGTTTTCATGCCAGGACAGTCGTTTATGCACCATTTTAATGCATTACAGTTGCACATTGTTTTGGTGTATAATTTGTGGCATAATGAGTTTTTTCAAAAGTAGGATAGATCGGTATATTTATTGGTACAGGTTTAGAAATTCGGTAATTTAAGGTTCCGATATGGTTGCAAATATCTTTTATAGTTTTCATGTTATAGCAGTCGTTTATATATCTTTTTATTGCATTATAGTTGCAATTTGTTTTGGTATATAATTTACTGCATAATATATTTTTAGATAATTTGAAGGATCAGTAGAATTGTTTTTCTATGTTTAAAAACGCTGTGATTTGAGGTTCCGATATGGCTGCAAATAACTTTGACAGTTTTCATGCCAGGACAATCGTTTATGTATCATTTTAAAGCATTATTGTTGCATTATTGTTTGTTTTGGTGTATAATTTGTGGCATAATGAAGTTTTAGAAAAATTATATTGTCGCCTAATGGCTCATAGATGAGCGATTTATTTATTTATTTGTTTTTATTTGATTTATTTGTTTTATTTAATTTCTTTTATATGTCCCTTTAAATTTGTTTTATTTCTTTATTTTGATTTATATTTATTGAGCCACCTTAATATTGTTTATAATTGTATGATCATTGTTGTTAATATTTGTTCATATGACCGTTGCGAATTTTTTTATATTGTTCTTTTTATTCCTTTTTGTTCTCATTTGTTTACGAACTAAACGCATTCTTTGTCTCTATATTCTACTGCAGTAGTTTCGTTCAGTTTATTTATTTGGAAATAAACTGTTGTAAAAATACATAGACGAAAGAATTTGCAGGCTCAGTATTAACTGACATTAATATTAAAGTTTAGTTTGTTGGGAATAAAGACTGCGGTAAGTCGCTTAAATTATTTATAAGTTTCTTTGTAATAATTTTATTTGTTTTAATAGAAATAAACGGTTGCTCAAATATATGCATCATTAATTTCACATTTGTGGTTCATTTATTTGGGACTTGTTAAATTCGCTGTCCTCAACATAAAGGCTCAGGTCGCAGCCAGCGACAAATTTTATTTCGCAATCCTTGGTGCGGTTGTGTTCCATGTCTGTCGGTACAACGAAATTTATTTGAAATCTTGAGCGAAGGTGTTCCAAGGTGCCTGAACAAGATAAGCCTTTTTTGATTTGTGGTTCTAAGCTGCCGGAACAAATAAAATATTTGGATTTTTGATTTGTGGTTCCAAGCTGCCGGAACAAATTGAAATAATTGTGAAGTGGTTCTATATTTGCTGGAACAAAGTGTTTAAAATAATCGTGTGCATTTTTGTGGTTCCTTATATGACGGAACGAGTAAAACTTTATCAAGCTGAATTTGTGAGTTATTTGCTGTCCTGCTGGAACAAATTATAATTGTGTTTTTTTATTTGTGATATGTTGTGGTTCCTTGTCTGCCGGATAAATTAAACTTTAATCTACATTGAATAACAATTAATTTGTGAATTTGTGTAGCCCTAAGCCTGCCAGAACAAATTTATTTTTTTGTGAAATATTTGGAGCGTGTTGCTGTTTAATATTTGTGAATTTGTGTACCATTTGAAAACGTTTGAGATTCGTAGTTCAACGGTCGCCAGCTAGAAAAAGCACTCGTTTGCAGACGGCAACGAGCCAAAATGTGAAAAGTTCCACGAATGCCGGAACTGAATTAGCAAATGTGTCTCAAATACCGCACTCAAAAACAATAATATTTATGTTACACGGTTAAACAAACAAAGAAAAAAAAAACAAATCAGAAAACTCAAGAAAGAAATAAATTTAAAGAAATCACTATACTAAAAAATAAAGTTAATTAAAAATGAAAGTTAAAATACCTTGAAAAGTGAATGTTTAAAGGAAATTTTCAAATTTTCAAAATAAATAAGAAATCATATTAAAATAAAAGAAAATTTAGAAAAAAAAATTAAGTTTAAAATCCGTAAAAGTAAAAAAAAAAATATTTATATATTTCATATAAATTAAAAATAATCATTTAGAAAAAAGAAAGAAATTATATGTAAAAAAAAAATTAATAATATTAAGTTATGTGCTAAGTGTTTTCTGTCGGCTAGTGTTATTAAGGAATTTAAAAAATTTTAAATAAACAAGCTTGCTTTCTAGCTTATAATGCAATTGCATTAACAGCCTCTACATACATAAAAACACACATATGTATGTTGTTGCTAATTCTCTCAGCATTCGATTAACATTAGTATTTGGTAATGCTGTAGAATAATTGTTGTTGTTAAAAGTGTAAAGTAAATTTTGTTTGGACTTAATGTAAAAAAAAATTAATGCAATTGAATTATAAGTAATAATGAAAAAATATATTATTATAATTAATCTATTAGTAAAAACAAAAAAAGTTAAATTCAAAATAATTATTGTGCTACAGAGAACCTAAAAAGACAGTATCAGTAACTCTCTCTCTCTCTCTTAAAAAAAAAATAAATCATCATCACCTATCTACATACATGCTGCTGTACATTACGAAAGATCTTTCGTCGTGGGAGCCCAAGTTTAATGTAAGTTTCTCTTATTATGTTTTTTTTTTTGTTCTCTGTGAAAATTTTTCTTGTTCTTATTTTTTTATCTTATTGTTACTTGGGGTGAAAATTTATTAAATTTTATTAAATTTTTAAACAATAATTTAATTAATACTTTAACAAAAAAAATATGAAACTTGAAAGTCAAATGGACTTAAAACATTTAATAATTTGTAATTGTAATTAATTTGTAAAGTTTTAATAAGTTTTAATTTGGTTCCCAATTTTTATTGCGAGAATAATTTATAGTCACATTGTAAAAGGTTGATGACTACATAGTGAAGTTATTAAAAAGAATTTATGTTTGAGTTAAGAGAGTATTATTTTTTTGATCATTTTTGTTATTTTTTTTGTTTACTATTTTTTTATTATTTAAAAACTGTCTTAAGAAAATTTAAAGTGAAAATTAATTTTGTATTTTTTTTAATGAAAATTTTTAGAAATTTTATTTAAATAAATCATAATGATTTTTGTCTAATTTTTGAAAATTTAACTGTTTGTTTTTTTTAACTTTTTGGTGTAATTTGCTGTGAGGATAAGGGATTACTAAATAAGTTTGTTTTAGTTAAAATTTTAGTAATCATGGTAGGGAGGGAAATCAATTGGGTTCATGACACCTTGACTCAATTCATATTTAGCTTTTAGATAGTTTTCATTTTAGTTTTTTTTATTTACAATATAGCATGCAAATCTTTAAAATCTTGTAGTAAGGAAATCTTACGAAGCAACAGGCCACGAACCTCCCCTCCGACGAGCAATAAGGCTGGATAGTTGCATGCTGCTTGCCTGAATATGCTTCTAAAAAAAATGTTTGTATTTGTTCTTTTTTTTAACGTTATATGCTACAGATTTTTGGCGCCCAACGTGGGGCCCGAACAGTTTTCAGAAAAAATTTTTTTAACATCTTTTTGATCTAATGTTTTGTGGATCAGTAGTTATCTGTTCGGCTCCTAATTTTAAACTTTTTTTTTCTTTTTATTTAACAATTCATTACTATTACTATAATTTCATTTTCAATTCTTATTTTAGTAACATTAAATATGATGGATTTTATAGTCTGTTAAAGCTCTTAGGCTTTCGATTTTAACCTTTTATTTTATGTTATTCTTCTTCCTCTCCTCCATCTTCTCCATCTCTTTCAGTATTTTTATTAAAATACTTTATATCTAATAGGAATTTAGATCCTGGATAGTTAAGCTAGGTCTAACCATAGTGAGATTTGTTTTAATAAATGTACTCTAATCTACTTTCGAAGGAAATAGAAAATTCAAGAAAATTCTATCCACAAAAGTAAAATCTTTTAAATTCTAAAATTATTCGAAAATATATTAAATTTTAAAACAATCTAAAAGCAAAATATTTTATACACAGCAGATTATAGCCATTAGTTAATATAAAATCAAACAGTTAAA
>NC_060950.1:46283695-46291633 GCF_022045245.1 Lucilia cuprina | reverse complement strand
AAAGAAAATTTTATTTTATTAATAAAAGAGTTAAGACACATTTTGGGCAAAAAAAACGGCAAAAATCTAAAATTTTTGGAATTTTTAAATTAAAAAACGTATATTTTTTGATCTGTAAATGATATTGATCTGAAATTTTTTGTATATTATTTTGTATAAATTTTGTTGCATAACTAACAAGAAATAAATAGCAAAAAATAACTAAAAAATTGAGTCCATGTGGTCCAAAATTACGCCCGGTATTCAAAAAAAGGCGGACCAAGGTATGGTAAATTTTGTATCACTATGCCTATAACTCGGATATTAAAGAGATAAGTAGTATGCATGTTCAAGATCTCGTCGAGCGCTTTCAGAAAATATAAAAATCTTTGTATTTGGGTGAAAGACAAAAAAATGGCACGAGTTTAAAAATTTTACATGTCGTAGGTACCCTACTTTGAGCCGCCAAGCTCCGTCCCTGGGACATCTGCGGGGTTCATCTTCAAAACTTAAACTTGAATACTCCTTGGCTACGCTCACGCCAAATTATCCCGATCGGATCAGCCGTTTAGAAATGCCAGATTTATTTCCAAAAAATTTCCATTCTGCCCCACTGTGCGATCTATCCAATTAGCCATTTTCTAAAAATATATTATGCAACAAATTATATACCAAAACAAATGGCAACTATAATGCAATAAAAAGATATATAAACGACTGCAATAACATGAAAACTATAAAAGATATTTGCAACCATATTGGAGCCTTAAATTACCGCATTTCCAAACCTGTACCAATAAATATACCGGTCTATCTAATTTTTCTAAAACTTCATTATGCCACAAATTACACACCAAAACAAAGTGCAACAGTAATGCTTTAAAATGATACATAAACGATTGTACTGGCATGGAAACTGTCAAAGTTATTTGCAGCCATATCGGAACCTCAAATCACAGCGTTTTTAAACATAGAAAAACAATTCTACTGATCCTTCAAATTGACCATTTTTTAGACGAACACATTATGCCACAAATGATATACCAAATTAAAGTGCAATCATAATGCTTTAAAATGATGCATAAATGACTGTCATAGCATGAAAACTGTCAAAATTATTCACAACCATATCGGAACCTCAAATTACCGCGTTTTTAAACATAGAACAATAATTCTACCGATCCATCAAATTGACCATTTTTTAGACGAAAAGATTATGCCACAAATGATATACCAAATTAAAGTGCAATCATAATGCTCTAAAATGACGCATAAATGACTGTCATAGCATGAAAACTTTTAAAGTTTTTCACAACCATATCGGAACCTCAAATTACCGCCTTTTTAAACCTGGGAAAAAAATTCTACCGATCTATCCAATTGGCCATTTTCTAAAAATATATTATGCAATAAATTATATACCAAAACAAATGTCAATTTTAATGCTTTAAAATGGTGCATAAACTGTCATAGCATGAAAACTTTCAAAGTTATTCACAACCATATCGGAACCTCAAATTACCGCCTTTTTAAACCTGGGAAAATAATTCTACCGATCTATCCAATTGGCCATTTTCTAAAAATATATTATGCAATAAATTATATACCAAAATAAATGGCAATTTTAATGCTTTAAAATGGTGCATAAACGACTGCTATAACAAGAAAACTATAAATTATATTTGCAACCATATTGGAGCCTTAAATCATTATGCCACAAATTATACACCAAAACAAAGTGCAACTGTAATGCTTTAAAATGGTGCATAAACGACTGTCCTGGCATGAAAACTGTCAAAGTTATTTGCAACCATATCGGAACCTTAAATCACAGCGTTTTTAAACACAGTTTTTAACATAGACAATTCTACCGATCCTTCAAATTGATCATTTTTTAGACAAACACATTACGCCACAAATGATACACCAAATTAAAGTGCAATCATAATGCTTTAAAATGATGCATAAATGACTGTCATAGCATGAAAACTTTCAAAGCTATTCACAACCATATCGGAACCTCAAATTACAACCTTTTTAGAGCTGTGAAAATTCTGTCGATTTATCCAATTGGCCATTTTCTAAAAATACATTATGCAATAAATTATTGTAGCATATAACGTTAAAAAAAAGAACAAATACAAACATTTTTTTTAGAAGCATATTCAGGCAAGCAGCATGCAACTATCCAGCCTTATTGCTCGTCGGAGGGGAGGTTAGAAATTGGTCAATTCGATAGATCGGTAGAATTATTGTTCTGTGTTTAAAAACGCGGTAATTTAAGGTTCCGATATGGCTGCAGATAACATTGACAGTTTTCACGCTATGACAGTTATTTATGAATCATTTTAAAGCATTATGATTGAACTTTAATATGGTATATCATTTGTAGCATAATGTGTATTTTTAGAAATTGGTCAATTCGATAGATCGGTAGAATTATTGTTCTGTGTTTAAAACGCGGTAATTTGAGGTTCCGATATTTTTCAATCTTGTATATTGAATTTTTATATTTAAAATAAAAACTATTCATGTGGAATAGAAATGCGTATTTAGATTATACGGGTAAAAAAACGTATAAATAAATTAGAAGTTTTATGCATTTGCCCAAAATCAATAAAATAGTTTCAATGTTTAATGCGTTATGTCAGATGCTTGATATGTTGAAAACGAACACACATCAGAGCATAGACTGATGGTTGCAACAAATGCACAAGCATTGTTAGTGTGGGTTGTTTTCTGACAATACATTAAATACATAATTTATGATCAGAATGTATTCTGATCTAATGTTCCACATGCATCGTTTTATAGTTGATAAGAATTTTAGGTTAGTTTTAATATTATAAATATATGTAAAATTGTAAATAAAATTGAGTTCTCTATATACCCTTAAACCGCACGGTAGTTCTTTCCTTCTTTTACATTAATATTTGGTGACCCCAAGTTTCCCTTAAAAATTCCTTAAAAAAAGGAAAATATAAAAAAAGTATGACAGTCATTTATGCATCATTTTAAAGCATTATGATTGCACTTTAATTTGGTATATCATTTGTGGCATAATTTGTTCGTCTAAAAAATGGTCAATTTGAAGGATCAGTAGAATTGTTTTTCTATGTTTAAAAACGCTGTAATTTGAGGTTCCGATATGGCTGCAAATAACTTTGACTGTTTTCATGCCAGGACAATCGTTTATGTATTATTTTAAAGCATTACTGTTGCACTTTGTTTTGGTGTATAATTTGTGGCATAATGAAGTTTTAGAAAAATTAGATAGATCGGTATATTTATTGGTACAGGTTTGGAAATGCGGTAATTTAAGGCTCCAATATGGTTGCAAATATTTTTTATAGTTTTCATGTTATAGCAGTCGTTTATATATCTTTTTATTGCATTATAGTTGCCATTTGTTTTGGTATATAATTTGTTGCATAATATATTTTTAGAAAATGGCTAATTGGATAGATCGGTAGGATTATTTTCACAGCTTAAAAACGCGGTAATTTAAGGTTCCAAAACGGCTGCAAATAACATAGACAGTTTTCACGCTATGATAGGCATATATTAGGCATCATTTTAAAGCATTATGATTGCACTTCAATATGGTATATCATTTGTAGCATAATGTGCGTTTTTACAAATTGGTCAATTTGATAGATCGGTAGAATTATTGTTCTATGTTTAATAAACGCTGTAATCTGAGGTGAAGATATGGTTGCAATTAACTTTGGCAGTTTTCGTGCTAGGACACTATTTTATGCACTATTTTAAAGCATTAAAATTGCCATTTGTTTTGGTATATAATTTATTGCATAATGTGTTTTTAGAAAATGGCCAATTGAATAAATCGATAGAATTATTTTCCCAGGTTTAAAAAGGCGGAAATTTGAGGTTCCGATATGGTTGCGAATAACTTTGAAAGTTTTCATGCTATGACAGTTATTTATGCGTCATTTTAAAGCATTATGATTGCACTTTAATTTGGTATATCATTTGTGGCACAATCTTTTCGTCTAAAATATTGTCAATTTGATGGATCGGTAGAATTATTGTTCTTTGTTTAAAAACGCGGTAATTTGAGGTTCCGTTATGGTTACAAATAACATTGACAGTTTTCATGGTATGACAGTCATTTATCCATCATTTTAAAGCATTAGGATTGCACTTTAATATGGTATATCATTTGTAGCATAATGTGTGTTTTTACAAATTGGTCAATTTGATAGATCGGTAGAATTGTTGTTCTTTGTTTAAAAACGCGTTAATTTGAGGTTCCGATATGGCTGTGCAAAACATTGACAGTTTTCGTGCTATGACAGCCATTTAGGCATCATTTTAAAGCATTATGATTGCACTTTAATTTGGTATATCATTTGTGGCATAATGTGTTCGTCTAAAAAATGGTCAATTTTTTTCTATGTTTAAAAACGCTGTGATTTGAAGTTCCGATATGGCGGCAAATAACTTTGACAGTTTTCATGCCAGGACAATCGTTTATGTATAATTTTAAAGCATTACTGTTGCACTTTGTTTTGGTGTATAATTTGTGGCATAATGAAGTTTTAGAAAAATTAGATAGATCGGTATATTTATTGGTACAGGTTTTGAAATGCGGTAATTTAAGGCTCCAATATGGTTGCAAATATTTTTTATAGTTTTCATGTTATAGCAGTCGTTTATATATCTTTTTTTTGCATTATAGTTGCCATTTGTTTTGGTATATAATATGTTGCATAATATATTTTTAGAAAATGGCTAATTGGATAGATCGGTAGGATTATTTTCACAGCTTAAAAACGCGGTAATTTAAGGTTCCAAAACGGCTGCAAATAACATAGACAGTTTTCACGCTATGACAGTCATTTAGGCATCATTTTAAAGCATTATGATTGCACTTTAATATGGTATATCATTTGTAGCATAATGCGTGTTTTTACAAATTGGTCAATTTGATAGATCGGTAGAATTATTGTTCTATATATCAAATGCAGTAATCTGAGGTTCCGATATGGCTGCAATTGATTTTGGCAGTTTTCGTGCTACGACAGTCGTTTATGCACCATTTTAAAGCATTAAAATTGCCATTTATTTTGGTATGTAATTTATTGCATAGTGTATTTTTGGAAAATGGCCAATTGGATAAATCGATAGAATTATTTTCCCAGGTTTCAAAAGGCGGTAATTTGAGGTTCCGATATGGTTGTGAATAACTTTGAAAGTTTTCATGCTATGACAGTAATTTATGCATCATTTTAAAGCATTATGATTGCACTTTAATTTTGTATATCATTTGTGGCATAATGTGTTTGTCTAAAAAATGGTCAATTTGAAGGATCGGTAGAATTGTCTATGTTAAAAACTATGTTTAAAAACGCTGTGATTTGAGGTTCCGATATGGTTGCAAATAACTTTGACAGTTTTCATGCCAGGACAATCGTTTATGCATAATTTTAAAGCATTACAGTTGCACTTTGTTTTGGTGTATAATTTGTGGCATAATGAATTTTTACAAAAATTGGATAGATCGGTATATTAATTGGTACAGGTTTAGAAATGCGGTAATTTAAGACTCCGATATGGTTGCAAATATCATTTATGGTTTTCATGTTATAGCAGTCGTTTATATATCTTTTTATTACATTATAGTTGCCTTTTGTTTTTGTATATAATTTATTGCATTTGTAGAGTACACGTAGCGAGTACATTTTATTTATAAAAACGGTTTTTATGAGGAAAAACTCAAATTAAACTTGATCATTATTAGTTTTGCGGAATTCGAAGCCTAAATTGTTTTGCTTTTGTCAACAATATCTATTTTGGAAAATTTTTGTTAATGTTAGTTTTGTAAAATAGGGTTTACAAAACATAACATAGACAGTTTTTCACGCTATGACAATCATTTAGGCATCATTTTAAAGCATTATGATCGCACTTTCATATGGTATATCATTTGTAGCATAATGTGTGTTTTTATCAAATTGGTCAATCTGATAGATCGGTAGAATTATTGTTCTATGTTTAATAAACGCTGTAATCTGAGGTTAAGATATGGTTGCAATTAACTTTGGCAGTTTTCGTGCACTATTTTAAAGCATTAAAATTGCCATTTGTTTTGGTATATAATTTATTGCATAATGTATTTTTACAAAATGGCCAATTGAATAAATCGATAGAATTATTTTCCCAGGTTTAAAAAGGAGGTAGTTTGAGGTTCCGATATGGTTGTGAATAACTTTAAAAGTTTTCATGCTATGACAGTTATTTATGCATCATTTTAAAGCATTATGATTGCACTTTAATTTGGCATATCATTTGTGGCATAATCTTTTCGTCTAAAAAATTGTCAATTTGATGGATCGGTAGAATTATTGTTCTTTGTTTAAAAACGCGGTAATTTGAGGTTCCGATATGGTTACAAATAACATTGACAGTTTTCATGCTATGACAGTCATTTATCCATCATTTTAAAGCATTAGGATTGCACTTTAATATGGTATATCATTTGTAGCATAATGTGTGTTTTTACAAATTGGTCAATTTGATAGATCGGTAGAATTATTGTTCTATATATCAAATGCAGCATTCTGAGGTTTCAATATGGCTGCAATTAACTTTTGCAGTCGTGCTACGACAGTCGTTTATGTACCATTTTAAAGCATTTAAATTGCCACTTGTTTTGGTATATAATTCATTGCATAATGTATTTTTAAAAAATGGCCATTGGATAAATCGATAGAATTATTTTTCCAGGTTTAAAAAGGCGGTAATTTGAGGTTCCGATATGGCTGTGAATAGCTTTGAAAGTTTTCATGCTATGACAGTCATTTATGCATCATTTTAAAGCATTATGATTGCACTTTAATTTGGTATATCATTTGTGGCATAAAGTGTTTGTCTAAAAAATGGTCAATTTGAAGGATCGGTAGAATTGTCTATGTTAAAAACTATATTTAAAAACGCTGTGATTTGAGGTTCCGATATGGTTGCAAATAACTTTGACAGTTTTCATGCCAGGACGTTTATGCATCATTTTAAAGCATTACAGTTGCACTTTGTTTTGGTGTATAATTTGTGGCATAATGAATTTTTACAAAAATTGGATAGATCGGTATCGGTTTATTGGTACAGGCTTAGAAATGCGGTAATTTAAGACTCCGATATGGTTGCAAATATCATTTATAGTTTTTATGTTATAGCAGTCGTTTATATATCTTTTTATTATATTATAGTTGCCTTTTGTTTTGGTATACAATATATTGCATAATATATTTTTAGAAAATGGCCAATTGGATAGATCGGTAGAATTATTTTCACATCTTTAAATAGGCGGTAGTTTGAGGTTCCGATATGGCTGCAAATAATATTGACAATTTTCACGATATGAAAGTCATTTATGAATCATTTTAAAGCATTATGATTGTACTATAATATGGTATATCATTTATAGCATAATGTGTATTTTTAGAAATTGGTCAATTTGATAGATCAGTAGAATTATTGTTCTATGTTTAATAAACGCAGTAATCTGAGGTTCCGATATGATTGCAATTAACTTTGGCAGTTTTCGTGCTAGGACAGTCGTTTATGCATCATTTTAAAGCATTATGATTGCACTTTAATTTAGTATATCAGTTGTGGCATAATCTTTTCGTCTAAAAAATGGTCAATTTGAAGGATCGGTAGAATTGTCCATGTTAAAAACTATGTTTAAAAACGCTGTGATTTGAGGTTCCGATATGGTTGCAAATAACTTTGACAGTTTTCATGCTATGACAGTCGTTTATGCATCATTTTAAAGCATTACAGTTGCACTTTGTTTTGGTGTATAATTTGTGGCATAATGAATTTTTACAAAAATTGGATAGATCGTTATATTTATGTACAGGTTTAAAAATGCGGTAATTTATGGCTCCGATATGGTTGCAAATATCATTTATAGTTTTCATGTTATAGCAGTCG
>NC_060950.1:46261195-46281195 GCF_022045245.1 Lucilia cuprina | reverse complement strand
TTGATTAAATAGTTAAATTTAATTAAATTTTTGTTGCAAATTTGCACTGTGATATTAGTTATCACACATTATTGGTTTATAATATGTATTTGAATTAACTGTGATATTTTAAACTTTACTGTGATATTTTAACTTTTCTGTGATATTTTAACTTTACTGTGATATTTTAACTTTACTGTGATATTTTACCTTTACTGTGATATTTTAACTTTACTGTGATATTTTAACTTTACTGTGATATTTTAACTTTAGATATTAGAAAATTTTACTTAATTTTAACTTAGAATACATTTTAAATTTAGCACTTATTATTTTTCCATGATTTTAGCACAATGGGCCCTTAATTATATTGATTATTTTTTTTTCTTTTTTTCTTTCAATTTTTAATTTTAGCTCATTTTACTAAATGGAATTTCCTAAAATGTGTATTTTTTCAAATTTGGAAATTTTCAATAATTTTATATGATTTTAAAAGAAAACTTTTATTTTCTTTGTTGAACATGTTAAATAACTTTAACTTTTCTTTTTAACTTTTAAACACTATTTATGATTTTAATTATTTCGCACTTTTCTTTGTTTTACTGTTGAATTTTACTGATTTCTAAAGATGAAGATGCTGTGGAGAGTAGAATTAGAATAGAAATGTGGCTGTATACCCAAATTGGCTTGAGCTGATATTATAACTCCCAAATTTTTGAACAGTGGACTTGTTATGAGTGTTGCTAAATAGTTTCGGAGCATTCATACCCTGATCCTCTGGATTTTGGCAACTAACCAAGGCTCCCGATTGCCCAACTCAACGCACGTGTCCTTGTGTTATAAAAATTATCAGTATGTGAAAAAAGTTTATATTTTATCAAAAAATTACACAAATTACCTTTCCTTTCAGTTTTTCCGATCCACAGGATTTCAAAAAAATAGATTTATTTCTTACAAATTTTCGGATTATCAAAATTTTCCGAGATTTAATTTTAATATTACCAAATGATGTTGTCGGCTCAAAAGTTAAAATAAAAAGGAAGTTAAATGCAGCCAATGTGCTTATTATAAGGCGTGTAAACGAGCGTCATGGAAAATTTTGGGGCAAATACCAAAGAAAAAGAATAAAAAAAAATCTTTTACAATTTGCATTGTTGAAAAAAAAGTATCTTATTGTTTTGGCATTACCATCATCGAGTAAAATTACTGTGTAAAATTACCATTTTACACAAAATTCAGATATTCTCCACAGCATTTTACTATAATTTCATATATAGACTCAAATAAAAAATATTATAATATTTTTCCCAACACATCCCATTTAATCTTTTGATTTTTATTTTTCTTCAGCTATTATTTGCAAAACAATTTTCCTAATTAGTTACTTTAAGTAAAAGTCTGTTTAAATTACATTACTTAAAATACATGTAAAATTTAGCCAAGTCGCAAACCTCTAGCTTTTGTATGATAAAATTTACAACTATGAAGCAAAAGCAATGTAAAGTTTATAAAACCAATAAAAAGCAAAGCAAATTAATGAAAAGAAAAAAACAAAGAAAACAAGAAGAAGACCAAAGTCAAATTTAAACTTTATATTATTATTTAAAGAGGAATTAAAAAAAATATTTTACGTTTTAAGAACAAATAAATTAAAGCATTTAATGAAAAGAAGTAAAAGCAGTAAACAAAATCCAACAGTAAACTGAAGTGAAAAAAAAAGTATTCTTTTTATTTTGTGTTTTTTTTGATTTCATGAATTTGAATTTAATTTTAATTAACTTTTAGGATTACATTCTGAACAGTCTGCTGCAAATTTGGAAGGAATACTTGTCCCATCTGATATCTGTTCGAGAATGGAGTTGCCTACTTTGAAAGATTCACACACCAAATTCCTCCGTCTATTTCATATTGGTTTTGTTTTGTAAAAAAAAAAACTAAAGAAAAATTCATGAAATTATTAAATTTGTTCCAGAATCTGTACATTTTGTGAAAGCGCCCATTACAAACCGGATAATTCTGTCGATATTCGAAACAGAATTAGATGGAAAAGGCGTTTGCATTAGAGTGACTTTCGTTCTCTAGAACATTTTCCTTTCAATATACATATTTGCACTATTAAACACGATTTGGATTTTGACATTGTCCAGAGCCAATTTTGTATTATAATCATTAATAATTGTTGTTGAACAAATTTGAAAATTTTTATTTTCAAATTAAAAATTTTAGTCTTTTCACCCAAAAGGGTAGTTAGATATCAACAGTATGTTTCAAATGTGTTTCAAATTTAACACCAGACTAGCGATAAGCATGATACTGAAATGTTTTTTTTTTTTTTTTTTTAAAATTTAATAAAAACAAAACTTTAAAAATTTTGAAATTATATTTACTTTATAGACTATAATTTCCATTTGAAACCATATTGAAAAAATACATCATATATTAAAGACATTTTTTCTTTTAGAAAAAAAAATTTCCACAGGTTTGATCGAGGTTTATTTGAAATTCTATAACATTAAGATTTTGAATATTTTCTACATTTACATCAATAAATGATAAATATTTATATAAAGCTAATGTAAATTTGTTATTCCTTTAAAAATAAAAAGAATTAAAAATGAAGAAAAAAAAAAAAATAAGGAAAAGTATAGGTATTAAACAAAAGGAATAAATTAATTAAATTGTCAATAATATTTTGAAGTTCTGTATTTTTAAGCTCTGATATCCTTTCCATGAAAAGTTCCTACAAGTTTTCCCTGTAAATCTTCAAGTATGTAATAACTATTTCCTAATTTCTCTCGAATTCTAGCTTTAATGAATACTGGTGATAGCTTAGCATTAAAACGTTTTTCAAAATTACTTTGTGCGAAATTTCTCCTAAATATTTCTTGCCCAACTGTAAAGTTTTGAGTCTTAGCTCGAAGGTTATATTGGTGTTGGTTTCTATTATAAGCTTCATTTATGTGTTTACGTATATCCTGGCGAATTAACTGCAATTGATCATCCCGTGTCAAACACGCAGATGGCTCATTAAGTATTTTAAGATTCTTTAACAATGTGTACGAAGACGCATGGGTGACCATATCAAAGCCAAATAACGCGTGATAAGGTGAGCATCCTATGGATTGATGACATGAGTTACGGAGAGCACAACTGATAGCGGAGAGATTTTCGTCCCAAACACGTTGATCCTTCTTAAGGTAGGCCCTTATACCAGCAATCAGTGAACGGTTCACCCGTTCAGAAGCATTGGATTGGGGGGAGTAAAGCGCTGTATAGGTGTGTTGAATTCCGTAAGAAGTTAGAAAAGCATTGATGTCATTTGCTCGGAATTGACTCCCGTTATCACTCACAATTGTTTCCGGTACGCCATATGTGTGAAAAATTGATTTTTGCAAAAACTCTTGTATAGCAAGAGAAGTAAATTTTCTTAATGGACATAGCCAATGAAATTTGCTGAAATGGTCTAAAACTATAAGTAAACCAATAAACCCAGATTTACTTCGCGGATATGGTCCTAATAGGTCGATGTAAAGGCGCTGGAATGGGCGTACAGAACTGACTTGAATACCCATTGGTGGTTTCATAACAAAATTTGGGGATTTTGTTGTTTTACATATTTCACAGTCACGAACGTAGTTTTTCACATCACGCACCATTCCAGGCCAGAAAAAGTTTCTTCTTAAAAGTTCAATTGTTTTACTCATTCCTCCATGAGCTGATACAGGAGCATCGTGAGCTCTCGCAATAGTGTTGTGTCGCAGGCCATAAGGAACCCAGAGTTTCCAACATTCTTGTTCTTGGGCTTCTTCTCCTGAATAGTGTTGAGTGCGATAATAGACATATTTATTGACAATTTTAATATCAGGATACTTTGACATATTGTTATTGATTTTATCCTTCAAATCATTGTAGTCTTTGTCGTCGAAATGGGGAGAGTTTAAATCAATTTCTGGCTCACTAATTGTTAAAGCAGAAACTTCTTCAATGGGAATTCGAGAAAGCGCGTCAGGTACTATGTTATCTTTTCCTTTCCTGTGTGATATTGTAAATTTGTACGCTTGTAATTTGAACACCCATCGGGCCAGTCTACCACTTAGATCAGGCTGTCTCATTAGCCATAATAGACTAGAATGATCCGTAACCACCTCAAACTCTTGCAATTCCAAATAGCATCTAAATCGTTTTATCGCTTCTATAGCTGCTAAGCATTCCCGCTCTGTGACACTGTAATTCCGTTGCGCTGAATTTAATTTCTTACTCATGTATGCAATGGGTTTTTCGTTTCCTTCTTCATCCAATTGCACCAGAACTGCGCCAATACCGTAATCACTAGCATCACAGTGTAGGAAAAACTTATTTGCAAAATTTGGATTTGACAAGACTGGAGCAGTGGTTAGGAGCATTTTTATTCTATGAAAGGCTTGATGAGCTGCTTCTGTCCAAACAAATTTTTTCTTCGTAGATAGCACTTCTGTTATGGGGAATACTTCAGTAGAAAAGTTTTCAATAAAGCGACGATACCACCCCGCCAATCCAAGAAAACCCCGAACCTGCTTTAGATTTTTAGGTGTAGGCCAGTTAGTGATGGCTGAAATTTTCTCCGGATCAGTTGTTATCCCTCCGTTTCCGATGACATATCCCAGGTAGTTCACCTTAACAACGCAAAATTTCGACTTTGATATGTTCAGTGTTAAGTTGGCTTTTCGAAATTGAGACGCGATTCGCACTAAAATTTCTAAATGTGTCGCAAAATCTTCAGATACAATAACTAGATCGTCCAGATACCCAAAGACGCAGTGCCGTAGATCGGGTGGTATGATTTCGTCCATTAATCTGCACATGGTTTGAGGGGCATTACACAGTCCGAAAGGCATCACTACAAACTGATATAGTGGTCTGCCTGGGACTGTGAATGCCGTCAATGCTTTGGACTTCTCGTCTAGGGCAATTTGCCAATAGGCATCCTTCAGATCTAGCTTTGATATGAGATTCGCTTTTGGAAGCCTCGCAAAAATTCCCTCTATATTTGGCAATGGATAAGCATCCTTTTTGGTGACTAAATTCACCTTTCTTGCATCTAAGCATAACCTTACTTTATTGGGTTTAATAACCAACCGCATTGGTGAGCTCCAAGGGGACGTTGATGGCTCAATGACCCCCAGTGCCAACATTCTGTCAATCTCACCAAACATCAGTTTCTCTACCGCCGGAGAAACCGGATAGAACCGTTGCTTGACTGGTGTAGCATCAGCTACATCAATCGAGTGCTTAATTAAGCTGGTTCTGCCCAACCCTTGTAGTTCGAAGTTAGGGAATAGTTCAGTAACAGCGCTAAGCTGTTGACGTTGGCTTAATGTGAGTGGATATGAATCTTCATCTGAATTATTATCAGACTTTTCTTTTAAGCTGGACAAAACATCAGACTTTTCATTAATAACGGACAAATCAGACGGACTGATGGACTTATCATTAACAAAAACTATGCTTACAGCTCCATCCAGGTCTGGAAGCAGTGCAAAGGTGTTCCAAAAGTCGATTCCCAATATCAAACGTTGTGCAATTGTCGGTATTATGAATAATTTTAAAGGTTTAGTTTTATTTTGAAAGGTAATATTAACGTCCAACCAACCGATGACAGGTTGTGACTTTCCATCGGCAGTACGTACACAACTTTTACATTTTACAAAGTTAGAAAATTTCGAAAAATCATATAAAGCTAACTCGGATCCAACACAGCTTTATTGGCCCCTGTATCTAATAGACCGAATTCATTAAAAGTTAAAAATTTTACTTTTGCATAGTAACGCTTGTCCTTAGGATTTGAGACAATAGTTGAAACAAGAAATTTGCGACACATTTTACGTACTTTATAAAATTTTCTTAACCTAGCAGTAGAACGTTTAATTTTCATTTTAGGATTAGCCGAGATACTAGAAACATTAAATATTTCGTCCCGTTTCCGAATATAATATTCCCATCGTTTATGATAAGGAAGTTTAGGAAATATAAGGTGATTTACATTTTGATCAGAATTTTCATTAATAGGATTATGAGAACTTTCACGTTGTAGAATTGTTATGGGCCATCCGAAATTTTTATTCGTATTTTCAGGATTATCCAATTGTTTTAAACTTGACTTATTCTCGATATTATTTGCATTGTTGTCAGAATTTTCATTCTGCGAATTTGTTTCAGAATGTTTATTAGATGTTATATATTCTCGTTCACTCGAGAAAATGTTTTTAAGTTTTTTGACTGATTTAGTCTTCGATTCGCGCAATATATACATTTAGGCCTATACACATTTTTCGCACCACATCCGTAGCAAAAAACAGTCCTATCACATAGACAATCTTCCCAACGATGCCCAACCTCATCACAATTCCAACACTTGATGTTCTCCGAATGTTGAATAGCGTCAACAGACACGTTATTCTCCATAATATCTAAGAAACTATCAGAGTTGTCAATTTCATTAATATTACGCCGAGGTGGCATTGCATTCTGATTGCGTCCACTAAAATTTTTCCTTACATATTCGTCATTTAAAAAATTTTCTCGCATTTGCACTAGTTTTCGCAAATGTGATATAGAGTGTATTGGGACATATAAAAGGTCTTGACGAATGTCAGGCCGAAGGTTTCTTGCAAGGATTTCAATAAGTTCTGGTTCAGACATGGGACTTGGTAGTCGATCCATAATTGAAGATACTGCCTCATAAAATGTGTCAAAGTTTTCAGCAGGTTTCTGCTTTCTATTTCGAATTTCCTCTCGTATATCAAATGAGGATTTATATTCTTTGTATTGACACTTAATAGCATCGCAGAAATCTAACCATTCTATAGCTTGTACTTGCTTATGGTATCGCCAATACCAATCCCTTGCCTTCCCCGTTAACATTATATGTAAATTTTTGCAGACGACATTATAGTCGCCATTGAAATTATCATTTGTTAGCGAGCGAACTCGATATAAAAATTCATCAACATTTAATCCTGCAGCCGAACCATCGAACTTTAAGTTCCAGCTCTGTATTACAGAAGTAATTTTATTTGGATGCATAGTGGTGTTATTTGTGTTAGAGATTGAAAATACATTGGGTGAACTTAAAAATTGTGCATTGATAACATTTTCGGAATGATTCTGTTCATTGGGTCTAGTAGAATGGTTTACATTAGGCTCCTTATTACTAGATGCATTAGCAGGTGGTGTAATGTTTAAATTAGCTAAAAGTCTATTAATATTATTTTCTATCATACGATTAATTTTATTGTAATCAACATTATTTTCATTGATATTTCGCTGAGGAGAGTGATAAAATTCATTATGAGGAGGTGTATTTAATGCATTCGCTTCAGAAATATTACGTACAGGACGATCAGTAGTAACTAAATTATCTAAATTAGTATTGTCTGACTCTGAAAATTGGTTACAAGTGGTACTTCGAAGGTTATAAGGTTTTGGAACTGCTCCTCTACCTTTACCTTTCGGATTGCCTTTTGCTAAAGGTAGAATTTTGTTGACTATATTAAGTTTACGTAACTCACATAGTTGAAAAGATCTCTGACAGACTGGACATTCTGAGGAATTTTCTAAATGACTTTCAATACACTGCCTATGATATGTATGTGAACATTGATTAATAATTATGCAGTCTTGTCCTTCTGTCATAGTTTCCTTACACACGTGACACACCGACGGTTCTATAGAAACAGATGACGATGGTAGTGGAGGGGGAATGTTAGCTGGTGGTGGTGTACGATCAAGCGACATTTTAAATAATTTGAAAAAAAACAAATCCTGATAAGTTTGGAAGTTTTATTAGATTTTTAACTATAGGTCTCAAAATCACCGATCATATATAGTTCAACAAAAAAAATTATCTAATATGTATTTGAAAATTGAAATGATTTATGTATGTAATCGACGAACGATTTAATAATTCAAAAAAATTATATATTTGTATGTTATTTAATGTTTAGTAAGTTAATAAAGAAAGTTTATATGAATTCAAATTCATAAAATACACTTTTGAGAAAAAGAATTGTTTCCAAATTATTATTCCTTTTCAGCTTGTTTTTTTTTTTTTTTTTTTCCGTAAAGAAAAAACAAAAAAAAAATTCTTTAAAATATTTCAATACATAGGTAGATGGTGTTTTTATTATCAAAGATGAATTAATAAGTAGGGTAAACCATTATCTCACAAATTCATTTATACAAAGAAAAAAATTGTCTATGGAGTAGTTATAACATTAGAAAATTGCTTTAAGTAAGTCTCGACAAACCCACAATATCCCATAAATCTTTTTTCCCTTTAGTAAGTATGTTCGACAATATAAAAGGTCACTGAATTGTTACAACATTTCAATGAAATCCATTCTATACATAGTCGGTCAATGACAAAAAAGGAATTTTGTAATATTATATTAACTTTAACTTCAGTAATAAAATTTCCCCAAAAATATTTATCGAAGTTAGAAAAAGGATCTACGATGTCTTACCGGTCAGCATATCCGAATTTTTAAACCTCAGATAGCCGAAATTTTCCAGGAAAGATCTATAAATTATTTTCAACAACGACTCCTATAATCAGAAAATTTTAATACAAAGTATTTAAATGAACTCTACAAAAAAAAAAAAACAAATAACAAAATTTTGAGCCTGACAGAACACAGAAGTCCTTTCAGGCCCCACGTTGGGCGCCATTTATTGTACTGTACATTCTTGAATGAAATGTAATAAATATTAGCTTGCTCTCCAATCCTCACCAGAGTACGTCTCTCACTATGTTTTCATTGGAGAAATAAGTTTTTTAAAAGCAAGGAAAGGGGACTAATAAAAGTGATATCAGGAGTAGGACCGCGGGAGCCTTTGATTCGCTAGCATAGCAGTCGGATGGGGGGTTCGTGTCCTTTCCTAATATACCCAAGTCACATACAATAATTATTTTAGGCTCCCTTTTTATTTAGGTATACAAACAAAAGTCAATTAATATGGTCCAGGATGACTAGAAGAAAAAAATGCCCCTATCTAATCAACGAATGAAATCTAAATAAACTACGTTAATGGGTATAAATGATTGTGATTAAATATCTCCTAGATGTTCAGGAGGTTAACGCCTCATAACCCTCACCAACCAAATATTTCATTGGCGTACTAAATTCTTATCTGAAATCCCAAAAACAACAAATTCCCTACTTACTTACTCACTCTTTTTAATAAAAACACCTTGAACTTCAAATTTAGTAATCCATTATACTAGATAATTGTTTTATTAACAAAATTTTCATTTTTAATTTAGCAAACATATTTATATGATTTAATATTATAAGTAAAAGTTACAATTTCTTCATATTTATTTAGTTAAAGTCAAAACTAACTATTAAAATTGAAAATTCCCTCTTTTTCTTTCCTTCCTTTTTTTTTTTTTTTTCTTTTTTTTTTTTTTTTTTTTATATTTTTTACGTTCATTCGTTTCTAATTTTCGTTTATTCTAACCACTGTGCAAATTCACAAAGTCAAAAAAAAAAAAAATTTCGAAAATACTCTGTATTTTCTTTGTAAATTGTTACTAATTTTCATTCATTCTTTTTGGTATTTTTGATCGTGAAAAAAAATTAAAAAAAACAAACAAAACAAAATATACATCTGTGGCGTAACAACAAAAACCAAGATTAAATAAAATATCTGTTAACATTCTCATCTGTTAGCAAAATATTACCATGAACACCAATGTATCAGCAATTAAACAGAGAACTTTACAGTGAGAGTAATTCAATTCTAAAGCAATGAACATGTTTACAAGTTTGAAAGCAAAAGCTTTAACAGAAATATGTAACATATGAATGAAAGAGCTTTTGCTTTAAAAAAAAATACTCTCTTATTGCATTGGTTGTTGTTGTTACGTGATGTTGGATTTGAATATATAGGTCAATGATCAAGAACTATAAACATAGGATTAGTTTTGAGGTACGTATGATCTAACTTACTTACCAACTTGTCATCGAACTGTAGAAGGCCTTCCAGGGTAGCGATGCAGGTTGCTGAAGGAATGAAATGTTTATGGTTCTTGTTCGGGGTAACATTTGTTAATTATTTCATGATTTTGTTGATTGAGTTGTTTGTTAATTTGATTAAATAGTTAAATTTAATTAAATTTTTGTTGCAAATTTGCACTGTGATATTAGTTATCACACATTATTGGTTTATAATATGTATTTGAATTAACTGTGATATTTTAAACTTTACTGTGATATTTTAACTTTTCTGTGATATTTTAACTTTACTGTGATATTTTAACTTTACTGTGATATTTTAACCTTTACTGTGATATTTTAACTTTACTGTGATATTTTAACTTTACTGTGATATTTTAAACTTAGATATTTAGAAAATTTTACTTAATTTTAACTTAGAATACATTTTAAATTTAGCACTTATTATTTTTCCATGATTTTAGCACAATGGGCCCTTAATTATATTGATTATTTTTTTTCTTTTTTTCTTTCAATTTTTAATTTTAGCTCATTTTACTAAATGGAATTTCCTAAAATGTGTATTTTTTTCAAATTTGGAAATTTTCAATAATTTTATATGATTTAAAAAAAAAAACTTTTATTTTCTTTGTTGAACATGTTAAATAACTTTAACTTTTCTTTTTAACTTTTAAACACTATTTATGATTTTAATTATTTCGCACTTTTCTTTGTTTTACTCTGTTGAATTTTACTGATTTCTAAAGATGAAGATGCTGTGGAGAGTAGAATTAGAATAGAAATGTGGCTGTATACCCAAATTGGCTTGAGCTGATATTATAACTCCCAAATTTTTGAACAGTGGACTTGTTATGAGTGTTGCTAAATAGTTTCGGAGCATTCATACCCTGATCCTCTGGATTTTGGCAACTAACCAAGGCTCCCGATTGCCCAACTCAACGCACGTGTCCTTGTGTTATAAAAATTATCAGTATGTGAAAAAAGTTTATATTTTATCAAAAAATTACACAAATTACCTTTCCTTTCAGTTTTTTCCGATCCACAGGATTTCAAAAAAATAGATTTATTTCTTACAAATTTTCGGATTATCAAAATTTTCCGAGATTTAATTTTAATATTACCAAATGATGTTGTCGGCTCAAAAGTTAAAATAAAAAGGAAGTTAAATGCAGCCAATGTGCTTATTATAAGGCGTGTAAACGAGCGTCATGGAAAATTTTGGGGCAAATACCAAAGAAAAAGAATAAAAAAAAAAATCTTTTACAATTTGCATTGTTGAAAAAAAAAGTATCTTATTGTTTTGGCATTACCATCATCGAGTAAAATTACTGTGTAAAATTACCATTTTACACAAAATTCAGATATTCTCCACAGCATTTTACTATAATTTCATATATAGACTCAAATAAAAAATATTATAATATTTTTCCCAACACATCCCATTTAATCTTTTGATTTTTATTTTTCTTCAGCTATTATTTGCAAAACAATTTTCCTAATTAGTTACTTTAAGTAAAAGTCTGTTTAAATTACATTACTTAAAATACATGTAAAATTTAGCCAAGTCGCAAACCTCTAGCTTTTGTATGATAAAATTTACAACTATGAAGCAAAAGCAATGTAAAGTTTATAAAACCAATAAAAAGCAAAGCAAATTAATGAAAAGAAAAAACAAAGAAAACAAGAAGAAGACCAAAGTCAAATTTAAACTTTATATTATTATTTAAAGAGGAATTAAAAAAAATATTTTACGTTTTAAGAACAAATAAATTAAAGCATTTAATGAAAAGAAGTAAAAGCATTAAACAAAATCCAACAGTAAACTGAAGTGAAAAAAAAAAGTATTCTTTTTATTTTGTGTTTTTTTTGATTTCATGAATTTGAATTAATTAATTTTAATTAACTTTTAGGATTACATTCTGAACAGTCTGCTGCAAATTTGGAAGGAATACTTGTCCCATCTGATATCTGTTCGAGAATGGAGTTGCCTACTTTGAAAGATTCACACCAAATTCCTCCGTCTATTTCATATTGGTTTTGTTTTGTAAAAAAAACTAAAGAAAAATTCATGAAATTATTAAATTTGTTCCAGAATCTGTACATTTTGTGAAAGCGCCCATTACAATATATTATATATATATAGATATAGATAGATAGATAGATAGATAGATTTGATTTGTAATAAATATTGTTCTATATATCAAATGCTGCAATTAACTTTGACAGTTTTCGTGCTACGACAGTCGATTATGCACCATTTTAAAGCATTATGATTGCATTTTAAATTGGTATATCATTTGTGGCATAATGTGTTTTGTCTAAAAAATTGTCAATTTGAAGGATCGGTAGAATTGTCTATGTTAAAAACTATGTTTAAAAACGCTGTGATTTGAGGTTCCGATATAGTTGCAAAAAACTTTGACAGTTTTCATGCCTGGACAATCGTTTAA
Organism: Lucilia cuprina; assembly: GCF_022045245.1. Lineage (NCBI taxonomy): Eukaryota > Metazoa > Arthropoda > Insecta > Diptera > Calliphoridae > Lucilia > Lucilia cuprina. Next base: position 46,268,771 of record NC_060950.1, on the reverse strand, counting down.
GCATCACTTAAAGCATTACAGTTGCACTTTGTTTTGGTGTATAGTTTTGTGGCATAATGAATTTTTACAAAAATTGGATAGATCGGTATATTTATTGGTACAGGTTTAGAAATGCGGTAATTTAAGACTCCGATATGGTTGCAAATATCATTTATAGTTTTCATGTTATACTTAGCAGTCGTTTATATATCTTTTTATTACATTATAGTTGCCTTTTGTTTTGGTATATAATTTATTGCATAATATATTTTTAGAAAATGGCCAATTGGATAGATCAATAGAATTATTTTCACAGCTTTTTAAAACGCGGTAATTTGGGGTTCCGATATGGCTGCAAATAATATTGACAGTTTTCACGCTATGAAAGTCATTTATGAATCATTTTAAAGCATTATGATTGTACTTTAATATGGTATATCATTTGTAGCATAATGTGTATTTTTAGAAAATGGCCAATTAGATAGATCGGTAGAATTATTTTCCCAGGTTTAAAAAGGCGGTAATTTAAGGTTCCGAAATGGTTGTGAATAACTTTGAAAGATTTCATGCTATGACAGTCATTTATGCATCATTTTAGAGCATTATGATTGCACTTTAATTTGGTATATTATTTGTGGCATAATGTGTTCGTCTAAAAAATTTTCAATTTGAAGGATCAGTAGAATTGTTTTTCTATGTTTAAAAACGCTGTGATTTGAGGTTCCGATATGGCTGCAAATAACTTTGACAGTTTTCATGCCAGGACAATCGTTTATGTATCATTTTAAAGCATTACTGCTGCACTTTGTTTTGGTGTATAATTTGTGGCAAAATGAAGTTTTATAAAAATTAGATAGATCGGTATATTTATTGGTACAGGTTTGGAAATGCGGTAATTTAAGGCTCCAATATGGTTGCAAATATCATTTATAGTTTTCATGTTATAGCAGTCGTTTATATATCTTTTTATTGCATTATAGTTGCCATTTGTTTTGGTATATAATTTGTTGCATAATATATTTTTAGAAAATGGCTAATTGGATAGATCGGTAGAATTATTTTCACAGCTTTAAAAACACGGTAATTTAAGGTTCAAAAACGGCTGCAAATAACAAAGACAGTTTTCACGCTATGACAGTCATTTATGCATCATTTTAAAGCATTATGATTGCACTTTAATATGGTATATCATTTGTAGCATAATGTTTGTTTTTACAAATTGGTCAATTTGATAGATCGGTAGAATTATTGTTCTATGTTTAATAAACGCTATAATCTGAGGTTATGATATGGTTATAATTAACTTTGGCAGTTTTCGTGCTAGGACAGTCGTTTATGCACCATTTTAAAGCATTAAAATTGCCATTTGTTTTGGTATATAATTTCTTGCATAATGTATTTTTAGAAAATGGCCAATTAGATAGATCGGTAGTATTATTTTCCCAGGTTTAAAAACGCGGTAATTTGAGGTTCCGATATGGTTGTGAATAGCTTTGAAAGTTTTCATGCTATGACAGTCATTTATGCATCATTTTAAAGCACTATGATTGCACTTTAATTCATATCATTTGTGGCATAATGTGTTTGTCTAAAAAATGGTCAATTTGAAGGATCGGTAGAATTGTCTATGTCTATGTTGTGGCATAATGTGTTCGTCTAAAAAATGGTCAATTTGAGGGATCAGTAGAATTGTTTTTCTATGTTTAAAAACGCTGTGATTTGAGGTTCCGATATGGCTGCAAAAAACTTTGGCAGTTTTCGTGCTACGTTTATGCACCATTTTAAAGCATTAAAATTGTCATTTGTTTTGGTATATAATTTATTGCATAAAGTATTTTTAGAAAATGGCCAATTAGATAAATCGATAGAATTATTTTCCCAGGTTTTAAAAGGCGGTAATTTGAGGTTCCGATATGGTTGTGAATAGCTTTGGAAGTTTTCATGCTATGACAGTCATTTATGCATCATTTTAAAGCATTATGATTGCACTTTAATTGGGTATTTCATTTGTGGCATAATGTGTTTGTCTAAAAAATGGTCAATTTGAAGGATCGGTAGAATTGTCCATGTTAAAAACTATGTTTAAAAACGCTGTGATTTGAGGTTCCAATATGGTTGCAAATAACTTTGACAGTTTTCATGCCAGGACAGTCTATGCACCATTTTAAAGCATTACAGTTGCACTTTGTTTTGGTGTATAATTTTTTGCAAAATGAATTTTTACAAAAATTAGATAGACCGGTATATTTATTTGTACAGGTTTAGAAATGCGGTAATTTAAGGCTCCGATATGATTGCAAATATCTTTTATAGTTTTCATGTTATTGCAGTCGTTTATATATCTCTTTATTGCATTATAGTTGCCATTTGTTTTGGTATATAATTTATTGCATAATATATTTTTAGAAAATGGCCAATTGGATAGATCGGTAGAAATATTTTCCCAGGTTTAAAAAGGCGGTAATTTGAGGTTCCGATATGGTTGTGAATAACATTGACAGTTTTCATGCTATAACAGTCATTTATCAATCATTTTGAAGCATTACTTATGATTGAACTTTGTTTTGGTATATAATTTGTGCCATAATGAGTTTTTACAAAAATAGGATAGATCGGTATATTTATTTGTACAGGTTTAGAAATGCGGTAAATTAAGGCTCCGTTATGATTGCAAATATCTTTTATAGTTTTCATGTTATTGCAGCCGTTTATATATCTTTTTATTGCATTATAGTTGCCATTTGTTTTGGTATATAATTTATTGCATAATATATTTTTAGAAAATGGCCAATTGGATAGATCGGTAGAATTATTGTTCTATATTTAAAAACGCGGTAATTTGAGGTTCCGATATGGTTGTGAATAACATTGACAGTTTTCATGCTATAGCAGTCATTTATCCATCATTTTAAAGCATTATGATTGAACTCTGTTTTGGTGTATAATTTGTGGCATAATGAGTTTTTACAAAAATAGGATAGATCGGTATATTTATTTGTACAGGTTTAGAAATGCGGTAATTTAAGGCTCCGATATGATTGCAAATATCTTTTATAGTTTTCATTTTATTGCAGTCGTTTATATATCTTTTTATTGCATTATAGTTGCCATTTGTTTTGGTATATAATTTATTGCATAATATATTTTTAGAATATGGTCAATTGGATAGATCGGTAGAATTATTTTCCCAGGTTTAAAAAGGCGGTAATTTGAGGTTCCGATATGGTTGTGAATAACTTTGAAAGTTTTCATGCTATGACAGTCATTTATGCATCATTTTAAAGCATTATGATTGCACTTTAATTTGGTATATCATTTGTGGCAAAATGTTTTCGTCTAAAAATGGTCAATTTGAAGGATTAATAGAATTGGTTTTCTATGTTTAAAAACGCTGTGATTTGAGGTTCCGATACGGCTGCAAATAACTTTGACAGTTTTCATGCCAGGATAATCGTTTATGTATCATTTTAAAGCATTACTGTTGCACTTTGTTTTGGTGTATAATTTGTGGCATAATGAAGCTTTAGAAAAATTAGATAGATCGGTATATTTATTGGTACAGGTTTGGAAATGCAGTAATTTAAGGCTCCAATATGTTGCAAATATCTTTTATAGTTTTCATGTTATAGCAGTCGTTTATATATCTTTTTATTGCATTATAGTTGCCATTTGTTTTGGTATATAATTTGTTGCATAATATATTTTTATAAAATGGCTAATTGGATAGATCGTAGAATTATTTTCACACAGCTTTAAAAACGCGGTAATTTAAGGTTCCAAAACGGCTGCAAATAACATAGACAGTTTTCACACGCTATGACAGTCATTTAGGCATCATTTTAAAGCATTATGATTGTACTTTAATATGGTATATCATTTGTAGCATAATGTGTGTTTTTACAAATTGGTCAATTTGATAGATCGGTAGAATTATTGTTCTATGTTTAATAAACGCTGTAATCTGAGGTTAAGATATGGTTGCAATTAACTTTGGCAGTTTTCTTGCTAGGACAGTCGTTTATGCCTTATTTTAAAGCATCAAAATTGCCTTTTGTTTTGGTATATAATTTATTGCATAATGTATTTTTTAGAAAATGGCCAATTGAATAAATCGATAGAATTATTTTCCCAGGTTTAATAAGGCAGTAATTTGAGGTTCCGATATGGTTGTGAATAACTTTGAAAGTTGTCATGCTATGACATTTATTTATGCATCATTTTAAAGCATTATGATTGAACTTTAATTTGGTATATCATTTGTGGCATAATATTTTCGTCTAAAAAATTGTCAATTTGATGGATCGGTAGAATTATTGTTCTTTGTTTAAAAATTGCGGTAATTTGAGGTTCCAATATGGTTACAAATAACATTGACAGTTTTCATGCTATGACAGTCATTTATCCATCATTTTAAAGCATTATGTTTGCACTTTAATTTGGTATATCATTTGTGGCATAATGTGTTCGTATAAAAAATGGTCAATTTGAAGGATCAGTAGAATTGTCTTTCTATGTTTAAAAACGCTGTGATTTGAGGTTCCGATATGGCTGCAAATAACTTTGACAGTTTTCATGCCATAATGAAGTTTTAGAAAAATTGGATAGACCGGTATATTCATTGGTACAGGCTTGGAAATGCGTAATTTAAGGCTCCGATATGGTTGCAAATATCTTTTATAGTTTTCATGTTATAGCAGTCGTTTATATATCTTTTTATTGCATTATAGTTGCCATTTGTTTTGGTATATAATTTATTGCATAATGTATTTTTAGAAAATGGCCAATTGGATAGATCGGTAGAATTATTTTCCCAGGTTTAAAAAGGCGGTAATTTGAGGTTCCGATATGGTTGTGAATAACTTTGAAAGTTTTCATGCTATGACAGTCATTTATGCATCATTTTAGAGCATTATGATTACACTTTAATATGGTATATCATTTGTGGCATAATCTTTTCGTCTAAAAAATGGTCAATTTGATGGATCGGTAGAATTATTTTTCTATGTTTAAAAACGCGGTAATTTGAGGTTCCGATATGGTTGTGAATAACTTTGACAGTTTTCATGCTATGACAGTCATTTATGCATCATTTTAAAGCATTATGATTGCACTTTAATTTGGTATATCATTTGTGGCATAATGTGTTCGTCTAAAAAATGGTCAATTTGAAGGATCAGTAGAATTGTTGTTCTATGTTTAAAAACGCAGTGATTTTAGGTTCCGATATGGCTGCAAATAACTTTGACAGTTTTCATGCCAGGACAATCGTTTATATATCATTTTATTTGTGGCATAATGAAGTTTTAGAAAAATTAGATAGATCGGTATATTTATTGGTACAGGTTTGGAAATGCGGTAATTTAAGGCTCCAATATGTTTGCAAATATCTTTTATAGTTTTCATGTTTTAGCAGTCGTTTATATATGTTTTTTTTGCATTATAGTTGCCATTTGTTTTGGTATATAATATGTTGCATAATATATTTTTAGAAAATGGCTAATTGGATAGATCGGTAGAATTATTTTCACAGCTTTAAAAACGCGGTAATTTAAGGTTCCAAAACGGCTGCAAATAACATAGACAGTTTTCACGCTATGACAGTCATTCAGGCATAATTTTAAAGCATTATGATTGCACTTTAATTGAATATCATTTGTAGCATAATGTGTGTTTTTACAAATTGGTCAATTTGATAGATCGGTAGAATTATTGTTCTATGTTTAATAAACGCTGTAATCTGAGGTTAAGATATGGTTGCAATTAACTTTGGCAGTTTTCGTGCTAGGACAGTCGTTTATGCACCATTTTAAAACATGAAAATTGTCATTTGTTTTGGTATATAATTTATTGCATAATACATTTTTAGAAAATTTCCAATTGAATAAATCGATAGAATTATTTTCCCAGGTTTAAAAAGTTAATAATGCATCATTTTAAAGCATTATGATTGCACTTTAATTTGGTATATGATTTGTGGCATAATGTGTTCGTCTAAAAAATGGTCAATTTGAAGGATCAGTAGAATTATTTTCCCAGGTTTAAAAAGGCGGTAATTTGAGGTAATTATAGCTGCAAATAACTTTGACAGTTTTCATGCCAGGACAATCGTTTATGTATCATTTTAAAGCATTACTGTTGCACTTTGTTTTGATGTATAATTTGTGGCATAATGAATTTTTACAAAAATTGGTGTGTTTTTACAAATTGTTCAATTTGATAGATCGGTAGAATTATTGTTCTAAATATCAAATGCAGTAATCTGAGGTTCCGATATGATTGCAATTAACTTTGGCAGTTTTCGTGCTAGGACAGTCGTTTATGCATCATTTTAAAGCATTCTTTTCGGGATAAGAGCGTCCCTATCTTAAATTTTAAACAAATTTTCCAATACATTTCTGATTTCAAAGTGTCACAATGTCCATGGACATTATGACATTTTAAAAAAGTGACATAATGTCCATGGACGTTAAGTCATATTTTGGACATCATGACATGCCACCGATGGATCGGTAGAATTATTGGTCTTTGTTTAGAAACGCGGTAATTTGAGTTTCCGATATGGTTACAAATAACATTGACAGTTTTCATGCTATGACAGTCATTTATCCATCATTTTAAAGCATTAGGATTGCACTTTAATATGGTATTTCATTTGTAGCATAATGTGTGTTTTTACAAATTAGTCAATTTGATAGATCGGTAGAATTATTGTTCTATATATCAAATGCAGTAGTCTGAGGTTCCGATATGGCTGCAATTAACATTGGCAGTTTTCGTGCTACGACAGTCGTTTATGCATCATTTTAAAGCATTATGATTGCACTTTAATTTAGTATATCATTTGTGGCATAATCTTTTTGTCTAGAAAATGGTCAATTTGAAGGATCGGTAGAATTGTCCATGTTAAAAACTATGTGTAAAAACGCTGTGATTTGAGGTTCCGATATGGTTGCAAATAACTTTGACAGTTTTCATGCCAGGACAATCGTTTATGCCCCATTTTAAAGCATTACAGTTGCACTTTGTTTTGGTGTATAATTTGTGACATAATGAATTTTTACAAAAATTGGGTAGATCGGTATATTCATTGGTACAGGTTTAGAAATGCGGTAATTTAAGACTCCGATATGGTTGCAAATATCATTTACAGTTTTCATGTTATAGCAGTCGTTTATATATCTTTTTATTACATTATAGTTGCCTTTTGTTTTGGTATATAATTTATTGAATAATGTATTTTTAGAAAATGGCCAATTGGATTGATCGGTAGAATTATTTTCACAGCTTTAAAAACGCGGTAGTTTGAGGTTCCGATATGGCTGGAAATAATATTGACAGTTTTCACGCTATGAAAGTCATTTATGAATCATTTTAAAGTATTATGATTGTACTTTATTATGGTATATCATTTGTTGCATAATGTGTATTTTTAGAAATTGGTCAATTTGATAGATCGGTAGAATTATTGTTCTATGTTTAATAAACGCAATAATCTGAGGTTCCGATATGATTGCAATTAACTTTGGCAGTTTTCGTGCTAGGACAGCATTATGATTGCACTTTAATTTAGTATATCATTTGTGGCATAATCTTTTCG
>NC_060950.1:46260883-46261095 GCF_022045245.1 Lucilia cuprina | reverse complement strand
AAATGATATACCAAATTAAAGTGCAATCATAATGCTTTAAAATGATGCATAAATGACTGTCATAGCATGAAAACTGTCAAAGTTATTCACAACCATATCGGAACCTCACATTACCGCCTTTTTAAACCTGGGAAAATAATTCTACCGATCTATCCAATTGGTATTTTCTAAAAATACATTATGCAATAAATTATATACCAAAACAAATGGCA
>NC_060950.1:46212243-46260873 GCF_022045245.1 Lucilia cuprina | reverse complement strand
ACCTCAAATTACCGCGTTTTTAAACATAGAACAATAATTCTACCGATCCAGCAAATTGACAATTTTTTAGACGAAAAGATTATGCCACAAATGACATACCAAATTAAAGTGCAATCATAATGCTCTAAAATGATGCATAAATGACTGTCATACCATGAAAACTGTCAAAGTTATTCACAACGATATCGGAACCTCACATTACCGCCTTTTTAAACCTGGGAAAATAATACTACCGATCTATCCAATTGGCCAAGATATATAAAAGATATATAAAAGATACTGTAATGCTTTAAAATGGTGCATAAACGACTGTCCTGTCATGAAAACTGTCAAAGTTATTTGCAAACATATCGGAACCTCAAATCACCGATCTATCAAATTGACCAATTTCTAAAAATACACATTATGCTACAAAAGATATACCAAATTAAAGTGCAATCATAATGCTCTAAAATGATGCATAAATGACTGTCATAGCATGAGAACTTTCAAAGTTATTCATAGCCATATCGGAACCTCAAATTACGCCTTTTTAAACCTAGGAAAATAATTCTACCGATCTATCCAATTGGTCATTTTCTAAAAATATATTATGCAATAAATTATATACCAAAACAAATGGCAACTATAATGCAATAAAAAGATATATAAACGACTGCAATAACATGAAAACTATAATAGATATTTGCAACCATATCGGAGCCTTAAATTACCGCATTTCTAAACCTGTACCAATAAATATACCGATCTATCCTATTTTTGTAAAAACTCATTATGCCACAAATTATACACCAAAACAAAGTGCAATCATAATGCTTTAAAATGATAGATAAATGACTGTTATAGCACGAAAACTGTCAATGTTATTCACAACCATATCGGAACCTCTAATTACCGCGTTTTTAAACATAGAACAATAATTCTACCGATCCAGCAAATTGACAATTTTTTAGACGAAAAGATTATACCACATATGATATACCAAATTAAAGTGCAATCATAATGCTCTAAAATGATGCATAAATGACTGTCATAGCATGAAAACTGTCAAAGTTATTCACAACGATATCGGAACCTCACATTACCTCCTTTTTAAACCTGGGAAAATAATACTACCGATCTATCCAATTGGCCATTTTCTAAAAATACATTATGCAAGAAATTATATACCAAAACAAATGGCAACTATAATGCAATAAAAAGATATATATACGACTACTATAACATGAAAACTATAAATGATATTTGCAACCATATCGGAGCCATAAATAACCGCATTGCTAAACCTTTACCAATAAATATACCGATCTATACAATTTTTGTAAAAATTCATTATGCCATAAATTATACACCAAAACAAAGTGCAATTGTAATGCTTTAAATGGTGCATAAACGACTGTCCTGGCATGAAAACTGTCAAAGTTATTTGCAACCATATCGGAACCTCAAATCACAGCGTTTTTAAACATAGTTTTTTTCACGGACAATTCTACCGATCCTTCAAATTGACCATTTTTAGACGAAAAGATTATGCCACAAATAATATACTAAATTAAAGTGCAATCATAATGCTGTCCTAGCACGAAAACTGCCAATGTTAATTGCAATCATATCGGAACCTCAGATTACTGCGTTTATTAAACATAGAACAATAATTTTACCGATCTATCCAATTGACCAATTTCTAAAAATACACATTATGCTACAAATGATATACCATATTAAAGTACAATCATAATGTTTTAAAATGATTCACAAATGACTTTCATGGCGTGAAAACTGTCAATATTATTTGCAGCCATATCGGAACCGCAAATTACCGCGTTTTGAAAGCTGTGAAAATGATTCTACCGATCTATCCAATTGGCCATTTTCTAAAAATATATTATGCAATAAATTATATACCAAAACAAAAGGCAACTATAATGTAATAAAAAAATACATAAACGACCGCTATAACATTAAAACTATAAAAGATATTTGCAATCATATTGGAGCCTTAAATTACCGCATTTCCAAACCTGTACCAATAAATATACTGATCTATCTATTTTGTTCTAAAACTTCGTTATGCCACAAATTATACACCAAAACAAAGTGCAACTGTAATGCTTTAAAATGGTCCTGGCATGAAAACTGTCAAAGTTATTTGCAACCATATCGGAACCTCAAATCACAGCGTTTTTAAACATAGTTTTTAACATGGACAATTCTACCGATCCTTCAAATTGGCCATTTTTTAAACGAAAAGATTATGCCACAAATGATATACTAAATTAAAGTGCAATCATAATGCCGTCCTAGCACGAAAACTGCCAAAGTTAATTGCAATCATATCGGAACCTTAGATTACTGCGTTTATTAAACATAGAACAATGTATCAAATTGACCAATTTCTAAAAATACACATTATGCTACAAATGATATACCATATTAAAGTACAATCATAATGCTTTAAAATGATTCATAACTGACTTTCATAGTGTGAAAACTGTCAATATTATTTGCAGCCATATCGGAACCTCAAATTACCGCGTTTTTAAACAAAGAACAATAATTCTACCGATCCATCAAATAGACAATTTTTTAGACGAAAAGACTATGCCACAAATGATATACCAAATTAAAGTGCAATCATAATGCTTTAAAATGATGCATATGTTGGCGCAGTATAATAAACTTATTCCTTTTTAATTAATTAATAAAAACTTCTTTATTGAACAAATTATTTTTGGGAAGTAAATGAAAATAAAGTTAAGTTTTATAAAACTACATTTTCTAAGAACATTTGATTCAAATTATGAACATATAAACAAGTAAGAATTTAGTTAAAGTGAAATCGGTTCTTCAACACCCCTTCTCGATTTAACTTTAAAACAATCCAATTAATTCTCGAAAATATTTTATTTTTGTAGCTTGTAAAGGTTTTGTTTATATATCGGCTTCCATTTGTTCTGTGTTACAGTATACAAATTTGAGAATATTCCGCTCCATCAAATCGCGTATAAAATTGTACTTTGTTTCAATATGTTTAGTTCTTCTACTAAATTTTTCGTTTTGCGTCAATTTTAAACAACTTTGATTGTCTTCGAAGATTGTTGTTGCATTATTAATTTTAATTTCAAAATCGTTCATCAATCTTCGTAGCCAAATTGCTTCTTGTGATGCTTCTGTTAGAGATATATACTCTGCTTCTGTTGAAGATAAAGACACACATTCTTGCTTTCTACAGCACCATGAAATACAAGATCCATTATATTTAAATAAGAAACCACTATTAGATTTGCGATCAATTTGACATTGAGCCCAATCAGCGTCAGCGAAGCCATATAATTTTTTACTATCATTGCACCTTAGGTTTAATTTCAACTGCTTCGTTCCGTTTAAATGTTTTATTAAACGTTTCAGCTCTGACCAATCTTTATATGTCGGTTTGCTAACTTTACGGCTTAGAATTGAAACTGCTGTTGATATGTCGGGACGTGTATTTATGCTTACATACAATAAGCTACCAATTAAGTGATGATATTTTTCATTGGATGGCATTAAATCACTTTCTGTAACATCTTTTAAATATCCTATATCCATTGGAATTTTTGAATGTTTTCCATTTTCAACTCCAGCATCTGCAATGATTCTATTAATATAATTTTCTTGACTAATTGAATAATTATCAATCCCCTTCTCAATTTTGATACCCAAATAAAAATTGATATCACCCAAATCGGATATTTCAAAATTAGATTTTAAAATTGTTTTGACAAACTCTTGATGTTTCTCAGATTTAGTTGCCACAAGTATATAATCAACATAAATTAAAATGAACAACCACTCACCATCCTTGAAACATTTAAGAATACAGGAATCGGCCAATCCTCTTTGAAAACCAATACTTAGGAATACATTTACAAGTTTTTCGTTCCAACATTTTGCAGATTGCTTTAGACCATATATACTTTTCTTTAGCTTACATACTTTATCATTTTTTAACTCAAATCCGACTGGTTGCTTCATATATATTTCTTCGCTGATTTCTCCATAAAGGAACGCGGTCTTTACATCAAGTTGTTTAACAATCATTTGTTTTTCACCAGCTAATGTCAAAAACATTCTGAAGGAAGTTTGTCTTACTACCGGCGCGAAAACTTCATCGTAATCTCCTCCAAATTTTTGGCTGAATCCTTGGGCTTGCTTTATATTTTGTTATATTTCCACTTGCATCAGTTTTTATCTTGAAAACCCATTTATATCCTATTGGTTTGCGACCTTCAGGCATATTTGTCAATACCCATGTACCATTTTGTTTTAATGAATTTAATTCATCTTGCATAGCATCCATCCATAGATCTTTATCCTTTCTTTTCAGAACTTCTTCAAATGATTTAGGTTCACTTAGATCTTTGGTGACAATTACTTGAAATCTTTCTGGTGCTTTACCCTTTGTTGACTTAGTTGATCTTCTCAAACTTTCCGTTTGTTGATTTATCGTTTCCGGTTCTATAATTACAACATCTGACATCACGTCTACTTCAGAAGAATTTGAAATTACGTTTGTTTCAGTATCAAAAAATTCATCTTCATCATTTGTAGCGGCATTATCTTCATTATTTTGCTGTACACCATTATTCGAATTTTGTTTATCCTCAAACGAAAATAAATCAATATGAATATTATTTTCAAGTAATTTAGAATCATTATTTTGAACTTTTTCTGATAGAATTTTGTAATCGCGACATATAGTAATTTTATTTGTATTTTTATCTAAAAATCGCAAGCCTTTTGACTCATCAGAATAACAAACAAAAATTAAATATTTTGCCTTTTGATCTTATTTCTTTCTTTTCTCTTTTGGGATGTGAACTAATGATAATGATCCAAATATTTCGAAGTTGTACGAATCCATGCGCTTACCTTCCCAAACTTCTAATGGTATTTTATCACAAATTATACACCAAAACAAAGTGCAACTGTAATGCTTTAAAATGATGCATAAACGATTGTTCTGGCATGAAAACTGTCAAAGTTATTTGCAACCATATCGGAACCTCAAATTACCGCCTTTTTAAACCTGGGAAAATAATTCTACCGATCTATCCAATTGGCCATTTTCTAAAAATACATTATGCAATAAATTATATACCAAAACAAATGGCAATTTTAATGCTTTAAAATGGTGTATAAACGACTGTCCTAGCACGAAAACTGCCAAAGTTAATTGCAACCATATCGGAACCTCAGATTACTGCGTTTATTAAACATAGAACAATAATTCTACCGATCTATCAAATTGACCAATTTGTAAAAACACACATTATGCCACAAATGATATACCATATTAAAGTGCAATCATAATGCTTTAAAATGATGCCTAAATGACTGTCATAGCGTGAAAACTGCCAATGTTATTTGCAGCCATATCGGAACCTTAAAATACCGCGTTTTTAAAGCTGTGAAAATAATTCTACCGATCTATCCAATTAGCCATTTTCTAAAAATATATTATGCAACAAATTATATACCAAAACAAATGGCAACTATAATGCAATAAAAAGATATATAAACGACTGCTATAACATGAAAACTATAAAAGATATTTGCAACCATATCGGAGCCTTAAATTACCGCATTTCCAAACCTGTACCAATAAATATACCGATCTATCCAATTTTTGTAAAAATTCATTATGCCACAAATTGTACACCAAAACAAAGTGCAACTGTAATGCTTTAAAATGATGCATAAACGATTGTCCTGGCATGAAAACTGTCAAAGTTATTTGCAACCATATCGGAACCTCAAATCACAGCGTTTTTAAACATAGAACAACACATTATGCCACAAATGATATACCAAATTAAAGTGCAATCATAATGCTTTAAAATGATGCATAAATGACTGTCATAGCATGAAAACTGTCAAAGTTATTCACAACCATATCGGAACCTCAAATTACCGCCTTTTTAAACCTGGGAAAATAATTCTACCGATCTATCCAATTGGCCATTTTCTAAAATACATTATGCAATAAATTATATACCAAAACAAATGGCAATTTTAATGCTTTAAAATGGTGCATAAACGACTGTCCTAGCACGAAAACTGCCAAAGTTAATTGCAACCATATCGGAATCTCAGATTACTGCGTTTATTAAACATAGAACAATAATTCTACCGATCTATCAAATTGACCAATTTCTAAAAAAACACATTATGCTACAAATGATATACCATATTAAAGTGCAATCATAATGCTTTAAAATGATGCCTAAATGACTGTCATAGCGTGAAAACTGTCAATGTTATTTGCAGTCATATCGGAACCTCAAATTACCGCATTTTTAAAGCTGTGAAAATAGTTCCCGGTCTATCCAATTGGCTATTTTCTATAAATATATTATGCAGTAAATTATATACCAAAACAAATGGCAACTATAATGCAATAAAAAGATATATAAACGACTGCAATAACATGAAAACTATAAATGATATCTGCAACCATATCGGAGCCTTAAATTACCGCATTTCTAAACCTGTACTAATAAATATACCGATCTATCCAATTTTTTTAAAAATTCATTATGCCACAAATTATACACCAAAACAAAGTGCAACTGTAATGCTTTAAAATGATGCATAAACGATTGTTCTGGCATGAAAACTGTCAAAGTTATTTGCAGCCATATCGGAACCTCAAATCACAGCGTTTTTAAACATAGAACAACAATTCTACCGATCCTTCAAATTGACCATTTTTTAGACGAACACATTATGCCACAAATGATATACCAAATTAAAGTGCAATCATAATGCTTTAAAATGATGCATAAATGACTGTCATAGCATGAAAACTGTCAAAGTTATTCACAACCATATCGGAACCTCAAACTACCGCCTTTTTAAACCTGGGAAAATAATTCTACCGATCTATCCAATTGGCCATTTTCTAAAAATACATTATGCAATAAATTATATACCAAAACAAATGGCAATTTTAATGCTTTAAAATGGTGTATAAACTGTCCTAGCACGAAAACTGCCAAAGTTAATTGCAACCATATGGGAACCGCAGATTACTGCGTTTATTAAACATAGAACAATAATTCTACCGATCTATCAAATTGACCAATTTCTAAAAATACACATTATGCTGCAAATGATATACCATATTAAAGTGCAATCATAATGCTTTAAAATGATGCCTAAATGACTGTCATAGCGTGAAAACTGTCAATGTTATTTGCAGCCATATCGGAACCTTAAAATACCGCGTTTTTAAAGCTGTAAAAATAATTATACCGATCTATCCAATTGGCCATTTTCTAAAAATACATTATGCAATAAATTATATACCAAAACAAATGGCAACTATAATGCAATAAAAAGATATATAAACCACTGCTATAACATGAAAACTATAAAAGATATTTGCAACCATATCGGAGCCTTAAATTACCGCATTTCCAAACCTGTACCAATAAATATACCGATCTATCCAATTTTTGTAAAAATTCGTTTTTAAACATAGAACAACAATTCTACCGATCCTTCAAATTGACCATTTTTTAGACGAACACATTATGCCACAAATGATATACCAAATTAAAGTGCAATCATAATGCTTTAAAATGATGCATAAATGACTGTCATAGCATGAAAACTGTCAAAGTTATTCACAACCATATCGGAACTTCAAATTACCGCCTTTTGAAGCCTGGGAAAATAATTCTACCGATCTATCCAACTGGCCATTTTCTAAAAATACATTATGCAATAAATTATATACCAAAACAAATGGGAATTTTAATGCTTTAAAATGGTGCATAAACGACTGTCCTAGCACGAAAACTGCCAAAGTTAATTGCAACCATAGCGGAACCTCAGATTACTGCGTTTGTTATACATAGAACAATAATTATACCGATCTATCAAATTGACCAATTTGTAAAAATCACACATTATGCTACAAATGATATACCATATTAAAGTGCAATCATAATGCTTTAAACTGTCCTAGCACGAAAACTGCCAAAGTTGATTGCAACCATAGCGGAACCCTAGATTACTGCGTTTATTATACAAAGAACAATAATTATACCGATCTATCAAATTGACCAATTTCTAAAAACACACATCATACTACTAATGATATACCATATTGCTTTAAAATGATTCATAAATGATTGTCATAGCGTGAAATCCGTCAACGTTATTTGCAGCCATATTGGAACCTCAAACTACCGCGTTTTTAAAGCTGTGAAAATAATTCTACCGATCTATCCAATTGGCCATTTTCTAAAAATATATTATGCAATAAATTATATATCAAAGCAAATGGCAACTATAATTCAATAAAAAGATATATAAACGACTGCAATGACATGAAAACTATAAATGATATTTGCAACCATATCGGAGCCTTAAATTACCGCATTTCTAAACCTGTACCAAAATACCGATCTATCCTATTTTTGTAAAAACTCATTATGCCACAAATTATACACCAAAACAAAGTGCAACTGTAATGCTTTAAAATGATGCATAAACGATTGTTCTGACATGAAAACTGTCAAAGTTATTTGCAACCATATCGGAACCTCAAATCACAGCGTTTTTAAACATAGAACAACAATTCTACCGATCCTTCAAATTGACCATTTTTTAGACGAACACATTATGCCACAAATGCACAGTGGGGCAGAATGGATATTTTTTGGAAATAAATCTGGCATTTCTAAACGGCTGATCCGATCGGGAGCGTAGCCAAGGAGTATTCGAGTTTAAGTTTTGAAGATGAACTCCGCAGATGCTCCAGGGACGGAGCTGTGGCGGCTAAAAGTAGAGTACCTACGACATGTAAAATTTTTAAACTCGTGCCATTTTTTTTTTGTTTTTCACCCAAATACAAAGATTTTTATATTTTCTGAAAGCGCTTGACGAGATCTTGAAAAAACATGCTTGGACATACTACTTATCTCTTATAATATCCGAGTTATAGACATTTAAAAATTTAGTGATACAAAATTTACCATACCTTGGTCCGCCTTTTTTTGAATACCAGGCGCTATTTTGAACCAAATGGACTCAATTTTTTCTTGTTAGTAGACAATAAAATTTCCAATAATATACAAAAAATTTCAGATCAATGTCATTTACAGATCCAAAAATATACGTTTTTTAATTTAAAAATTCAAAAATTTTTAGATTTTTGCCGTTTTTTTGCCCAAAATGTGTCTTAACTCTTTTATTAATAAAATAAAATTTTCTTTAAGAACATATAACAATTTTATAGTTTTCTAAAAGGTATCTTTACGCAGAACGCTTTGGCGTAAAAACTTGTCCTATTTTTTGAAAATGTTGCCACTGCGTCCTTCCGAATATGACCTATTTTTTATCAAAACTTCAACTTTGGGCGACATGTTCTAAAATCCCAAAGCTGGGATCAGAAAACTGAAAGCAGTTTTGGAAACCTCAATATATTTTCTATTTACTCCAAAAGTATTTTCCCAGCCCTGAAAGAAAAGTGGACCCTATGGGCAAAAATGTAAAAATCCCATTTTTGGGATTTTCATTTCAATTTTTAGGAATTGCGGGATGCCCTTTGACCTTTTAAATTTTTTTTGCATTTTCTTATTTGAAATGACAAATTTAACAAGCGTTGAAGATTTCATTGAGTTTTGTTCATAAATAAAGATTTTGTCATATATTACATATTTGTTAATTTCTAAAACTATGATTTATATCAAAATTTTAATAGGGTCGCAGATAGCTAGAACAATTTTGTCCATATTTATCCCTTAATATCTATTTTAGTTAGATATGGAAATTCTCGACTCTTTACAAAAAATTTCAAGCCAATATCTCAATTACGTTCAAAAATATGTTCATTTAAACCTGTATCCTTTAATTTCATATTTTTCATATTTTAGTATTAAATATGACAGAACATGTTTAAATCTTATTTTTACCTATTTTCTATTTGTTTGCTTATCCTTATAATTGAAAGGTCCTATTATGCTTAAATTTTCAGAAATTTATAACTATTTTTTACCTAAATTTTTTCGACAGATCATTTCGTTCTGTTTCGTTTATGATCATGTAGGTAAAAATATACAGGTAATGATAATTTCGATTCATTCACTAATAAGAAATATCAATGACTGAATTACAGGTTATAGTAATATAGTCCTAAATGTTAATAGGTAATTTTTTACTTTGGAATACCTGTATCGGAAATGACAAGAATTGGTATATAAGTAAACTTCTCAGATTTTAAGTACCATATTTAATAAATCTACAATGAAGATTACATTAAAGTACGAAGAGTTGTATTCCGTTTTATGGAGTGTATCTTCAAAAGGGTCAGAAAGAATTGAAGTCATTTCAAATTATATAAAAACTACATATAGTAGAAAAGTAGACAAAACAGGCATATCAAAAATTGAAAACTTTTTGATGTAAAAAGTCTGTGGATGGAAATCAAAAGAAATTTCGATTAAAATTTTGTAGTTGGATGGAAACTACTACGGAAATCTCAACTTACAAC
The DNA here is from genome assembly GCF_022045245.1 of Lucilia cuprina. Taxonomy (NCBI): domain Eukaryota; kingdom Metazoa; phylum Arthropoda; class Insecta; order Diptera; family Calliphoridae; genus Lucilia; species Lucilia cuprina. The sequence goes on along the minus strand of NC_060950.1, from coordinate 46,250,330 downwards.
ACATCAGCAGGAGCGCCTTGCAAGTCATACGAAGACTTATGTTCAAGGTCAAAAAAAAAAAGAGGGTCATACAAAAACTTTTTTCAATCTCAAATGAGGAAATTGCTGATACATTTAACGAAATGCTGAAAAAGGAAAACCAACCTATGGATGCCGTACATATTGCAACTATTCTTCCTAATGCATCACCAAAACGACTTAAGCGAATTGTGGAAAGTATACCAACTCCAACATCACAATCAAATTTTACTGAAGAGGAAGCAATAGCGCTTATGTTGGAACTGGGTCTCAGTCGAAATAAGTACCAAATATTAAGGAAAGTTCTCCATGAAAAAGGACACAATATATTACCATCATACAAGGCGATCCAGAAAAAAAACAAGCTATCCTATCATCACCTATTGCTGTTAATGATGTGGAAGCTTGTATTGATATATCATCTTTGCTCGAAAACACAGCATCAAGAATTGTGTCAGACTTTTCAGAAGACCAACTAAGGAAAATTCATAACTGTGATGTTGTCTTAAAGTGTAAGTGGGGATGTGACGGTTTATCAGCACTTCCAGAATACAAACAAGCTTGTGGAAGTCGGACATTAGCAGACTACAAAAGTGTATTTATGTCATCATTAGTGCCATTACGAATTCGTTCATATTCCTTAATCCATCATCGTCAAGCATCGGAAATTCATTTGAAGATATATGGATCAATACAACTCCGGGTTCAAAAAATTTTTGTAGACCCATTGGATTAGAATATATAAAGGAGTCAAAGAAAACAACAAAAGATTTAGTGGAATATTTAAAAGATGAAATAAATGCACTGGAGCCCATTTGCATAAAAATAAAGGAATTCTCTATTAACGTATCATATCAGCTAAGCTTAACAATGATTGATGGAAAAGTCAGCAATACCATAACAGAAACTTCTTCCTTCTGGAGATGCTCAATATGTAATGAGAAAAAGTCGCAATTCTCAAATATAGACAAAGCAGAAGTATTAATGAAGAAGTCCTGTCTTTCGGAATTTCACCACTTCATGCCATAATACGATTTTTGGATTACTTTTTACACATAGCATACGACCTCATAGAAGTGTGCCAGAGAATCTTACTAAATCAACAAAATATAATGAAGAATTGAAAGAACTGAGAGCTGCGGAAAAAAGCAGAATCCAAGAAGAATTTAAAGTTCAGATGGGATTAAACATCGACAAACCACTTCCAAGTTGCGGTAGTACAAATGACGGTAATACGGCGAGAAGGTTTTTTGTGATTTTGAAATTACTTCAAATATAACTGGAATCGACAAGGAGTTGCTTCGAAGAGTTAACACTATTTTAATGGCACTGAATAGTAAATATAAAATTAATGGAAATCGATTTGGGAATATACATCTGAAATTTCAAAAATTCTTGTATCTCTGTATCCATGGAGGGAACTAACACCAACAGTAACAAAGTATTGTGTCATGGTCAAATAATAATTGAATCGAATATTCTTCCACTTGGAGAGTTAACAGAAGAAGCCCAGGAAGCGAGGAATTGAGATTTTAAGCATGTTCAACTTTTCAGCTTAAGAAAATGCTCCAGGCAATCACAGAATGAAGATATTTTTAATAGTTTACTTCTATCTTCTGATCCTGTTCTTCAAAAGATGGATTTGTTATGAAACTCTATCATCTCAAAACAAGGAAGATTTAAAGGACTTATATTACCTTATGGATATGTATTAGAAAATAAGTAGTGTTAGGAATTAACTATATAAGTAGGTTGTAAAAATTAATTGTATTATGTTTAAGATAAACAGTTCAAATAAAAAAGCTATTATACTAACTGATGAAATTGTATTAAATTGTGTTTTATATTTCGGTGGGCGGGAAAGGTGGTTTGTGTGGGGTGATTTAGGTGTTGTTGTGCGTGGCTCATAATAAAATATATTTTTTATTGTATATACAATGTTATAGTCTTTAATAAAATAATTAACTAAATAATTTTTAAAAATTGTCCAAATATTTTATTCAACACCAAATGTATGTTCTGTCATACTTAATACTTAAAAAAATATGAAAAAGATGAAATTAAAGGACACAGGTTTAAATGAACATATTTTTGAATGTAATTGAGATATTGGCTTGAAATTTTTTGTAAAGGGTCAAGAATTTCCATATCTAACTAAAAAAGATATTAAGGGATCAATATGGACTAAATTGTTGTAGCTATCTGCGACCCTTCTAAAATTTTGATATAAATCATAGTTTTAGAAATTTAACAAATATGTAATATATGACAAAACCTTTATTTATGAACAAAACTCAATGAAATCTTCAACGCTTGTTAAATTTGTCATTTTAAATAAGAAAATGCAAAAAATTGAAAAGGTCAAAGGGCATCCCGCAATTCCCAAAAATAGGAATGAAAATCCTAAAAATGGGATTTTTTACATTTTTGCCCATAGGGTCCACATTTCTTTCAGGGCTGGTAAAATACTTTCAAAACTTAAACTCGAATACTCTTTGGCTACGCTCACGCCAAATTTTATCTCGATCGGATCAGCCGTTTAGAAATGCCAGATTTATTTCCAAAAAATTTCTATTCTGCCCCACTGTGGATCGGTAGAATTATTTTCACAGCTTTAAAAACATAGACAGTTTTCACGCTATGACAGTCATTTAGGCATCATTTTAAAGCATTATGATTGCACTTTAATATGGTATATCATTTGTAGCATAATGTGTGTTCTTACAAATTGGTCAATTTGATAGATCGGTAGAATTATTGTTCTATGTTTAATAAACGCTTTAATCTGAGGTTCCGATATGGTTACAAATAACATTGACAGTTTTCATGCTATGACAGTCATTTATCCATCATTTTAAAGCATTAAGATTGCACTTTAATATGGTATATCACTTGTAGCATAATGTGTGTTTTTACAAATTGGTCAATTTGATAGATCGGTAGAATTATTGTTCTATATATCAAATGCAGTAATCTGAGGTTCCGATATGGCTGCAATTAACTTTGGCAGTTTTCGTGCTACGACAGTCGTTTATGCATCATTTTAAAGCATTAAAATTGCCATTTGTTTTGGTATATAATTTATTGCATAATGTATTTTTAGAAAATGGCCAATTGGATAAATCTATAGAATTATTTTCCCAGGTTTAAAAAGGCGGTAATTTGAGGTTCCGATATGGTTGTGAATAGCTTTGAAAGTTTTCATGCTATGACAGTCATTTATGAATCATTTTAAAGCATTATGATTGCACTTTAATTTGGTATATCATTTGTGGCATAATGTGTTTGTCTAAAAAATGGTCAATTTGAAGGATCGGTAGAATTGTCTATGTTAAAAACTATGTTTAAAAACGCTGTGATTTGAGGTTCCGATATGGTTGCAAATAACTTTGACAGTTTTCATGCCAGGACAATCGTTTATGCATCATTTTAAAGCATTACAGTTGCACTTTGTTTTGGTGTTTAATTTGTGGCATAATGAAGTTTTAGAAAAATTAGATAGATCAGTATATTTATTGGTACAGGTTTGGAAATGCGGTAATTTAAGGCTGCAATATGGTTGCAAATATCTTTTATAGTTTTCATGTTATAGCAGTCGTTTATATATCTTTTTATTGCATTATAGTTACCATTTATTTTGGTATATAAATTGTTGCATAATATATTTTTAGAAAATGGCTAATTGGATAGATCGGTAGATTTATTGTCACAGCTTTAAAAACGCGGTAATTTGAGGTTCAAAACGGCTGCAAATAACATAGACAGTTTTCACGCTATGACAGTCATTTAGGCATCATTTTAAAGCATTATGATTGCACTTTAATATGATATATCATTTGTAGCATAATGTGTGTTTTTACAAATTAGTCAATTTGATAGATCGGTAGAATTATTGTTCTATGTTTAATAAACGCTGTAATCTGAGGTTAAGATATGGTTGCAATTAACTTTGGCAGTTTTCGTGCTAGGACAATCGTTTATGCACCATTTTAAAGCATTAAAATTGCCATTTGTTTTGGTATATAACTTCTTGCATAATGTATTTTTAGAAAATGGCCAATTGAATAAATCGATAGAATTATTTTTCCAGGTTTAAAAATGCGGTAATTTGAGGTTCCGATATGGTGGTGAATAACTTTGAAAGTTTTCATGCTATGACAGTTATTTATGCAGCATTTTAAAGCATTATGATTGCACTTTAATTTGGTATATCATTTGTGGCATAAACTTTTCGTCTAAAAAATTGTCGATTTGATGGATCGGTAGAAATATTGTTCTTTGTTTAAAAACGCGGTAATTTGAGGTTGCGATATGGTTACAAAAATCATTGACAGTTTTCATGCTATGACAGTCGTTTAGGCATCATTTTAAAGCATTGGGATTGCACTTTAATATGGTATATCATTTGAAGCATAATGTGTGTTTTTACAAATTGGTCAATTTGATAGATCGGTAGAATTATTGTTCTATATATCAAATGCAGTAATCTGAGGTTCCGATATGGCTGCAATTAACTTTGGCAGTTTTCGTGCTACGAAAGTCGTTAATGCACCATTTTAAAGCATTATAATTGCCATTTGTTTTGGTATATAATTTATTGCATAATGTATTTTTAGAAAATGGCCAATTGGATAAATCGATATAATTATTTGTCTATGTTTAAAACTATGTTTAAAAACGCTGTGATTTGAGGTTCCGATATGGTTGCAAATAACTTTGACAGTTTTCATGTCAGGACAATCGTTTTTGCATCATTTTAAAGCATTACAGTTGCATTTTTTTTGGTGTATAATTTGTGGCATAATGAATTTTTACAAAAATTGGATAGATCGATATATTTATTGGTACAGGTTAAGAAATGCGGTAATTTAAGACTCCGATATGGTTGCAAATATCATTTATAGTTTTCATGTTATAGCAGTCGTTTATATATCTTTTTATTGCATTATAGTTGCCATTTGTTTTGGTATATAATTAATTGCATAATATATTTTTTGAAAATGGAAAATCGGATAGATCGGTAGTATTATTTTCCCAGGTTTAAAAAGGCGGTAATTTGAGGTTCCGATATCGTTGTGAATAACTTTGTCAGTTTTCATGCTATGACAGTCATTTATGCATCATTTTAAAGCATTATGATTAATTTGGTATATTATTTGTGGCATAATGTGTTCGTCTAAAAAATGGTCAATTAGAAGGATCAGTAGAATTGTTTTTCTATGTTTAAAAACGCTGTGATTTGAGGTTCCTATATGGCTGCAAATAACTTTGACAGTTTTCATGCCAGGACAATCGTTTATGTATCGTTTTAAAGCATTACTGTTGCACTTTGTTTTGGTGTATAATTTGTGGCATAATGAAGTTTTAGAAAAATTAGATAGATCGGTATATTTATTGGTATAGGTTTGGAAATGCGGTAATTTAAGGCTCCAATATGGTTGCAAATATCTTTTATAGTTTTCATGTTATAGCAGTCGTTTATATATCTTTTTATTGCATTATAGTTGCCATTTGTTTTGGTATATAATTTGTTGCATAATATATTTTTAGAAAATGTCTAATTGGATAGATGGGTAGAATTATTTTCACAGCTTTAAAAACGCGTTAATTTAAGGTTCCAAAACGGCTGCAAATAACATAGACAGTTTTCACGCTACGACAGTCATTTAGGCATCATTATAAAGCTATGATTTCACTTTAATATGGTATATCATTTGTAGCATAATGTGTGTTTTTACAAATTAGTCAATTTGATAGATCGGTAGAATTATTGTTCTATGTTTAACGAACGCTGTAATCTGAGGTTAAGATATGGTTGCAATTAACTTTGGCAGTCGTTCATGCACCATTTTAAAGCATTAAAATTACCATTTGTTTTGGTATATAATTTATTGCATAATGTATTTTTAGAAAATGGCCAATTGGATAGATCGGTAGAATTATTTTCCAAGGTTTAAAAAGGCGGTAATTTGAGGTTCCGATATGGTTGTGAATAACTGTGAAAGTTTTCATGCTATGACAGTCATTTATGCATCATTTTAGAGCATTATGATTGCACTTTAATTTGGTATATCATTTGTGGCATAATCTTTTCGTCTAAAAAATGGTCAATTTGATGGATCGGTAGAATTATTGTTCTATGTTTAAAAACGCGGTAATTTGAGGTTCCGATATGGTTGTGAATAACTTTGACAGTTTTCATGCTATGACAGTCATTTATCCATCATTTTAAAACATTATGATTGCACTTTGTTTTGGTGTATAATTTGTGGCATAATGAGTTTTTACAAAAATAGGATAGATCGATATATATATTGTTACAGGTTTAGAAATGCGGTAATTTAAGGCTCCGATATGGTTGCAAATATCATTTATAGTTTTCATGTTATTGCAGTCGTTTATATATCTTTTTATTGCATTATAGTTGCCATTTGTTTTGGTATATAATTTATTGCATAATATATTTTTAGAAAATGGCCAATTGGATAAATCGATAGAATTATTTTCACAGGTTTAAAAACGCTCTGATTGGAGGTTCCGATATGGTTGTGAATAACTTTTCATGCTATGACAGTTATTTATGCTGTTGAAGAACCGATTTTACTTAAACTAAATTCTTACTTGTTTATATGTTTTAAATTTGAATCAAATGTTCTTAGAAAAAAAGTAGTTTTATAAAACTTAATTTTATTTTCATTTACTTCCCAAAAATAATTTGTTCAATAAAGAAGTTTTTATTATTTAATTAAAAAGGAATAAGTTTATTATACTGCGCCAACAGGTTATGGGCCCAGAAAGCACCATGGCTCAGGATATTAAAACATCATTTGAAAAATTTAACCGTAATAACTATTTTATATGGAAGCGAAAAGCCGAGTGCGTTTTAATACGCGATGACACATGGTGTGTAATAAGGGATCAGATTCCAGAGCAACCAAGTGCTCAATGGCTTCGTAAGGATGAGTCAGCAAGAGCCTCAATATTCCTAATGATAGATGACGATCTTTTTCACCTAATTGATGAAGCTGCTAATGCAAAAGAAGCTTGGATGTTATTGAAAAACCAATTTGAAACCTTTTCATTTAGCGAATGTGTTTTGTTATGAAAAATTTATGCAAAAAACAATTAGAAGAGTACGGTGACATGGAGCGTCATTTAAATGATATTCAAATTGATTTAAAGAAACTTTCAAGTATGGGTGAACCATTAAGTGAAAAGTGGGAAGTCGCAATTATATATAACATGAAAACTATAAATGATATTTGCAACCATATTGGAGCCTTAAATTACCGCATTTCCAAACCTGTACCAATAAATATACCGATCTATCTAATTTTTCTAAAACTTCATTATGCCACAAATTATACACCAAAACAAAGTGCAACTGTAATGCTTTAAAATGGTGCATAAACGACTGTCCTGGCATGAAAACTGTCAAAGTTATTTGCAACCATATCGGAATCTTAAATCACAGCGTTTTTAAACATAGAAAAACAATTCTACTGATCCTTCAAATTGACCATTTTTTAGACGAACACATTATGCCACAAATGATATACCAAATTAAAGTGCAATCATAATGCTATAAAATGATGCATAAATGACTGTCATAGCATGAAAACAGTCAAAGCTATTTGCAGCCATATCGGAACCTCAAATTACCGCGTTTTTAAACATAGAACAATAATTCTACCGATCCATCAAATTGACCATTTTTTAGACGAAAAGATTATGCCACAAATGATATACCAAATTAAAGTGCAATCATAATGCTCTAAAATTATGCATAAATGACTGTCATAGCATGAAAACTTTCAAAGTTATTCACAACCATATCGGAACCTCAAATTACCGCCTTTTTAAAGCTGTGAAAATAATTCTACCGATCTATCCAATTGGCCATTTTCTAAAAATATATTATGCAATAAATTATATACCAATACAAAAGGCAACTATAATGTAATAAAAAGATATATAAACGACTGCTATAACATGAAAACTATAAATGATATTTGCAACCATATCGGAGACTTAAATTACAGCATTTCTAAACCTGTACCAATAAATATACCGATCTATCCAATTTTTGTAAAAATTCATTATGCCACAAATTATAAAATTAAATTAAAGTGCAATCATACTGTTTTAAATTGATGCATAAACGACTGTCCTAGCACGAAAACTGCCAAAGTTAATTGCAATCATATCGAAACCTCAGATTACTGCCTTTTTAAACCTGGGAAAATAATTCTATCGATTTATCCAATTGGCCATTTTCTAAAAATACATTATGCAATAAATTATATACCAAAACAAATGGCAATATTAATGCTTTAAAATAGTGCATAAACGACTGTCGTAGCACGAAAACTGCCAAAGTTAATTGCATCCATATCGGAACCTCAGATTACTGCATTTGATATATAGAACAATAATTCTACAGATCTATCAAATTGACCAATTTGTAAAAACACACATTATGATTGCACTTTGTTTTGGTGTATAATTTGTGGCAAAATGAGTTTTTACAAAAATAGGATATATCGGTATATTTACTGGTACAGGTTTAGAAATGCGGTAATTTAAGTCTCCGATATGGTTGCAAATATCATTTATAGTTTTCATGTTATAGCAGTCGTTTATATATCTTTTTATTACATTATAGTTGCCTTTTGTTTTGGTATATAATTTATTGCATAATATACTTTTAGAAAATGGCCAATTGGATAGATCGGTAGAATTTTTTTCACAGCTTTAAAAACGCGGTAGTTTGAGTCATTTATGAATCATTTTAAAGCATTATGATTGTACTTTAATATGGTATATCATTTGTAGCATAATGTGTATTTTTAGAAATTGGTCAATTTGATAGATCGGTAGAATTATTGTTCTATGTTTAATAAACGCAGTAATATGAGGTTCCGATATGATTGCAATTAACTTTGGCAGTTTTCGTGCTAGGGCAGTCGTTTATGCATCAAATTATACACCAAAACAAAATGCAACTGTAATGCTTTAAAATGGTGGATAAACGACAGTCCTGGCTTGAAAGCTGTCAAAGTTATTTGCAACTATATCGGAAACTCAAATCACAGCGTTTTTAAACATCCTTCAAATTGACCATTTTTGAGACGAAAAGATTATGCCACAAATAATATACTAAATTAAAGTGCAATCATAATGCTTTAAAATGATGGATAAATGACTGTTATAGCATGAAAACTGTCAATGTTATTCACAACCATATCGGAACCTCAAATTACCGCGTTTTTAAATATAGAACAATAATTCTACCGATCCATCAAATTGACAATTTTTTAGACGAAAAGATTATGCCATAAATGATATACCAAATTAAGTTGCAATCATAATGCTCTAAAATGATGCATAAATGACTGTCATAGCATGAAAACTGTCAAAGTTATTCACAACGATATCGGAACCTCAAATTACCGCCTTTTTATACCTGGGAAAATAATACTACAGATCTTTCCAATTGGCCATTTTCTTAAAATACATTATGCAAGAAATTATATGCCAAAACAAATGGCAACTATAATGCAATAAAAAGATATATAAACGACTGCTATAACATGAAAACTATAAAAGATATTTGCAAACCATATCTTAACCTCATAACATAGAACAATAATTCTACTGATCTATCAAATTGACCAATTTGTAAAAACACACATTATGCTACAAATGATATACCATATTAAAGTGCAATCATAATGCTTTAAAATGGTGCCTAAATATGACTGTCATAGCGTGAAATCTGTCTATATTATTTGCAGCCGTTTTGTTACCTTAAATTACCGCGATCTTAAAGCTGTGAAAATAATTCTACGATCTATCCAATTGGCCATTTTCTAAAAATATATTATGCAATAAATTAATACCAAAACAAAAGGCAACTATAATGTAATAAAAAGATGCATAAACGACTTGTTATAACATGAAAACTATAAATGATATTTGCAACCATATCGGGAGTCGTAAATCACCGCATTTTAAACTAGTACCAATAAATATACCGATCTATCCAATTTTTGTACAAATTCCTTATGCCACAAATTATACACCAAAACAAAGTGCAACTGTAATGCTTTAAAATGTGCATAAGCGACATTGTCCAGGCGTGAAAACTGACAAAGTTATTTGCAACCATATCGGAACCTCAAATCACAGCGTTTTAATCATAGTTTTTAACATGGACAATTCTACCGATCCTTCAAATTGACATTTTTTAGACGAAAAGATTATGCAATAATGATATACTAAATTAAAGTGCAATCATAATGCTTTAAAATGGTGCATAAACGACTGTCCTAGCACGAAAACTGCCAAAGTTAATTGCAATCATATCGGAACCTCAGATTAGTGCGTTTATTAAACATCAAACAATAATTCTACCGATCTATCAAATTGACCAATTTCTAAAAAATACACGTTATCCTGAAATGATATACCATATTAAAGTACAATCATAATGCTTTAAAATGATTCATAATGACTTTCATATGCGTGAAAAACTGTCAATATTATTTGCAGTTAATCGGAACCTCAAACTACCGCGTTTTTAAAGCTGTGAAAATAATTCTACCGATCTATCCAATTGGCCATTTTCTAAAAATATATTATGCAATAAATTATATACCAAAACAAAAGGCAACTATAATGTAATAAAAGATATATAAAACGACTGCTATAACATGAAAACTATAAATGATATTTGCAACCATATCGGAGTCTTAAATTACCGCATTTCTAAACCTGTACCGATAATATACCGATCTATCCAATTTTTGTAAAAATTCATTATGCTACAAATTATACACCAAAACAAAGTGCAACTGTAATGCTTTAAAATGATGCATAAACGATTGTCCTGGCATGAAAACTGTCAAAGTTATTTTGCAACCATATCGGAACCTCAAATCACAGTGTTTTTAAACATAGTTTTTAAAATAAATATACCGATCTATCCAATTTTTGTAAAAATTCATTATGCCACAAATTATACACCAAAACAAAGTGCAACTGTAATGCTTTAAAATGGTGCATAAACGACTGTCCTGGCACGAAAACTGCCAAAGTTAATTGCAGCCATATCGGAACCTTAAATCACAGCGTTTTTAAATATAGTTTTTAACATGGACAATTCTACCGATCCTTAAAATTGACCATTTTTAAGACGAAAAGATTATGCCACAAATGATATACTAAATTAAAGTGCAGTCATAATGCTTTAAAATGATGCATAAACGACTGTTCTAGCACGAAAACTGCCAATGTTAATTGCAATCATATCGGAACCTCAGATTACTGCGTTTATTAAACATAGAACAATAATTCTACCGATCTATCAAATTGACCAATTTCTAGAAATACACATTATGCTACAAAAGATATACAATATTAAAGTACAATCATAATGCTTTAAAATGATTCATAAATGACTTTCATAGCGTGAAAACTGTTAATATTATTTGCAGCCATATCGGAACCTCAAACTACCGCGTTTTTAAAGCTGTGAAAATAATTCTACCGATCTATCCAATTGGCCATTTTCTAAAAATGTATTATGCAATAAATTATATACCAAAACAAAAGTAACTATAATGTAATAAAAAGATATATAAACGACTGCTATAACATGAAAACTATAAATGATATTTGCAACCATATCGGAGTCTTAAATTACCGCATTACTAAACCTGTACCAATAAATATACCGATCTATCCAATTTTTGTAATAATTCATTATGTCACAAATTATGCACCAAAACAAAGTGCAACTGTAATGCTTTAAAATGATGCATAAACGATTGTCCTGGCATGAAAACTGTCAAAGTTATTTACAACCATATCGGAACCTCAAATCACAGCGTTTTTAAAAATAGTTTTTAACATGGACAATTCTACCGATCCATCAAATTGACAATTTTTTAGACGAAAAGATTATGCCACAAATGATATACCAAATTAAAGTGCAATCATAATGCTTTAAAATGATGCATAAATAACTGTCATAGCATGAAAATTTTCAAAGTTATTCACACCATATCGGAACCTCAAATTACCGCCTTTTTAAACCTGGGAAAATAATTCTATTGATTTATTCAATTGGCCATTTTGCGACTGCAACTGTAATGCTTTAAAATGGTGCATAAACGACTGTCCTGGCACGAAAACTGTCAAAGTTATTTGCAACCATATCGGAACTTCAAATCACAGCGTTTTTAAACAAAGTTTTTAACATGGACAATTCTACCGATCCTTCAAATTGACCATTTTGAAGACAAACACATTATGCCACAAATGATATACCAAATTAAAGTGCAATCATAGTGTTTTCAATTGATGCATAAACGACTGTCCTTGCACAAATGGCAATTTTAATGCTTTAAAATGGTTCATAAACGACTGTCCTAGCACGAAAACTGCCAAAGTTAATTGCAACCATATCTTAACCTCAGATTACAGCGTTTATTAAACATAGAACAATAATTCTACCGTTCCATCAAATTGACCATTTTTTAGACGAAGAGATTATGCCACAAATGATATACTAAATTAAAGTGCAATCATAATGCTTTAAAATAATGCATAAACGACTGTCCTAGCACGAAAACTGCCAAAGTTAATTGCAATCATATCGGAACCTCAGTTTACTGCGTCTATTAAACATAGAACAATAATTCTACCGATCTATCAAATTGACCAATTTCTTAAAATACAAATTATGCTACAAATGATATAGCATATTAAAGTACAATCATAATGCTTTAAAATGATTCATAAATGACTTTCATTTCATGAAAACTGTCAATGTTATTCACAACCATATCGGAACCGCAAATTACCGCGTTTTTAAACATAGAACAATAATTCTTCCAATCCATCAAATTGACAATTTTTTAGACGAAAAGATTATGCCACAAATGATATACCAAATTAAAGTGCAATCATAATGCTCTAAAATGATGCATAAATGACTGTCATAGCAAGAAAACTGTCAAAGTTATTCGCAACGATATCGGAACCTCAAATTACCGCCTTTTTAAACCTGGGAAAATAATACTTACCATCTATCCAATTGGCCATTTTCTAAAAATACATTATGCAAGAAATTATGTACCAAAACAAATGGCAACTATAATGCAATAAAAACTCAACCTGTACCAATAAATATACCGATCTATCCAATTTTTGTAAAAATTCATTATGCCTCAAATTATACACCAAAACAAAGTGCAACTGTAATGCTTTAAAATGATGGATAAAGGACTGTTATATCATGAAAACTGTCAAAGTTATTCACAACCATATCGGAACCTCAAATTACCGCGTTTTTAAACATAGAACAATAATTCTACCGATCCATCAAATTGACAATTTTTTAGACGAAAAGATTATGCCACAAATGATATACCAAATTAAAGTGCAATCATAATGCTCTAAAATGTTGCATAAATGACTGTCATAGCATGAAAACTGACAAAGTTAATTGCAATCATATCTGCGTTTATTAAACAAAGAACAATAATTCTACCGATCTATCAAATTGACCAATTTCTAAAAATACACATTATGCTACAAATGATATACCATGTTAAAGTGCAATCCTAATGCTTTAAAATGATGGATAAATGACTGTCATAGCATGAAAACTGTCAATGTTATTTGTAACCATATCGGAACCTCAAATTACCGCGTTTTTACACAAAGAACAATAATTCTACCGATCCATCAAATTGACAATTTTTTAGACGAAAAGATTATGCCATAAATGATATACCAAATTAAAGTGCAATCCTATTGCTTTAAAATGATGTATAAATAACTGTCATAGCATGAAAACTGTTAATGTTATTTGTAACCATATCGGAACCTCAAATTACCGCGTTTTTAAACAAAGAACAATAATTCTACCGATCCATCAAATAGACAATTTTTTAGACGAAAAGATTATGCCACAAATGATATATCAAATTAAAGTGCAATCATAATGCTTTAAAATGATGCCTAAATGATTGTCATAGCATGAAAACTTTCAAAGTTATTCACAACGATATCGGAACCTCAAATTACCGCCTTTTTAAACCTGGGAAAATAATTCTATCGATTTATCCAATTGGCCATTTTTTAAAAATACATTATGCAATAATATATAAGTTAATTGCAGCTATATCGGAATCTCAGATTACTGCATTTGATATATAGAACAATAATTCGACCGATCTATCAAATTGACCAATTTGTAAAAATACACATTATGATTGCACCTTGTTTTGGTGTATAATTTGGTGCAAAATGAGTTTTTACAAAAATAGGATAGATCGGTATATTTATTGGTACAGGTTTAAAAATGCGGTAATTTAAGACTCCGATATGGTTGCAAATATCATTTATAGTTTTCATGTTTTAGCAGTCGTTTATATATCTTTTTATTACATTATAGTCGCCTTTTGTTTTGGTATATAATTTATTGCATAATATATTTTCAGAAAATGGCCAATTGGATAGATCGGTAGAATTATTTTCACAGCTTTAAAAACGCGGTAGTTTGAGTAATTTATGAATCATTTTAAAGCATTATGATTGTACTTTAATATGGTAAATCATTTGTAGCATAATGTGTATTTTTAGAAATTGGTCAATTTGATAGATCGGTAGAATTATTGTTCTATGTTTAATAAACGCAGTAATATGAGGTTCCGATATGATTGCAATTAACTTTGGCAGTTTTCGTGCTAGGACAGTCGTTTATGCATCAAATTATACACCAAAACAAAATGCAACTGTAATGCTTTAAAATGGTGCATAAACGACTGTCCTGGCATGAAAACTGTCAAAGTTATTCACAACGATATCGGAACCTCAAATTACCGCCTTTTTAAACCTGAGAAAATAATACTACCGATCTATCCAATTGGCCATTTTCTAAAAATACATTATGCAAGAAATTATATGCCAAAACAAATGGCAACTATAATGCAATAAAAAGATATATAAACGACTGCTATAACATGAAAACTATAAAAGATATTTGCAACCATATCGGAGCCATAAATTACCGCATTTCTAAACCTTTACCAATAAATATACCGATCTAACCAATTTTTGTAAAAACTCATTATGCCACAAATTATACACCAAAATAAAGTGCAATCATATTGCTTTAAAATGATGGATAAATGACTGTTATGGCATGAAAACTGTCAATGTTATTCACAACCATATCGGAACCTCAAATTACCGCGTTTTTAAACATAGAACAATAATTCTACCGATCCATCAAATTGACAATTTTTTAGACGAAAAGATAATGCCACAAATGATATACCAAATTAAAGTGCAATCATAATGCTTTAAAATGATGCATAAATAACTGTCATAGCATGAAAACTTTCAAAGTTATTCACAACCATATCGGAACCTCAAATTACCGCCTTTTTAAACCTGGGAAAATAATTCTATCGATTTATTCAATTTGCCATTTTCTAAAAATACATTATGCAATAAATTATACAGCAAAACAAATGGCAATTTTAATGCTTTAAAATGGTGCATAAACGACTGTCGTAGCACGAAACCTGCCAAAGTTAATTGCAGCCATATCGGAACCTCAGATTACTGCATTTGATATATAGAACAATAATTCTACCGATCTATCAAATTGACCAATTTGTAAAAAAACACATTATGCAAATGATATACCATATTAAAGTGCAATCATAATGCTTTAAAATGATGCCTAAGTGACTGTCATAGCGTGAAAACTGTCTATGTTATTTGCAGCCGTTTTGGAACCTTAAATTACCGCGTTTTTAAAGCTGTGAAAATAATTCTACCGATCTATCCAATTAGCCATTTTCTAAAAATATATTATGCAACAATTTATATACCAAAACAAATGGCAACTATAATGCAATAAAAAGATATATAAACGACTGCTGTAACATGAAAACTATAAAAGATATTTGCAACCATATTGGAGCCTTAAGTTACCGCATTTCCAAACCTGTACCAATAAATATACCTATCTATCTATGTCGCTGGCTGCGACCTGAGCCTTTATGTTGAGGACAGCGAATTTAACAAGTCCCAAATAAATGAACCACAAATGTGAAATTAATGATGCATATATTTGAGCAACCGTTTATTTCTATTAAAACAAATAAAATTATTACAAAGAAACTTATAAATAATTTAAGCGACTTACCGCAGTCTTTATTCCCAACAAACTAAACTTTAATATTAATATCAGTTAATACTGAGCCTACAAATTCTTTCGTCTATGTATTTTTACAACAGTTTATTTCCAAATATATAAACTGAACGAAACTACTGCAGTAGAATATTGAGACAAAGAATGCGTTTAGTTCGTAAACAAATGAGAACAAAAAGGAATAAAAAGAACAATATAAAAAAATCCTAACGGTCATATGAACAAATATTAACAACAATGATCATACAATTATAAACAATATTAAGATGGCTCAATAAATATAAATCAAAACAAAGAAATAAAACAAATTTAAAGGGACATATAAAAGAAATTAAATAAAACAAATAAATCAAATAAAAACAAATAAATAAATAAATCGCTCATCTATGAGCCATTAGGCGGATAAAATAACTGTCATAGCATGAAAACTGTCAATGTTATTCACAAACATATCGGAACCTCAAATTGTCGCCTTTTTAAACCTGGGAAAATAATTCTATTGATTTATCCAATTAGCCATTTTCCAAAAATACGTTATGCAATAAATTCTATACCAAAACAAATGACAATTTTAATGCTTTAAAATGGTGCATAAACGATTGTCCTGGTATAAAATTGTCAATATTATTTGCAACCATATCGGAACCTCTTATCACAGCGTTTTTAAACATAGAACAACAATTCTACCGATCCTTCAAATTGACCATTTTTTAGACGAACACATTATGCCACAAATATATATACAAAATATACCAAATTAAAGTGCAATCATAATGCTCTAAAATGATGCATAAATGACTGTCATAGCATGAAAACTGTCAAAGTTATTCACAGCCATATCGCAACCTCAAATCACCGCCTTTTTAAACCTGGGAAAATAATTCTATCGATTTATCCAATTGGCCATTTTCTAAAAATACATTATGCAATAAATTATATACCAAAACAAATGGCAATTTCAATGCTTTAAAATGATGCATAAACGACTGTCGTACCACGAAAACTGCCAAAATTAATTGCAGCCATATCGGAACCTCAGATTACTGCGTTTGATATATAGAACAATAATTCTACCGATCTATCAAATTGACCAATTTGTAAAAACACACATTATGCTACAAATGATATACCATATTAAAGTGCAATACTAATGCTTTAAAATGATGGATAAATAACTGTCATAGCATCAAAACTGTCAATGTTATTTGCAACCATATCGGAACCTCAGATTACGCGTTTTTAAACATAGAACAATACTTCTACCGTTCCATCAAATTGACCATTTTTTAGACGAAAAGATTATGCTACAAATGATATACAATAATAAAGTGCAATCATAATACTTTAAAATGATGCATAAATGACTGTCATAGCATGAAAACTTTCAATGTTATTCACATCCATATCGGAACCTCAAACTACCGCGTTTTTAAAGCTGTGAATATAATTCTACCGATCTATCCAATTGGCCATTTTCCAAAAATATATTATGCAATAAAATATATGCCAAAACAAATGGCAACTATAATGCAATAAAAAGATATATAAACGACTGCAATAACATGAAAACTATAAAAGATATTTGCAACCATATCGGAGCCTTAAATTACCGCATTTCTAAACCTGTACCAATAAATATACCGATTTATCCTATTTTTGTAAAAACTCATTATGCCACAAATTATACACCCAAACAAAGTGCAACTGTAATGCTTTAAAATGATGCATAAACGATTGTCCTGGCATAAAAAACTGTCAACCTCAAATCACAGCGTTTTTAAATATAGAACAACAATTCTACCGATCCATCAAATTGACCATTTTTTAGACGAACACATTATGCCACAAATGATATACCAAATTAAAGTGCAATCATAATGCTCTAAAATGATGCATAAATGACTGTCATAGCATGAAAACTGTCAATGTTATTCACAACCATATCGGAACCTCAAATTACCGCGTTTTTTAAGCTGTGAAAATAATTCTACCGATATATATAATTGGCCATTTTCCAGTAATACATTATGCAATAAATTATATACCAAAACAAATGACAATTTTAATGCTTTAAAATGGTGCATAAACGACTGTCCTAGCGCGAAAACTGCCAAAGTTAATTGCAGCCATATCGGAACCTCAGATTACTGCATTTGATACATAGAACAATAATTCTACCGATCTATCAAATTGACCAATTTGTAAAAAACACATTATGCTACAAATGATATACCATATTAAAGTGCAATCATAATGCTTTAAAATGATTCATAAATGACTGTCATAGCATGAAAACTGTCAAAGTTATTCACAACCATATCGGAACCTCAGATTACAGCGTTTATTAAACATAGAACAATAATTCTACCGATCTATCAAATTGACCAATTTGTAAAAACACACATTATGCTACAAATTATATACCATATTAAAGTGCAATCATAATGCTTTAAAATGATGCCTAAATGACTGTCATAGCGTGAAAACTGTCAATGTTATTTGCAGCCATATCGGAACCTCAAATTACAGCGTTTTTAAAGCTATGAAATTAATTCTACTAATCTATCCAATTGGCCATTTTCTAAAAATATATTATGCAATAAATTATATACCATATTTAAGTGCAATCATAATGCATAAAAAAGATATATAAAAGACTGCTATAACATGAAAACTATAAATGATATTTGCAACCATATCGGAGCCTTAAATTACCGCATTTCTAACCTGTACCAATAAATATACCGATCTATCAAATTTTTGTAAAAAATCATTATGCCAAAAATTATACACCAAACTGTAATGCTTTAAAATGATGCATAAACGATTATCCTGGCATGAAAACAGCCAAAGTTAATTGCAACCATATCGGAACCTCAGGTTACCACGTTTATTAAACATAGAACAATAATTCTACCGATCCTTCAAATTGACCATTTTTTTACACGAACACATTATACCACAAATGATATACCAAATTAATGTGCAATCATAATGCTCTAAAATGATGCAAAAATGACTGCATAGCATGAAAACTGTCAAAGTTATTCACAACCATATCGGAACCTTAAATTACGCCTTTTTAAACCTGGGAAAATAATACTACCGATCTATTCAATTGGCCATTTTCTAAAAATACATTATGCAATAAATTATATACCAAAACAAATGGCAATTTTAATATTTTAAAATGGTGCATAAACGACTGTCCTATCACGAAAACTGCCTGTCGCCTAATGGCTCATCAATTTATTTGTTTATTTAATTTTATATTTTATTTTCATTTAATTTAAAATATTTTTGTTAATTTAAATATTTTTGTGGGCTATCCTAATGTTGTTAATTGTTAGTGATACTTATTGTAAGATCATTGTTGTTGTTTAGTTCATTTGTAAACGCATTCTTTGTCTCTATATTCTACTGCAGTAGTTTCGTTCAGTTTATTTATTTGGAAATAAACTGTTGTAAAAATACATAGACAAAAGAATTTGTAGGCTCAGTATTAACTGACATTATATTAAAGTTTAGTTTGTTGGGGATAAAGACTGCGGTAAGTCGCTTAAATTATTTATAAGTTTCTTTTGTAATTATTTTATTTTTTAATAGAAATAAACGGTTGCTCAAATATATGCATCATTAATTTCACATTTGTGGTTCATTTATTTGGGACTTGTTAAATACGCTGTCCTCAACATAAAGGCTTAGGTCGCAGCCAGCGACAAATTTTATTTCGCATTCCTTGGTGCGGTTGTGTTCCATGTCTGTCGGAACAACGAAATTTATTTGAAATCTTGAGCGAAGATGATCCAAGGTGCCTGAACAAGATAAGCCTTTTTTGATTTGTGGTTCTAAGCTGCCGGAACAAATAAAATATTTTGGATTTTTGATTTGAGGTTCCAAGCTGCCGGAACAAATTCAAATAATTGTGAAGTGGTTCTATATTTGCTGGAACAAGTGTTTTAAAATAATTGTGTGCATTTTTGTGGTTCCTTATATGACGGAACGAGTAAAACTTTTATTAAGTTGAATTTGTGTGAAGTTATTTGCTGTCCTGCTGGAACAAATTATAATTGTGTTTTTTTTATTTGTGATATATTGTGGTTCCTTGGCTGCCGCAGAAATTAAATTTTAATCTACATTGAATAACAATTAATTTGTGAATTTGTGTAGCCCTGAGCCTGCCGGAAAAAATTTATTTTTTGTGAAATATTTGGAGCGTGTTGCTGTTTAATATTTGTGAATATGTGTCCCTTTGAAAACGTTTGAGATTCGTAATGTCGCCAGCTAGAAAAAGCACTCGTTTGCAGACGGCAACGAGCCAAAATATGAAAAATTCCACGCCTGCCGGAACAGAATTAGCAAATGTGTCTCAAATGCCGTCGGTACAAAATGTCAGTTCTGTCGCCCCCGGAACAACAACAGCAACTAGTGCCTCCATAAGTGCCCCTAGAGAACCGACACCTGCCATATCAACGCATAACATTTTTAGTTTATCAATTGAAGAGCCCTTAAGTCTGCCGCCGTTAGTGCCCGGTCCTAATGCGAGAACCCAGCCACCACAAGCTATATCGTCTGATAATGAGAACCTGCAACGGCAAATTGATATCCTGCAAGCCCAGTTGGCAAACGCTCAACGTGCTTTAAGAGCAAATCAAAATTTAAATATGCCAAGTGTTATTGGACAAAGTGCGCCAGTAATTCAAAGTATGAGCTGTGGCCCTGAAGACATGGTTGATCGTCGGAATCCAACGCCATATTCCTACGGTAGTCAGTCAGACCAGTTGATGACATCTCAGCCTCTTTTTGTTTCCCCTGCTACAGTGTCCATGCCAGTACAACGCAAACTTTATGATCTGCCTGAATTTTGTGGTACTGCAGAGGACTGGCCAATGTTTTTGTCTGCCCTTGAACATTCGACAGCCGCATATTCGTACAATAATTTTGAAAATTGTTTGAGATTGCAGAAGGCTTTGAAAGGGTGAAGCCAGAGAGTGTGTGAAGTCGTTGCTCATCCACCAAATAATGTGCCAACAGTTATAGAGCAATTGAAGCTACAATATGGTCGCCCAGAGTTGCTTATTCGATGCCAGTTGCAACAGATGAAGGAAGTTCAGCCCATAGCAAAAAAACGCGATCGATAAATTGGTGCCATATTCCATTAAGGTCAGAAATTTAGCAGCATTTTTGGAATCTGCCAATGGTCATCAACATTTGAAGCATGGAGCCGAATAAGGGCGTATAAACCATTTGGGAAATTTTACAGGAGACGATAAAAACATCATAAAACTTTAAAATCGTCATTTTTCCTACTTTTTTTACATATATGCATAAATATAACTCACATCTATCCCTGTGCTAAAACTCAGTAAAAAATTCGAGTCACAACTTGCCAAAATTAATACTTGAAATTTTGCTAAAATGGAATAAGGGCATATATCCATATATTTTAGTTGAAAGTATATATATATATATATAAATGTTATTTTTATATACTTCTTAATTATTTTATTATATAAAACTTGGACAGCCTCAACATAACAGTCTAGAGCATTATTTGCTAAAGTTTCAAGGACATCCTTCATTATCCTTATAAGTAATTAAAACAAAAACCAAAAAAAAATATATATTTTTTAGTATTTTTATACATACTTAGAAAAAATTTTCTTAGAAAAATCTTTAAATCGCACCTTATTGCGTTATAGTCAAAATCAGCGAACCACATTATTATCTTAGTTCATTATCAAATTGGATAGGACTTCTTTAACTAAAATAATCCGAAAATAACAAGATATAATAATTTTTAAAATATAACTATAGTTATGGATATACGCCCTTCTTCTTGTCCACACTTTCATACTTAAATAATTCATTCAATAATAATCTTTTTTGCAATATAATTAAAAAATTAATAAATTTGAAATGTTTTCCAACCATTCTGCAAATTTGGTGCAATTAGAATTAAAATTTATTATGGCCCAGAACGGCAGTTAAAATGTTTTTATTGTGTTGGCCCACATAAAATTTTTGATTGTAAGAAATTTTAGAATTGAGTGTGCCTAATAGATGGAGTGAAGTGAAGAGATTGAAGTTGTGTTTTTCGTGTCTCAGTGGTGGCCATTCATGTAAAGATTGTCGTCGGCGCAAGCAGTGTCCCATGAAAAAGTGCCAAAGAAATCACAATAAATTATTGCATGAAACTAAACCTAATGAACCAAGCAAACGATCCGTAAATGTGCAGCCAACAGAGAGATCTTCAACAGTCGAGCCAGTGCTTAGTTGTGTTTCCAGTGCTAGTGAAAAAAGTGATTTGTTGTTCAGAATGCTCCCAGTGGTTCTTTATGGACCAAATTGTGCTATTGAAACTTATGCACTCCTAGATGAAGGTTCTTCGGTGACAATGATGGATAGCTCTTTAGTGAGGCAGCTTGGACTGCAAGGTCGACAAAGTCAATTGAATTTGAGTTGGTATGGTGGTAAATCAGCACAAGAAACTGTTATGGTGGTGGATCTTCATGTGAGCGGTGTTAATAAGAAATGTGTATGTTGAAAAATGTGTATGTTGTCTCGAATTTGAAGTTGCCTAGTCAGAGCTTTAATGCGGATTTAGTAAAGAATTGTGGTGTTCCTTTATGCTCCTATGAATGTGTGGCTCCAAAGGTACTGATTGGTTTAGATCATTGCCATTTAGGATTGCCCGATGAAATAGTCTCTTTGGAAGATGATGGTCCATATGCTGCCAATACGCCTCTTGGATGGGTTTTTTTTGGAAACGTGAAAATAGGTCGCCCTGGAACACAAACTTGTTTGCTGACAACACAGTTGATAATTTGGTGGCAAGTTATTTTGAAACAGAAAATTTTGCTGTTAAGGCTCTACCAGTGATTGAGTCAAGAGATAATTTGCGTGCACGAGAGATATTGAGAAATTCGACGAAGAGGGTTGCCGGAAGATTTGAATCAAGACTACTATGGTGTAATGATGACGTAGTCCTGCCGGATAGCTATTCCATGGCCCTTAATCGATTTTTTGGATTGGAAAGGAAAATGAAAAATAATGCGGATTTTGGTGTGGCCTTTAAGAAAAAAATAAGTGAATATTTGAAAAAAAATTATGTACGCAAATTATAAGCCAGGGAAAATTCGTTTGGTGTTTGATGCGGCAGCAAAGGTGGAAGGTGTCTCATTGAAATCAAAGTTATTGAAAGGCCCTCAGCAGTACAAACCATTGCCATCCGTTTTGTTTAATTTCAGAGTCGGTTCCGCAGCTGTATGCGGGGACATAATGTTTCACCAACTTGTTGTTGCTGAAGAAGACAGAGGTTCTTGTGGCGAGATAATGAAAGTGGTCCACCGGAAGTATATGAGAAGTGTATGAAATGCACTGGAGCTGCCTGTTCACCCTGTATTGCCCATTATGAGAAGGAAGCAAATGCACTGGAGTATCGGGATCGTTTCCCTAGAGCCGTAAAGTCAATTCTGGATCATCATTATGTAGATGACTTTGTAGACAGTTTTGTTAATCCGTCAAAAGCCATTGAAATTGCCGTACAAGTTCGTGAAATACATAAAGCTGCTGGGTTTGAAATGCGTAATTTTACATCGAATTCATCAGAGGTGGTTGTGGCTCTCGAAGGCAGTTTAAATCATCAGGTCAGTTTCTTAGGTGGCTTAAAGGAGTTGGACGGCTCAAAAGGTTCTTGGCATGCTTTGGGATCCAAAGGATGACGCGTTCAAATTTGTTTTGAAATTTCATCGTGTGAATTCGGACGTGATTAATGGTAAAAGTTGTCCCACAAAGTGTGAGTTGTTATGTGTCGTAATGTCCATTTTTGATCCAATTGGTTTTTTGTGCCATTTTATGATAACTGCCAAACTTTTGATGAGAGAAGTCTGGAGACATAGTGTACTTTAGGACGAGATGTTGCCCGTGTCATTACAAGCGATGTGGAATAATTGGCGCCAAGAGCTAAGAAATGTTGTCCATGTAAAGGTTCCACGATGATTTTGCCCTTGAAACACGTTGGTTCAAAGGGCCACAATTTTTGTATAAAAACGAAGCTGATTGGACGAATAAGAATTCTGAAAAACCTAAAGATTTGTGTGAGGAAGAACTATGCTCCAAATTTGTCATGCTGGTTAGTACAAATTTAGTTATAGATTTTAATCGTTTTTCTTCATTTCTCAGGCTTAAACGTACTATGGCTTGGGTTCTGAGATTTGTTAATCGTTGCCGAAAAGATAATAAAAATAATGGTTCAAGATGCTTGTGTGCCGAAGAGTTAAGGATTGCTGAAATTAGTCTGTGCCGTCTGTCCCAAGGAGAGAGTTTCGCCTTTGAAATAAATGTTTTAAAATCTGGTGGTTCTTCAAAAAAGGAAAACGAGCTATTTTCTCTTTCGCCTTATTTTGATGAAAATAATTTACTTCGAGTGAGCAGACGTATTGATGCTGCGAGTTGGTTGCCTTTAGATGCTAGGCACCCCATTATTTTGTCGCCCTGTCACCGCTTTGCACAACTATTTGTTGCCCATGTGCATAATAACATGAGACATCAAAATCTTGAGGCTACCATAGGCGAAATAAGGAAAAGGTTCTGGATTCCACGACTACGAAAGCTGCTGAGTAAGACCACATCAAATTGCAACATTTGTAAGATTCGACGTGCCGTTCCAGTGGCTCCCTTAATGGGATCATTGCCAAGTGATAGACTAACTCCATACGTCCGTCCATTTACTTATACTGGTGTGGACTATTTTGGCCCAATAAACGTTACTGTTGGTAGACGTCATGAAAAACGTTGGGTTGCCCTGTTTACGTGCCTTACAATCAGAGCTGTACATTTAGAAGTGGCTTATGATCTTTCGACTGATGCGTGTATTTTGTGTATACGGAATTTTATAAATTGTCGTGGCACCCCATTGAAGATTCGGAGCGACAACGGGAAAAATTTTGTTGGAGTTAACCAGGAAGCCCAGCGATTTGATGAAGTTTTTGATGTGGTTAAAATTGAGGATGAGTTGTCCGCAAAGGGAATTGAATGGCAGTTTAATTGTCCACACAACCCTGCAGAGGGTGGTATATGGGAGCGAATGGTCCAATGTGTTAAAAAGGTTTTAAGAGTAACTCTAAAAGAAGTCGCCCCAAAAGAGCACACATTGCAAAGTTTTTTAATTGAAGCCGAAAACATCGTAAACTCTCGCCCATTGACTCACTTGCTTGTCAGCCCTGAAGACGAAGAACCGTTGACGCCAAATCATTTCTTGTTGGGATCTGCAAATACGGCTCAAACACCAGAAGGTATTGAAATAACAAAGCAGTGGCGAATTGTTAGACAGCTGCGAGATCATTTCTGGAAAAGATGGATTATTGAATATTTGCCCACACTTATAAGACGGTCCAAATGGTGTGAATATACTAAGCCTGTGGCTCCGGGTGATCTTGTACTAATTTGTGATCCAGCTGTTTCCCGTCGAGATTGGAAGAGAGGTCGTGTCATAAATGTGTTCCCTGGCAATGATGGTGTAATACGGAGAGCTGATGTCCAAACAAGTAGTGGAATACTTAAACGCCCGGTTTCCAAACTAGCGGTACTCGATTTGGAGTAGTGAATCGTAGCCGATCCACGGGGGTGGGGATGTCGCCTAATGGCTCATAGATGAGCGATTTATTTATTTATTTGTTTTTATTTGATTTATTTGTTTTATTTAATTTCTTTTATATGTCCCTTTAAATTTGTTTTATTTCTTTATTTTGATTTAAATTTATTGAGCCACCTTAATATTGTTTATAATTGTATGATCATTGTTGTTTATATTTGTTCATATGACCGTTAGGATTTTTTATATTGTTCTTTTTATTCCTTTTTGTTCTCATTTGTTTACGAAGTAAACGCATTCTTTGTCTCTATATTCTACTGCAGTAGTTTCGTTCAGTTTATTTATTTGGAAATAAACTGTTGTAAAAATACATAGACGAAAGAATTTGTAGGCTCAGTATTAACTGACATTAATATTAAAGTTTAGTTTGTTGGGGATAAAGACTGCGGTAAGTCGCTTAAATTATTTATAAGTTTCTTTGTAATAATTTTATTTGTTTTAATAGAAATAAACGGTTGCTCAAATATATGCATCATTAATTTCACATTTGTGGTTCATTTATTTGGGACTTGTTAAATTCGCTGTCCTCAACATAAAGGCTCAGGTCGCAGCCAGCGACACATATAACCGTGAATGTTTCTTTGGATCGGTCCATAATTGGTCTTAGCTCCCATACAAGGTCCCCTCCCGAAAAACACTTAAACGCGTATAACTCACTACTAAATTAAGCTATGCATATAAAATTTCGTACAAGTATTGCTCATATACACAAAAATATTACTAAGAAATTTTTTCCATCGGTCCATAACTGGTCATAGCTCCCATACAAGGTCTCCTCCCGAAAATAACTTAAACGCACATAACTCATTACTAAATTAAGATATCCATATAAAGTTTAGCACAAGTGTTGCTCATATACAGAGAAATAATATTGTGAAATGTTTTCCCGTGTAACGGACGAAATCGACTTCTACCTTCGAGAAAACTATTTGCTACCTATGGTTCCGGCTGTGCTCAGGGAAAATGGGGTGGAGAACTTTTTTTCCGAAAATAGACTACACATAACATTATTTTAAAGATATAGGTAGCTCTACAATTTCCAATATTGATACGAACTAAAACCGAATAAAACTAACACAAACAGAAAAAACATACATAAAATAAATGAAAAGTTAACCATCGTGGAGTATAAGGAGAATGGGGAATAGGTATTGTTATCCCTTAAAGCTCTTAACCCAGCCCTACCATTGCTATATCTATAAAATAATCAAATGAATAATAGGATTTTGTGATTTAGTTTATTATGTTAACAACATGAATATGTTAGCATTTAAAATTCAATGATAACATATAGAAATAATTATACGAGCAAGAAGCTGGACACAAATTGCATGCTGAAGCCATTAAACCCTTTATACTTCGAGTTATTTCAAAATTAAGAAGGTTACATGCTACACATTATATATTTTTAGAAAGTGGCCAATTGGAAAGTTCGGTAGAATTATTTTCACAGCTTTAAAAACGCGGTAGTTTGAGATTCCGATATGGCTGCAAATAATATTGACAGTTTTCACGCTATGAATCATTTTAAAGCATTATGATTGTACTTTAATATGGTATATCATTTGTAGCATAATATGTATTTTTAGAAATTGGTCAATTGGATAGATCGGTAGAATTATTGTTCTGTGTTTAATAAAGCAGTAATCTGAGATTCCGATATGATTGCAATTAACTTTGGCAGTTTTCGTGCTAGGACAGTCGTTTATGCATCATTTTAAAGCATTATGATTGCACTTTAATTTGGTATATCATTTGTGGCATAATCTTTTCGTTCTGATATGGTTGTGAATAACATTGACAGTTTTCATGCTATAACAGTCATTCATCCATCATTTTAAAGCATTATGATTGCACTTTGTTTTGGTGTATAATTTGTGGCATAATGAGTTTTTACAAAAATAGGATAGATCGGTATATTTATTGGTACAGGTTTAGAAATGCGGTAATTTAAGGCTCCGATATGGCTGCAAATATCTTTTATAGTTTTCATGTTATTGCAGTCGTTTATATATCTTTTTATTGCATTATTGTTGCCATTTGTTTTGGTATATAATTTGTTGCATAATATATTTTTAGAAAATGGCTAATTGGATAGATCGGTAGAATTATTTTCACAGCTTTAAAAACGCGGTAATTTGAGGTTCCAAAACGGCTGCAAATAACATAGACAGTTTTACGCTATGACAGTCATTTGTGCATCATTTTAAAGCATTATGATTGCACTTTAATATGGTATATCATTTGTAGCATAATGTGTATTTTTAGAAATTGGTCAATTTGATAGATCGGTAGAATTATTGTTCTATGTTTAATAAACGCAGTAATCTGAGGTTCCGATATGATTGCAATTAACTTTGGCAGTTTTCCTGCTATGACAGTCGTTTATGCACCATTTTAAAGCATTAAAATTGTTTTGGTATATAATTTATTGCATAATGTATTTTTAGAAAATGGCCAATTGAATAAATCGATAGAATTATTTTCCCAGGTTTAAAAAGGCGGTAATTTGAGGTTCCGATATGGTTGTGAATAACTTTGAAAGTTTTCGTGCTATGACAGTTATTTATGCATCATTTTAAAGCATTATGATTGCACTTTAATTTGGTATATCATTTGTGGCATAATCTTTTCGTCTAAAAAATTGTCAATTTGATTGATCGGTAGAATTATTGTTCTTTGTTTAAAAACGCGGTAATTTGAGGTTCCGATATGCTTACAAATAACATTGACAGTTTTCATGCTATGACAGTCATTTATCCATCATAATGTATTTTTAGAAAATGGCCAATTGGATAATCCCAGGTTTAAAAAGGCGGTAATTTGAGGTTCCGATATTGTTGTGAATAGCTTTGAAAGTTTTCATGCTATGACAGTCATTTATGAACCATTTTAAAGCATTTTGATTGTACTTTGATATGGTATATCATTTGTAGCATAATGTGTATTTTAAGAAATTGGTCAATTTGATATATCGGAATTATTGTTCTATATATCAAATGCAGTAATCTGAGGTTCCGATATAATTGCAATTAACTTTGGCAGTTTTTGTGCTAGGACAGTCGTTTATGCATCATTTTAAAGCATTATGATTGCACTTTAATTTAGTATATCATTTGTGGCATAATATTTCGTCTAAAAAATGGTCAATTTAAAGGATCAGTAGAATTGTCCATGTTAAAAACTATGTTTAAAAACGCTGTGATTTGAGGTTCCGATATGGTTGCAAATAACTTTGACAGTTTTCATGCCAGGGCAGTCGTTTATGCACCATTTTAAAGCATTACAGTTGCACTTTGTTTTAGTGTATAATTTGTGGCATAATGAATTTTTACAAAAATTGGATAGATCGGTATATTTATTGGTACAGGTTTAGAAATGCGGTAATTTATGGCTCCGATATGGTTGCAAATATCATTTATAGTTTTCATGTTATAGCAGTCGTTTATATATCTTTTTATTGCATTATAGTTGCCATTTGCTTTGGTATATAATTTCTTGCATAATGTATTTTTAGAAAATGGCCAATTGGATAGATCGTAAGTATTATTTTCTCAGGTTTAGAAAGGCGGTAATTTGAGGTTCCGATATCGTTGCGAATAGCTTTGACAGTTTTCATGTTATGACAGTCATTTATGCATCATTTTAGAGCATTATGATTGCACTTTAATTTGGTATATCATTTGTGGCATAATCTTTTCGTCTAAAAAATTATCAAATTGATGGATCGGTAGAATTATTGTTCTATGTTTAAAAACGCGGTAAATTGAAGTTCCAATATGGTTGTGAATAACATTGAGAGTTTTCATGCTATAACAGTCATTTATCCATCATTTTAAAGCATTATGATTGCACTTTGTTTTGGTGTATAATTTGTGGCATAATGAGTTTTTACAAAAATAGGATAGATCGGTATATTTATTGGTACAGTTTTAGAAATGCGGTAATTTAAGGCTCCAATATGGTTGCAAATATTTTTTATAGTTTTCATGTTATAGAAGTCGTTTATATATCTTTTTATTGCATTATAATTGCCATTTGTTTTGGTATATAATTTGTTGCATAATATATTTTTAGAAAATCGCTAATTGGATAGATCGGTAGGATTATTTTCACAGCTTAAAAACGCGGTAATTTAAGGTTCCAAAACGGCTGCAAATAACATAGACAGTTTTCACGCTATGACCGTCATTTAGGCATCATTTTAAAGCATTATGATTGCACTTTAATATGGTATATCATTTGTAGCATAATGTGTGTTTTTACAAATTGGTCAATTTGATAGATCGGTATGCATTATGCACTATTTTAAAGCATTATGCACAATTTAAAGCATTAAAATTGCCATTTGTTTTGGTATATAATTTATTGCATAATGTGTTTTTAGAAAATGGCCAATTGAATAAATCGAGAGAATTATTTTCCCAGGTTTAAAAAGGCGGAAATTTGAGGTTCCGATATGGTTGCGAATAACTTTGAAAGTTTTCATGCTATGACAGTTATTTATGCGTCATTTTAAAGCATTATGATTGCACTTTAATTTGGTATATCATTTGTGGCACAATCTTTTCGTCTAAAAAATTGTCAATTTGATGGATCGGTAGAATTATTGTTCTTTGTTTAAAAACGCGGTAATTTGAGGTTCCGTTATGGTTACAAATAACATTGACAGTTTTCATGCTATGACAGTCATTTATCCATCATTTTAAAGCATTAGGATTGCACTTTAATATGGTATATCATTTGTAGCATAATGTGTGTTTTTACAAATTGGTCAATTTGATAGAAAGGTAGAATTATTGTTCTTTGTTTAAAAACGCGTTAATTTGAGGTTCCGATATGATTGTGCAAAACATTGACAGTTTTCACGCTATGACAGCCATTTAGGCATCATTTTAAAGCATTATGATTGCACTTTAATTTAGTATATCATTTGTGGCATAACCTTTTCGTCTAAAAAATGGTCAATTTGAAGGATCGGTAGAATTGTCTATGTTAAAAACTATGTTTAGAAACGCTGCGATTTGAGGTTCCGATATGGTTGCAAATAACTTTGACAGTTTTCATGCCAGGACCATTTTAAAGCATTACAGTTGCACTTTGTTTTGGTGTATAATTTGTGGCATAATGGATTTTTACAGGTTTAGAAATGCGGTAATTTATGGCTTCGATATGGTTGCAGATATCATTTATAGTTTTCATGTTATAGCAGTCGTGTATATATCTTTTTATTGCATTATAGTTGCCATTTGTTTTGGTATATAATTTCTTGCAAAATGTATTTTTAGAAAATGGCCAAATGGAAAGACCGGTAGAATTATTTTCCCAGGTTTAAAAAGGCGGTAATTTGAGGTTCCGATATAGTTGTGAATTACTTTGAAAGTTTTCATGCTATGACAGTCATTAATGCATCATTTTAGAGCATTATGATTGCACTTTAATTTGGTATATCATTTGTGGCATAATCTTTTCGTCTAAAAAATGGTCAATTTGATGGATCGGTAGAATTATTGTTCTATGTTTAAAAACGCGGTAATTTGAGGTTCCGATATGGTTGTGAATAACTTTGACAGTTTTCATGCTGTGACAGTCATTTATGCATCATTTTAAAGCATTATGATTGCACTTTAATTTGGTATATCATTTGTGGCATAATGTGTTCGTCTAAAAAATGGTCAATTTTTTTTCTATGCTTAAAAACGCTGTGATTTGAAGTTCCGATATGGCGGCAAATAACTTTGACAGTTTTCATGCCAGGACAATCGTTTATGTATAACTTTAAGCATTACTGTTGCACTTTGTTTTGGTGTATAATTTGTGGCATAATGAAGTTTTAGAAAAATTAGATAGATCGGTATATTTATTGGTACAGGTTTGGAAATGCGGTAATTTAAGGCTCCGATATGGTTGCAAATATCTTTTATAGTTTTCGTGTTATAGCAGTCGTTTATATATCTTTTTATTGCATTATAGTTGCCATTTGTTTTGGTATATATTTTTTTGCGTAATATATTTTTAGAAAATGGCTAATTGGATAGATCGGTAGAATTATTTTCACAGCTTTAAAAACGCGGTAATTTAAGGTTCCAAAACGGCTGCAAATAACATAGACAGTTTTCACGCTATGACAGTCATTTAGGCATCATTTTAAAGCATTATGATTGCACTTTAATATGGTATATCATTTGTAGCATAATGTGTGTTTTTACAAATTGGTCAATTTGATAGATCGGTAGAATTATTGTTCTATATATCAAATGCAGTAATCTAAGGTTCCGATATGGCTGCAATTAACTTTGGCAGTTTTCGTGCTACGACAGTCGTTTATGCACCATTTTAAAGCATTAAAATTGCCATTTATTTTGGTATATAATTTATTGCATAGTGTATTTTTAGAAAATGGCCAATTGGATAAATCGATAGAATTATTTTCCCAGGTTTCTAAAGGCGGTAATTTGAGGTTCCGATATGGTTGTGAATAGCTTTGAAAGTTTTCATGCTATGACAGTAATTTATGCATCATTTTAAAGCATTATGATTGCACTTTAATTTGGTATATCATTTGTGGCATAATGTGTTTGTCTAAAAAATGGTCAATTTGAAGGATCGGTAGAATTGTCTATGTTAAAAACTATGTTTAAAAACGCTGTGATTTGAGGTTCCGATATGGTTGCAAATAACTTTGACAGTTTTCATGCCAGGACAATCGTTTATGCATAATTTTAAAGCATTACAGTTGCACTTTGTTTTGGTGTATAATTTGTGGCATAATGAATTTTTACAAAAATTGGATAGATCGGTATATTAATTGGTACAGGTTTAGAAATGCGGTAATTTAAGACTCCGATATGGTTGCAAATATCATTTATAGTTTTCATGTTATAGCAGTCGTTTATATATCTTTTTATTACATTATAGTTGCCTTTTGTTTTTGTATATAATTTATTGCATTATATATTTTTAGAAAGTGGCCAATTGGATAGATCGGTAGAATTATTTTCACAGCATTAAAAACGCGGTAGTTTGAGATTCCGATATGGCTGCAAATAATATTGACAGTTTTCACGCTATGAATCATTTTAAAGCATTATGATTGTACTTTAATATGGTATATCATTTGTAGCATAATATGTATTTTTAGATTTTTAGATCGGTAGAATTATTGTTCTATGTTTAATGAAGCAGTAATCTGAGGTTCCGATATGATTGCAATTAACTTTGGCAGTTTTCGTGCTAGGACAGTCGTTTATGCATCATTTTAAAGCATTATGATTGCACTTTTATTTGGTATATCATTTGTGGCATAATCTTTTCATCTAAAAAATTGTCAATTCGATGGATCGGTAGAATTATTGTTCTATGTTTAAAAACGCGGTAATTTGAGGTTCCGATATGGTTGTGACTAACATTGACAGTTTTCATGCTATAATAGTCATTCATCCATCATTTTAAATCATTATGATTGCACTTTGTTTTGGTGTATAATTTGTGGCATAATGAGTTTTTACAAAAATAGGATAGATCGGTATATTTATTGGTACAGGTTTAGAAATGCGGTAATTTAAGGCTCCGATATGGTTGCAAATATCTTTTATAGTTTTCATGTTATTGCAGTCGTTTATATATCTTTTTATTGCATTATTGTTGCCATTTGTTTTGGTATATAAATTGTTACATAATATATTTTTAGAAAATGGCTAATTGGATAGATCGGTAGAATTATTTTCACAGCTTTAAAAACGCGGTAATTTGAGGTTCCAAAACGGCTGCAAATAACATAGACAGTTTTACGCTTTGACAGTCATTTGTGCATCATTTTAAAGCATTATGATTGCACTTTAATATGGTATATCATTTGTAGCATAATGTGTGTTTTTACAAAATGGTCAATTTGAAGGATCGGTAGAATTGTCTATGTTAAAAACTATGTTTAAAAACGCTGTGATTTGAGGTTCCGATATGGTTGCAAATAACTTTGACAGTTTTCATGCCAGGACAATCGTTTATGAATCATTTTAAAGCATTATGATTGTACTTTAATATGGTATATCATTTGTAGCATAATGTGTATTTTTAGAAATTGGTCAATTTGATAGATCGGTAGAATTATTGTTCTATGTTTAATAAACGCAGTAATCTGAGGTTCCGATATGATTGCAATTAACTTTGGCAGTTTTCGTGCTATGGCAGTCGTTTATGCACCATTTTAAAGCATTAAAATTGTTTTGGTATATAATTTATTGCATAATGTATTTTTAGAAAATGGCCAATTGAATAAATCGATAGAATTATTTTCCCAGGTTTAAAAAGGCGGTAATTTGAGGTTCCGATATGGTTGTGAATAACTTTGAAAGTTTTCGTGCTATGACAGTTATTTATGCATTATGATTGCACTTTAATTTGGTATATCATTTGTGGCATAATCTTTTCGTCTAAAAAATTGTCAATTTGATGGATCGGTAGAATTATTGTTCTTTGTTTAAAAACGCGGTAATTTGAGGTTCCGATATGGTTACAAATAACATTGACAGTTTTCATGCTATGACAGTCATTTATCCATCATTTTAAAGCATTAGGATTGCACTTTAATATGGTATATCATTTGTAGCGTAATGTGTGTTTTTACAAATTGGTCAATTTGATAGATCGGTAGAATTATTGTTCTATATATCAAATGCAGTAATCTGAGGTTCCGATATGGCTGCAATTAACTTTGGTTGTTTTCGTGCTACAACAGTCGTTTATGCACCATTTTAAAGCATTAAAATTGCCATTTGTTTTGGTATATAATTTATTGCATAATGTATTTTTAGAAAATGGCCAATTGGATAATCCCAGGTTTAAAAAGGCGGTAATTTGAGGTTCCGATATGGTTGTGAATAGCTTTGAAAGTTTTCATGCTATGACAGTCATTTATGAATCATTTTGAAGCATTTTGATTGTACTTTGATATGGTATATCATTTGTAGCATAATGTGTATTTTAAGAAATTGGTCAATTTGATATATCGGTAGAATTATTGTTCTATATATCAAATGCAGCAATCTGGGGTTCCGATATAATTGCAATTAACTTTGGCAGTTTTTGTGCTAGGACAGTCGTTTATGCATCATTTTAAAGCATTATGATTGCACTTTAATTTAGTATATCATTTGTGGCATAATCTTTTCGTCTAAAAAATGGTCAATTTGAAGGATCGATAGAATTGTCCATGTTAAAAACTATGTTTAAAAACGCCGAGGTTCCGATATGGTTGCAAATAACTTTGACAGTTTTCATGCCAGGACAGTCGTTTATGCACCACTTTAAAGCATTATAGTTGCACTTTTTTTGGTGTATAATTTGTGCCATAATGAATTTTTACAAAAATTGGATAGATCGGTATATTTATTGGTAAAGGTTTAGAAATGCAGTAATTTATGGCTCCGATATGGTTGCAAATATCTATTATAGTTTTCATGTTATAGCAGTCGTTTATATATCTTTTTATTGCATTATAATGCATTTGTTTTGGTATATAAATAAATTATATACCAAAACAAATGGCAATTTTAATGCTTTAAAATGGTGCACGACAGTCCTAGCACGAAAACTGCCAAACTTAATTGCAACCATATCTTAACCTCAGATTACAGCGTTTATTAAACATAGAACAATAATTCTACCGATCTATCAAATTGACCAATTTGTAAAAACACACATTATGCTACAAATGATATACCATATTAAAGTGCAATCATAATGCTTCAAAATGATGCCTAAATGACTGTCATAGCGTGAAAACTGTCTATGTTATTTGCAGCCGTTTTGGAACCTTAAAATACCGCGTTTTTAAAGCTGTGAAAATAATTCTACCGATCTATCCAATTAGCCATTTTCTAAAAATATATTATGCAACAAATTATATACCAAAACAAATTGCAACTATAATGCAATAAAAAGATATATAAACGACTGCTATAACATGAAAACTATAAAAAATATTTGCAACCATATTGGAGCCTAAAATTACCGCATTTCCAAACCTGTACCAATAAATATACCGATCGATCTAATTTTTCTAAAACTTTATTATGCCACAAATTATACACCAAAACAAAGTGCAACAGTAATGCTTTGAAGTGATACATAAACGATTGTCCTGGCATGAAAACTGTCAAAGTTATTTGCAGCCATATCGGAACCTCAAATCACAGCGTTTTTAAACATAGAAAAACAATTCTACTGATCCTTCAAATTGACCATTTTTTAGACGAACACATTATGCCACAAATGATATACCAAATTAAAGTGCAATCATAATGCTTTAAAATGATGCATAAATGACTGTCATAGCATTAAAACTTTCAAAGCTATTCACAACAATATCGTAACCTCAAATTACCGCCTTTTTAAACCTGGGAAAATAATTCTATCGATTTATCCAATTGGCCATTTTCTAAAAATACATTATGCAATAAATTATATACCAAAACAAATGGCAATTTTAATGCTTTAAAATGGTGCATAAACGAAAAGTTAATTGCAGCCATATAGGAACCTCAGATTACTGCATTTGATATATAGAACAATAATTCTACCGATCTATCAAATTGACCAATTTGTAAAAACACACATTATGCTACAAATAATGTACCATATTAAAGTGCAATCCTAATGCTTTAAAATTATGGATAAATGACTGTCATAGCATGAAAACTGTCAATGTTATTTGTAACCATATCGGAACCTCAAATTACCGCGTTTTTAAACAAAGTACAATAATTCTACCGATCCATCAAATTGACAATTTTTTAGACGAAAAGATTATGCCACAAATGATATACCAAATTAAAGTGCAATCATAATGCTTTAAAATGATGCATAAATAACTGTCATAGCACGAAAACTTTCAAAGTTATTCCCAACCATATCGGAACCTCAAATTACCGCCTTTTTAAACCTGGGAAAATAATTCTATCGATATATTCAATTGGCCATTTTCTAAAAATACATTATGCAATAAATTATATACTAAAACAAATGGCAATTTTAATGCTTTAAAATGGTGCATAAACGACTGTCCTAGCACGAAAACTGCCAAAGTGAATTGCAACCATATCTTAACCTTAGATTACAGCGTTTATTAAACATTGAACAATAATTCTACCGATCTATCAAATTGACCAATTTGTAAAAACACACATTATGCTACAAATGATATACCATATTAAAGTGCAATCATAATGCTTTAAAATGATGCCAAAATGACTGTCATAGCGTGAAAACTGTCTATGTTATTTGCAGCCGTTTTGGAACCTTAAATTACCGCGTTTTTAAAGCTGTGAAAATAATTCTACCGATCTGTCCAATTAGCCATTTTCTAAAAATATATTATGCAACAAATTATATACTGAAACAAATGGCAAGTATAATGCAATAAAAAGATATATAAACGACTGCTATAACATGAAAACTATAAAAGATATTTGCAACCATATTGGAGCCTAAAATTACCGCATTTCCAAACCTGTACCAATAAATATACCGAACTATCTAATTTTTCTAAAACTTCATTATTCCACAAATTATACACCAAAACAAAGTGCAACAGTAATGCTTTAAAATGATACATAAACGATTATCCTGGCATGAAAACTGTCAAAAATATTTGCAGCCATATCGGAACCTCAAATCACAGCGTTTTTAAACAATTCTTCTGATCCTTCAAATTGACCATTTTTTAGACGAACACATTATGCCACAAATGATATACCAAATTAAAGTGTAATCATAATGCTTTAAAATAATGCATAAATGACTGTCATAGCATGAAAACGGTCAAAGTTATTCACAACCATATCGGAACCTCAAATTACCGCGATTTTAAACATAGAACAATAATTCTACTGATCCATCAAATTGACTATTTTTTAAGCGAAAAGATTATGCCACAAATGATATACCAAATTAAAGTGCAATCATAATGCTTTAAAATGATGCACAAATGACTGTCATAGCATGAAAACTTTCAAAGTTATTCACAACCATATCGGAACCTCAAATTACCGGCTTTTTAAACCTGGAAAGATAATTCTACCGATCTATCCAATTGGCCATTTTCTAAAAATATATTATGCAATAAATTATATACCAAAACAAATGGCAACTATAATGCAATAAAAAGATATATAAACG